>NC_134697.1:6029858-6358713 GCF_050947455.1 Rhinoderma darwinii | reverse complement strand
TATAACACTACATTACTATAACAATACATTACTATAACACTACATCACTATAACACTACATCACTATAACACTACATTACTACATTACATTACTATAATACTACATTACTATAACACTACATTACTATAACAATACTACATTACTATAATACAATATTACTATAACACTACATTACTATAACAATACATTACTATAACACTACATTACTACATTACTATAACACTACATTACTATAACACTACATTACTATAACACTACATTACTATAACAATACATTACTATAACACTACATTACTACATTACTATAATACTACATTACTATAATACTACATTACTATAATACTACATTACTATAATACTACATTACTATAATACTACATTACTATAACACTACATTACTATAACACTACATTACTATAATACTACATTACTATAACACTACATTACTATAATACTACATTACTATAATACTACATACTATAACACTACATTACTATAACACTACATTACTATAACACTACATTACTATAACGCTACATTACTATAACACTACATTAAACTATAACACTACATCACTATAACACTACATTACTATAACACTACATTACTATAACACTACATTACTATAACACTACATTACTATAACACTACATTACTATAATACTACATTACTACAATACTACATTACTATAATACTACATTACTATAATACATCATTACTATAATACTACATTACTATAACACTACATTACTATAACACTACATTACTATAATACTACATTACTATAACACTACATTACTATAACACTACATTACTATAACAATACTACATTACTATAACACTACACTACATTACTATAACACTACATTACTATAATACTACATTACTATAACACTACATTACTATAACACTACATTACTATAACACCACATTACTATATACTACATTACTATAATACTACATTACTATAACACTACATTACTATAACAATACCGCATTACTATAACACTACATTACTATAACACTACATTACTATAACACTACATTACTATAACACTACATTACTATAACACTACATTACTATAACACTACATTACTATAACACTACATTACTATACTACATAACTATACTACATAACTATACTACATAACTATACTACATAACTATAACACAATACTACATTATAACACTACATTACTATAATACTATAACATTACATTACTATAACAATACTACATTACTATAATATTAATGTAGCATTGTTTTAATGTAGTATTATAGTAATGTAGTATTGTTATAGAAATGTAGTGTTATAGTAATGTAGTATTTTTTATAATGTAGTAATGTAATATTGTTATAGTAACGTAGTAATGTTATAGTGATGTATTGTTATAGTAATGTAGGAGTATTATAGTAATGTAGTGTTATAGTAATGTAATATTGTTATAGTAACGTAGTAATGTTATAGTAATGTAGTGTTATAGTAATGTAGGAGTATTATAGTAAAGTAGTATTGTTATAGTAATGTAGTATTATAGTAATGTAATATTGTTAGTAATGTAATATTGTTATAGTAATGTAGTAGTATTGTTGTAATGTAGTATTGTTATACTGTATTATGATAATGTAGTATTGTTATAGTAATGTAGTATTGTTGTAATGTAGTATAACATTACTAGATTACTATAACATTACCATAATACTACATTACTATAACAATATTACATTACTATAACAATACTATATTATTAGAAAAATACTACATTACTATAACAATACTACATTACTATAATAATACAGCTAGGTTTAAACTTACCGGAAATTTGCCAGTTTACTCCACGTGTTTATTTTAAGAATCCAGTTTAAGTGGCGCTAAATGCAGTTTGGCTACTCAGTTGACGGCGTTTGGCAGACACAAGAATGTCAAGATTGGGCAGCTCCTTTTTAGATACTGCCACAGCGCCCTCTGTAGATACTGCCACAGCGCCCTCTGTAGATAATGCCACAGTGCCCACTGTAAATACTGCCACAGTGCCCTCTGTAGATAATGCTACACTCCCCCCTTTGTAGATACATATATGGACAGTGACGTCAGGGGATCCTCCTAGACCAGATTCCCCGGCCAGAGCAGTGCCGACGCTGTCACTAAGCATATATGTCGGCAACGCTCTGGCTGGGGATTGGAGATATCTACAGTGATGGAGGGGGGGGGGTGTAGCGCTGTCAACGAGGTGGGGGTTGTGGTGCGCTATCTACAGGGGGGGTTGCACTTTCTACAGGGTGCTGTGTGGCGATTGCTCATTTAGCACCAAAGATCCAGCAGCGCAGCAATTAGTCTGCGTTCCTTCATTACGACATGGCGCGCTCCTCTTTCTGCCTGCTCTCTCCTCTCCATAGGGAGCGTCTGTGCCCCGCACGGGCCGCAGATGACAGCCTCAGGGGTGGCATGCGGCCCGCGTGTTTGAGACTCCTGGTCTAAACTAATTTTCAGCCGCTGAATGTAGACAAGAATGTGTTTAGGCACTAAGAGCAAACAGAGGTCTAAAAAAAAAAAAGCTGCTAATTGTGTATAAAATTAGGCATTTTCAGCAAGAGGCAGATTTATTAATTCACTTATGCCCGTTTTCTAGCATAAAAACATTTAAAAAAAATTTTGTATTTGTGCATATTTATGACACATCCAACTGAGCTTTAAAGAGGCTCTGTCACCACATTATAAGTGGCCTATATTGTACATGATGTGATCGGCGCTGTAATGTAGATTACAGCAGTGTTTTTTATTTTGAAAAACTATCATTTTTGACGGAGTTATGACCTATTTTAGCTTTATGCTAATGACTTTCTTAATGGACAACTGGGCGTGTGTTTAACTTTTTGACCAAGTGGGTGTTGTACAGAGGAGTGTATGACGCTGACCAATCAGTGACCAATCAGTGACCAATCAGCGTCATACACTTCTCCCTATTAATTTACACAGCACATAGAGATATAGCTATATCGCTATGTGCAGCCACATAAGCACACTATAACGTTACTGCAGTGTCATGAAAGTGAATATACATTACCTCCAGCCAGGACGTGATGTCTATTCAGAATTCTGATACTTCTGTAGCATCTGTCTGATATTTACAGCAAGGCAAGCATAATCTCGTTTTAAATGACAGGTTACATCGTAATCTCGCGAGATATATAAATATCACACAGACGATACAGAAATGTCAGGATTGTGAATAGACATCACGTCCTGGCTGGAGGTAATGTATAGTTATTGTCAGGACACTGCAGTAACGTTATAGTGTGTTTATGTGGCTGCACATAGCGATATATCTATATCACTATGTGCTGTGTAAATGAATGGAGAGAAGTGTATGACGCTGATTGGTCACTGATTGGTCAGCGTCATACACTTATCTCCACAACGCCCACTTGGTCAAAAAGTAAAAGACGCCCAGTTGTCCATTAAGAAAGTCATTAGCATAAAGCTAATATAGGTCATAACTCCGTCAAAAATGATCGTTTTTCTAAATAAAAAAACACTGCTGTAATCTAAATTACAGCGCCGATCACATCATGTACAAGATAGGCCACTTATAATGTGGTGACAGAGCCTCTTTAAGGGCATGACCACACGTGGCGGATTTCCTCCGCAACTGTCCGCATCAATGCCGCACAGAATCTGCGTTGCAGATTCTGCTGCGGATCTGCACAAAATGTGCAGTACATTGATGCGGACTAGCTGCTGCGGACTGCGGGAAAAGTGCTTCCCTTCTCCCTATCAGTGCAGGATAGAGAGCAGGGACATGACTTTCCCTAGTGAAAGTAAACGATTTTCATACTTACCGGCCGTTGTCTTGGTGACGCGTCCCTCTTTCGGCATCCAGCCCGACCTCCCTGGATGACGCGCCAGTCCATGTGACCGCTGCAGCCTGTGCTTGGCCTGTGATTGGCTGCAGCCGTCACTTAGACTGAAACGTCATCCTGGGAGGCCGGACTGGAGACAGACGCAGGGAGTTCTCGGTAAGTATGAACTTATATGTTTTTTTACAGATACATGTATATTGAGATCGGTAGTCACCGTCCCGGGTGCAGAAACAGTTACTGCCGATCGCTTAACTCTTTCAGCACCCTGGACAGTGACTATTTACAGACGTCTCCTAGCAACGCTCCCGTCATTACGGGAGCCCCATTGACTTCCTCAGTCTGGCTGTAGACCTAGAAATACATAGGTCCAGCCAGAATGAAGAAATGTCATGGTAGTAAAACCAATACGCTCCGCAGCACACATAAGATCTGCGGACTTCATTGCGGAATTTTGACTCTCCATTGAAGTCAATGGAGAAATTCCGCCATGAGTCCGCCACTGCTCCGCAACAGACAGAGCATGCTGCGGACACCAAATTCCGCTCCGCAGCCTATGCTCCGCAGCGGAATTTTACGCCTCGTCTAAACGAACACTGCTAAATTAAAGTGTAAGTCAATGGACAAACGGCACCGCTGCGGATTAACGCTGCGGAGTGTCCGCAGCGGAATTTTTGTGAAATTCCGCCACGTGTGAACCCAGCCTAAGAGGACCTGTCCCCAGCATTTCACCTGTTGAACTCTCCTCACCCCTCGCTGGCCGCTGCTGTCAGTAGTTCATTGGCGTTATCCCCTCTCCTAAACTCCTCCAACAGTAAATAACGGTCTGCAAACATTTTGCGCCTTTCATGGTAATAATCCGGCAGTCTCGTTCGTTCGTTCGTTCGTTCGTTCGTTCGTTCGTTCGTTCGTTCCTCCTCGTATGCCCGCCCACCGCCGAAAACTGGTCTGCTCTGAATACAGTCAATCAAAAGTAAGGAGACGGGGTTAAAGGGGTTGTCCGAGATTTTTTTTTTAAGTACAGTTAGAAATACATTACACATATTAAAAATTGCATAATATACTTACCTGTGCAATCTTGCTTCTGTTCTCCGCTCTGGCTGCTTCTTCCTTCTGGTCACTTGAGCTCTGACGTCACCTTTTCAGCCGCCTCCACTGTCGTGTCGTATCCCGATCACATGGTCTCGCACCAGCGAGACCTCGGATGGTACACGACACGTCACTTGTCACGTGGTGTAGATCGGCTTCTTCTGCTTCACATGCAGTAACGCGCATGCGCTGTCACTGCTGTTCTCGCAGTCCCTGCTGTTCTCGAGATAACAGCAGGGGCCGCGCATGCGCGTTACAACAGAACAAGCCGATACACACCACGTCACAAGTGACGTGTCGTGTACCCGGCAAGAATTCAAGATCAACAAAGCAGCAGAGCCGGAGCAGAGAGAGATGTCAACAATCAAGTTCCCGACGGCAGGATCTGGAAACTGGGCCACTTTGGAAAACGTAAGTATATTACAAATGTATTTATTTTTTTAACTTAAATGATTTAATGGTGTTATTAAAAATATTCTGTTATCTCGGACAACCCCTTTAACTCGGATAGGCTTGAGGAACGAAGATATGACTTTTTAGAACGAAGATATGACTCTTATGCTTATTAGCATACGGCGCGTGAACACTGAAAAATACATTACTAAAAGGTACGGAGCCGACTTAGAAGATAATTATACATTCCGTAAAAATTATTTTTCACCCACTACCACCAGGTATTGCTGGTTTTATAGGAGAAATCCTGGTGACCGGTTCCCTTTAATCTTAGATCGGGCCTTACGTTTACACCCATTTTCCACAACTGCTGTCCTATATAGGAGGGACCTATAGCACTGTTCATCCCAAAGTCCTAGTTGGAACTGAATGCCAGAGCCACAGTGAAGACTGACACATGCAGATCAGTAATAGAGATAAGGCGGCAGAGATGTACCTCTTCCCATTCAGGGTCTGTAGAAAGCTGGGTAACCTACAGGCTGATGGTGGTGATCACCCAGTATGTGTTACCTGTGTAGTAGACAAGGATAACTTAGAATAAAATCTGTTAAATGTGTTATGGTGGGGGCTGTTCAGGTTTTATTAGTGTTAACAGGAAATGTAATCTAGGTACCCTGGTGGGGATGGGGCAGGGGCTCTGTGTAGGTGGTCCTGGCCCCTCTGGTACTTTTCTGCCATTTGAGCGTTGCATCGTGTACTGGAGATCCCACGTTACACGCTGAAAGCTCTAACATTCTGCTCTGCTCCATCTATAATGATCCCCATTGTTTTGTGTCACGTGTCAGGGCCGGGAATGTGAACAGTCATGGAGAATAATACAGGAATCTTAAACTAGCATTTTTATGGGAGAGGCTGTGATGAACAGGTGCCGGGGAGACACACAGCTGTATGAGCGGCTCTTCCTGTACAGAGCATCACACGAGTGACAATGTACCAGCCAAGCCCAGCGTTAAGTGACCACAGGAGGGCCAGCACTGGCCAACTGGGCTGCTCAGAAATCTGACAAATGTTTGGGAGATGTATTGGCCTTAGGTATGAAAGAACTCTGCGGCAATAACTGGTGTATATATATATATTTTCACTGTCTAGCGCGCCATTGAACAGTGGATACGACTGATCAGAAATGAATTTGTGTACAATTATCCACACGTCACGGATTTTCAATACAGATCTTATCCTTTGCAATGCAAAGAGTGAGATCCGTGTCAAGTCCGCAACAAAATTTGCGATGTATGAACTCAGACAAGGAGGTGACTCGGGGGGGGGGGGGCTCCAGTATTAAAATCTAGAACGGGTGGGAAAGGCCACATTAAGATGAAAATGTTGCTTTGTTTGGTCACCCTCTTCACTAATCCCTTAAATAAATTACACCGTCAATACAAGACGGATAAACAAAGTGGAACATGGACAGGCTTATAGTCCCTCTTACAGTCAAGTGTACACCCGCTCATACGGTCAGGGACAGTTGTACACTCGCTCATACAGTCAGGGACAGTTGTACACTCGCTCATACAGTTAGGGACAGACGTACACTCGCTCATACAGTCAGGGACAGTTGTACACTCGCTCATACAGTCAGGGACAGGCGTACACTCGCTCATACAGTCAGGGACAGGCGTACACTCGCTCATACAGTCAAGGACAGGCGTACACTCGCTCATACAGTCAGGGACAGGCGTACACTCGCTCATACAGTCAGGGACAGGCGTACACTCGCTCATACAGTCAGGGACAGGCGTACACTCGCTCATACAGTCAGGGACAGGCGTACACTCGCTCATACAGTCAGGGACAGTTGTACACTCGCTCATACAGTCAGGGACAGTTGTACACTCGCTCATACAGTCAGGGACAGGCGTACACTCGCTCATACAGTCAGGGACAGGCGTACACTCGCTCATACAGTCAGGGACAGGCGTACACTCGCTCATACAGTCAGGGACAGGCGTACAATCGCTCATACAGTCAGGGACAGGCATACAATCGCTCATACAGTCAGGGACAGGCGTACACTCGCTCATACAGTCAGGGACAGGTGCACACTCGCTCATATAGTCAGGGACAGGTGTGCACTACCACTATACAAAGACCAATAGAACTAATAATACAGTGACCATATAGGAGGTCAGACACAGGTGGTCTGCATAGTATTATCACACTGCAGACTATACACAAGAATACACTGCTGATCAAACACAGGGCAGAATACACAACAATTACATCCAGTGACTCACAGGTGACGTCTTCTCTGATTGGAGTCGTCCAGACCATGACGACTTCTGCTGAAGACTGCAGAGTTTGCTGCCCAGACATCTTTGGTCCCTCGCTTCTGCAGCTATCCCCAGCCTATACAGCAACACAAATTCAGACCACAGACTGGACCCAAAAATAAATTCAAATTAAATTTATTAAAACCCCAGACCCCTACATTGAATTAGACCCAAGAACAGATGCCTAAATTATTTCAGACCCCAGACCATTCCCTTACATTAAATCAGACCCCAGACGAGAACCCTGACTTTATTACAGACCCAGATATTTATTCAGACAAAAAACCAGATGCCTAAATAAATTCAGACCCGCACTAATTAATTCCACTCTCCCTCTCTACAAAGTTATGAAGCACGGGGTTGCCTGGATAAGTTCCTGAAAATCTGGCAACCCTGGATAGCCAACCCTCATACTTCCTAAACCTGCGTGCTGCTGGTGGAGGGTCTCCTGCGATTCACCTGCTCCTTCGCTACATACTCTCTATATGATGCATTTCATTTGCCATCCTGTGAATTAATGGAAAGCTGTTTTGTTCTGTTATATATATGGTCTTAATTATCCCCCCATAATGCATAAAATACAGTCTGAGCTGAGACGGTGGGAAACACTTCCAATAAACTTAATGGGACGGAGACATGTCATTAAAATGATGGGTTTTTGTAAGATTTTGTATCACTTACAGACCATACCACTTCTCCCGAAGCATTCAGATGTCACTACTTTGAATAGGGCATTTACCAGATTTATATGGAAAGGGCAGAGATCCCGGATATCTTTAGCTTAGATGCGTCTGAGTAGGCAGCAGGGAGGGTTAAATGTCCCTAATGTCAGAACCTATAATTTGGCATGTTTGGACAGGCAAATTGCGGATTGGGCTCATTCCTCTAATTCATATTCTAATTTTTCTTTGGAGTCTGCATTGGTGGAACCAGCGGATCTGATGTCATTAGTGCATTCCAGTTATGCTTCTCTCCGGCTGATTGCAAAACACTCAATCACGATACGTGACACAATAGCAACTTGGAAGGAATTGAGAAAGCGATTTGGTCTTTCTTTCCAGTTTTCTAAACATTTGCCCCTCTGGAGTCACAAAGATTTTCTGGCTGGAAGGCTTAATAAATTCTTCAGAAGTTGTAAACAGAGCGGCATCACTCCTATAGCACATATATTGCATGATTCTATACCACGTATAAAGACTATTACAGAGCTGATGCAAGGATTTGACTTGCGAGGTGATCAGACCTTCCAGTATATGCAACTTAAATCATTCTGTGTCAAGAGCTTTGGTGACGTTTCTAGGGAAATATCTGTTAATGATTTTGACAGATTATTAGATCAGAGATTAACGGCAAACTTGATTTCTGCCATATATCAGACGATAAGAGATACATGTGGGACTTATAAATGACCACTCAGATCTCCCTATTGGGAGAAGGTATTACGTAATACTGAAGATTCTGCAGGCATTCTGGAGGGTTGGTTGTTATATTATAAATGAAGCCTAATACACGCAGCTATATATGCCTTTCATTTACCGGTCACATCTCGTAATCCTGACAGATTGACACGTTGTCCGAAATGTCACAAGCCCTGTACGGACCTTTATCATGGCATGTGGACATGCCCACAGATCCAAGATTACTGGAAGAGCAGACTTACCTATATAAATACCATGTGGGAGAATCCCCATTCAGATGACGCCTCTGATGATACGGTTTCACTATATAGCGCCTATAATGCCTCAATCTAAAAAGGAACATAAATTGCCCGTCTTGATACCGGTCATTCTCTTGGTGGCGAAACATTGTCTATTGAATAAATGGATTACCAGTCACGTACCCTCGATAACCGATGTGTCAGATCAGCTGTAATTATACTTATATGCTGATAGACTTGAGGCTGGGTTCACACGACCACATTAACGTCCGTAATGGACGGATGTATTTCAGCGGCAAGTCCCGGACCGAACTCATTGCAGGGAGCCGGGCTCCTAGCATCATAGTTATGTACGACGCTAGGAGTCCCTGCCTCGCTGCAGGACAACTGTCCCGTACTGTAATCATGTTTTCAGTCCAGGACAGTAGTTCCACGGAGAGGCAGGGACTCCTAGCATCGTACATAACTATGATGGGAGGAGCCCGGCTCCCTGCAATGAGTTCGGTCCGGGACTTCCGCCCGAAATACGTCCGTCCATTACGGACGTTAATGTGCTCGTGTGAACCCAGCCTGACGCTGAGAGACATAGCAATACAAAAGTAACGACAGTTTTCGCAAAATGGAAACCATTTATTATTACTCACCTTACTTCAGATGAGATCAGGGAAACGATGTCAAGAATTCGATTCTCCAGGTGGGATCACACAGAGGATTTGATTGATGTGGTTTGCTGTTATCGGGAGGGGTAGCTCATATCGGACTTCCCGGGCATGCTTTACTGAAGTGTCGTGCTTATCTATGTGATCTTGTTCATGATCTTTGTAAGGACCTGTCAAATGTATTAGGCAGACAGTATGCGCTTCTATGTTTCTGACCATGTTTTTCCTCTTTCTTTATGTATAACTGGAATTTATATTAGTTCTTTGTATGAACTTTTGATTTTTTCAATAAAAATGTTAAAAAAAAAAAAAGTTGCAAACACAAAAGTCGCAATTTGTGGAAAAAAAAAAATCGATTTTGGAATGTTTTCACCGGTCATGGAACCTTTCTAAAAAGTAGGTGGAGCTTAGCGGAAGGGGCGGGGCTGCACATTTACTATCATTTATGTCAGAAACTGACGTAGATTTTAGCGGAAATCTATGCCAGCTCCTAGCTAGTGTAGGTTTTGCGACGGCCAAAGAGGTGACAAAATTAATTAAGAGGCGTATGCCTAATAATAAATTTGTCACATTTTACTCCTGCATGCTTTAAGCTAAGACTGGCAAATGAAATGCCAGTCTTAGTAACTCTGCCTCTTCGGGTTTCAAATTCTTACGTTTTCTGCTCGCTGTCACTGAATGGAAACATTCTTGATTACATTCAGAGGTCGTAAACCCGTCCTGACCTAATATTTCTCACAGCTGAGAGTTTGTCACAATTACATCTAGTCTAGATAATCCTCTGTTAGCTACACAGCCTGGACTCCAGACTGATACATTTTACCTGCACTAACACATTGTAGCAAGATTTGCGCTTCTGATGTGTTTAGCTCACAGAGGATTGTCAAGACTTGATACAATTGTAACAACCCCACCAGCTGTGAGACATATTAGCTCTGTACATGATTTCAGCCACTGGTTGTAAATAGGAACGTTCACATTCACTGACAGCAAGCAGGGATTTTAACAATAATAAGACATTTAAAAAGTTGCTAAACTGTTCATTATAGGGTGATCAATCCTCCTTTACATAAAGCTGAAAAAAACCATTTTTTTTCCTTTTACACACGTGAATACGGCGCACTGCCGATAAATTGGAACCATTTTCCCAGACAAGAGATGATCTCCCTTTTTACATTACTTTGTCTGCTATGAAAGAAGCTCTTATCATACACCAGATCTGGACAAGGATTGGCTGGTGGAAGAGGTCCCTAGGTCTAGAGGACATCCAGTGATTTCATGACGTGCGCTGTCACCTCATTTCCCCTCGCGGTTCCCCCTCCACAGACAGCACCTTCTCTCCCTAGTTTACACTTGTTGTTCTAAGGTGAATGCGGTGTTGTCCTTGTACTTGTTATTTCCCATTATTTATATAGCGCCAACATATTCTACAGCGCTGCACACCGGCTGTCACCATTCACATCAGTCCCTGTCCCCAATGGGTTTACAATCTAATTTCCCAACCTCTAATATACACCAAAGCCAATTTCATAGGAAGCCAATTAATCAGCATTGGCGCCCGTGCTATGAATGTTTATGACCTGTACACGGATATAGAAGACGACGCTATATAACGATAATATTATTAATCATGGGACTCCCGGCAGAGGGTCCTAGAAATGAGAAGAGGTGTCTGGGACTCCACAATCTGCTTGTAGGGGATTTGATTATAGGAGGACACAGGTAAGAAAATCTAACATGGAGAGAGCACATATACCCAATCAGGGTCAAATGAAAGCGTGGGTAAAAAGGGGCAATTGCTCTGGGGCCCCCAATATTCAGAGGTCTCCACCATCCTATGCCCACCTCAAACAATCTACTGGAAGCTTCTATCTTAGATTGTATTGAATGTAAGTCACGGTGCGGGTGTGGTATTACTTGCTCTGTCGTTTAGATACTGTATGGCACTTGTTTATTGCATGGCGTTATGTAATTGCCGTATTATTAGAGCGCTGTTTGTGTCGTATTTTTATTCGCCACTCAGTGGTGGTAGTACCACATAATTATTTGGGAAGTATTACGGCAGTTCTACGCATTATTTCTGAATATCAAAACATAGAGGGTGGTGTATAATTTTCCCTGGGACCTCCACCCATCTTGATCTGACCCTGTACCCAATGCAAAGCTGTGCTCATAAATGAAGTGACTGACTTAGCTCATCCGGACTTCAGTTCCAGTCAAACCTCCGCCCCACATACGAACATTCACACTAACATTTACCTTCCTTATTCCTCGTGTATACATTGGAAGAAACAAGAATGTAATGAGAAGATGATATCCCTCAAATAATAAGAATAAGGCTCTCAGCGTTCGTTCTGCGTATACTCTGAAAAAGCTCTTGGTATATGGATATGCCAAATTTATCCATATGGCCCCAGTGACCCAACGTATGCCAAAAGAGTGTCATGTATAGTAATAGCATAGTAAGGCATATTTAGGGACTACCGTGGTAGAAACTGGAGGTTACTCAAAGTTAAGGGGATTGATCGAATCTATCAGGGGAACCGCGGGGGTGATGTTTTCAAGGACCTTTTGCAGAAGGAGATTAAATGGATTGTGACTTTGGACATTATGTCCCCAAAAGGTCTAAATGAATCTGAAAGCTTTGCATCCTTCTTGTAAGAATTATTCTATGTTTTAATTTTTAATATTCTATTACTACTCCGACTAGATCCATCTTTACTGACCCCGATATGAGTAGGATTACCTGATGAACTGAATGACCAGACAACTATATGACGGATGTGATAACGAGGAGAAGAATGAACTCTATAAATTTGTACAATAAGGGTATGTTCACACGAGGGCGTCCGTTACGGCTGAAATTACGGGGATGTTTCAGCCTGAAAACATCCCCGTAATTTCAGCCGTACCGGCATGTGCAGGCGCTTGAACGCCGCGTCAATTACGGCCGTAATTAGCGCTGCTATTCATTGGAGTCAATGAATAACGGCTCTAATTACGGCCAAAGAAGTGACAGGTCACTTCTTCTACGCGGGCGTCTATTTACGCGCCGTCATTTGACAGCGGCGTGTAAATATACGCCTCGTGTGAACAGACAAACATCTGCCCATTGCTTTCAATGGGCAGATGTTTGTCAGCGCTATTGAGGCGCTATTTTCAGACGTAATTCGGGGCAAAAACGCCCGAATTACGTCCGTGAATAGGCCGTGTGAACATACCCTAAGAATGATTCGATGAAACGACCATCCAGGAATGGGACTTGTTCTTTTGTGAATAGGGTGGACATCTGCTTTGTAATAATGTTCTCTATATTTTATTGTATAGAGTGATGTAGCATACGTGTAATCAACCTCGTAACCTACAGATGTCACCTCTACATTCTCTAATAATTTTTTAATTTATTTTATTATATTCTTCTATATAATTTTTATAATATCACATGATTATTTAATCTAATATATATATTTTTGTCACTTTTTCTTTTTGTCTTTATTATTAATGAATTATTATTTTTGTAATATATATTTTCTATGATATAGGATAATATATATAATATTGAATCTTGCACTTGATACACTTATATGTATAATAATAACATATGGAATGTTAATAATCCTTGGTTCGCATGTGTTATACTCTAGGCGATCGCATGGTTTGTCTTGCATGAGGTCGGGACCTGGCTCATACCCCCGGGCGGTGGGTGTTCCGGGTGTCCGTCCCTTGTGAGACTCTCACGTGCCGCCGCTTGGGTCATCACAGGACAACCGCGGATGTTTTCACTATTAGGGGTCTATATAGCCCTCTATCCTATATTTATATGTATTTTTTCACATATATTTATTTATTATATATTTTTTTTCACTTTTTATATACATATTTGTATTGAATGTATACGTTTTTGTATGTGACTATATAATCAGATAGCGTCACCCACGTCGTGTTTAAATTAGGCATGATGTGGTGTGATTTACTTACATATACTATTGTGATTGATGGATTACCCTATTGTTCTTGATAATGGACTTGCCTAATCTCATCGGCTAGTAAAACTAATTTAACGCTAAAGTTTGGATCTATTTAGGTTCCCTTTGGAGATATGATGGTATTTGAACTGGCTGGTCAATTTATTTTATGTACCAAATTCTGCATACAATGTGACAGTACTAATTTTAGGTATTAGTGATCGTGCGTATGCGCGCTGTGACACACCTGTTTCAGGTCGGAAGCTGTCTGATCAGTGACGGACATCGCATGTGTGCAGGGCACACAGCGGTAGACATCATGACCCTGACGGAGTGACGTCGGGGGGTGTGTACAGTGCGGCATGCGCCATTGATCATCGCTTTCTTCTATACACTATTTAAAACTGGGTCTCAGAGCAGTCTATACACCTCCTGACGAAAGTTGCGAAACGCGCGTCGAGGTGCTCTGTTTCCAGGTGTACAACACAACAACCATCATGTCCTCTACAGGTACGTTGATCTACATATGTATGTACTCATAAGGACTTTTTGATACTTTGTACTATATCAACGCAGAAGTACCAACACATGTATGTACTCATAGGGACTTTGATACCTTGTACCACATTACGTAGCGATAAAAAAAAAAAAACATATACCGCACAATAATTTTTTTTTTTTTTTTTTTGACAATGGCACTCTATGGGTGATGTACGCCTATACATTGGCATACGTCCCGAAGTACTTCCAACATATACAGTACCTCCGACAGAAGGCAAAAACAAAGTGTCAATAGACCCTTAAACAAAGTGACTACTAGTGAAAAACCTACACAAACCTCGACCAAAGCAATGGCATGAAAAAGGGGTCCCTTATTACAAGTAGACAACCAAAAGCGAACAAAAAGGGTACATAGCCCTATGAATGATAGTCAACTATATAATATAGAAAAATGAACAATCTTTATTAAGAAAAAATACAACAATAATCACAGAATATAAAACACGAATGGACCACATAAGGAGATAAAAACAGTGCGGTCAGATGAAAAAGACCAAAAACATACAGAGTCAGCCAACCTAGGGAAGTCAAAAAACCTCTCAAATGACCCACAGGGAAATGATCGTGTATGTGGAATGGCAATGCCCAGATGTAAAAAGAAATAAGGAGAAGATGACTAAACATCTAATACAGAGTATCTAAACATCAGATAAATATGAGTGGGCTATAAAGAATCTCTGCACAAAATCAGGACAGGGTAGACCTGTAGTAGTGTGTAGAAAGACAGAGAATCATGCAACAAACCAGGATGTACACATACCCTGAGACATGGTGGGGAGCGGAACAGACGACCCAAAGGGAAGGATGAAAGATGCCTCGACGCGCGTTTCGCCAAGCAGACCGGCTTCGTCAGGAGGCTGAGTGACCTAAAACTAGGGGGGCTTATATGGGAATGAACTATGGTTGCCCTCAGCTGTGGCGGACGCAAATCGGCGCTGGGCACGCCCACCGAGCGACACACACATCCCGGGATGCGCCGCACGTCAGATGACTCGGCGCCGCATGATGACCTCGACCGAGAGTCACCATGACAACGTAGGACGCTAAGCGGCACTCCCGGATGTGGGTCGCACGGCGCATGCGCATGCGCACTCCAGCGTCTGTGCACGCACCACAGCAAGGGAACCAAAATAACAAAAACAAAGTACGCTAAAGAATGACAGGAGTGGGACGAATGTGGTGAATGGCCCGAAAGGAAACAGATATCCAGTAGATCATAATACGTACATGAGTATCAATCATTGTAATACATGAATAGTTTTATACAGCGCATATATAATCATATATACAATTATGTTAATAACGGTACAAAAGAATGAATGAATAAATAAAGAACACAGTGTATAATAATGTGCAACGATACGAATAAATAAATAAATATTTATATATATAATGTGATTCTAGACATAAGATGTATACCAACATAATTGTAAGAAATATATATATAAAAAAATATAAAATAGATAAAAAGTAAAGAAAAACATGTGCATAAACAATAAACAAGTGCATAATAATAATGCATAAATACAATAAATAAAAATACTAAACAAAAATAATAAGTACATAATAAATGAGAAATAAATACTAAATAAAAAATAAAAAATGAAAAATGAAAAATAATAGTAAAAAAGTGACAGCAAGTAGGATGACCCAAAAATTATTATATAATATTATGTAATAGGGGCATGAGATATAGTGGATACTAAAGTGAGTAAGTGAAAAATAAAGTGCTAAAAAACAAAACAAAACAAAAATGCATGTATAAAATATAAAAATATAGTGCTACAGTATAATAAATATCGTGCAAAAGTCATTATAATAAATATGAAAAAATAGAAAATAAATAGAAAATAGAAATAATATAAAATGTAAAAAATAAAAAATAAATAAGATATGGACATATAAACAATATATAAAGATAATGACACCCAATAACATATAAAGTAAAATACATTATATATGGATATATTGAGAATACAAAATAATTTTTTATATACAATAAATGCATAAAATGAAATAAATAATAATTATAAAAAAGACAAACAAATGACAAACCATAATATCGAATTTAAACGCTATATAGAAAATAGACACATAAAACTAAAAATATATATATATATATAAAGAACAATATATAATGATGTATATATACAAATAATAAATAACATAAAATATGAAAAATAATATAAAAATACAAAATAAATATAAAATATAAAAAGTAATAAATATGAATGAAGGTAATGAAAATAATGCTTGTACAATACACATATAACGGACAGCTATATCCGGGTCTTCACATATAACAAACAGTCATCGTTCGGATCATCGTTGATCACAGGAAATCCAGGTGATAATCACAGTATCTTCACCAATCCAGTGGGATATATGTAAAGGTAGTCCCACTCAGAACTATGAACACTCTGTAAAACAAAAAAATACATGTAAATAAAAACAACAAAAAAGCCACCCTAGAGAATTAAAATTCACGCATGGCTGTAATTTATAGAAAGGGCTTAAAGCTAGTGGCCTCATTTAAACCAAATGGTGCCATGGTATTAAGAAGCGTGATCCATTTCATCTCCCTTCTCAAGAGAGCCGACCGTATATCGCCACCTCTGTACCCCAAGGAGATCTTATCTATGCCGCGAACCTCAAAACCCCTGGGATTACAGGAGTGGTGCTCGCGGAAATGACGGGCTACAGGTTGAAGTTTATCAAAATCACTAATGGTAGCGGCCGATTTGATTTTATTAACGTGTTCTAACACACGTACCTTCAAGGGTCTACTAGTCATGCCAATATAGATGAGGTCACATGGGCAAATAGCGAAATAAATCACAGCCGCTGTATTACATGTGATATGGTAAACGATCTTATAGTCTTTGCCTCTGTCAGAGCTGTAGAACCTGAAGGCACGTGGAATGTATTTACACGCGGAACAATTCCCACAGTTATAAGAACCCCAAGGGGGACCACCTAGTTTTAGGTCACTCAGCCTCCTGACGAAGCCGGTCTGCTTGGCGAAATGCGCGTCGAGGCATCTTTCATCCTTCCCTTTGGGTCGTCTGTTCCGCTCCCCACCATGTCTCAGGGTATGTGTACATCCTGGTTTGTTGCATGATTCTCTGTCTTTCTACACACTACTACAGGTCTACCCTGTCCTGATTTTGTGCAGAGATTCTTTATAGCCCACTCATATTTATCTGATGTTTAGATACTCTGTATTAGATGTTTAGTCATCTTCTCCTTATTTCTTTTTACATCTGGGCATTGCCATTCCACATACACGATCATTTCCCTGTGGGTCATTTGAGAGGTTTTTTGACTTCCCTAGGTTGGCTGACTCTGTATGTTTTTGGTCTTTTTCATCTGACCGCACTGTTTTTATCTCCTTATCTGGTCCATTCGTGTTTTATATTCTGTGATTATTGTTGTATTTTTTCTTAATAAAGATTGTTCATTTTTCTATATTATATAGTTGACTATCATTCATAGGGCTATGTACCTTTTTTGTTCGCTTTTGGTTGTCTACTTGTAATAAGGGACCCCTTTTTCATGCCATTGCTTTGGTCGAGGTTTGTGTAGGTTTTTCAATTATTCTTGTCTGTGTTTGCAGAAAATACCTCAGGATATATGGATTTCAGGAAACGAGATAAGGATTGGATAATACGTCTTGGTACCATATTTGGAGAAAATCCAGTAGTAACTACAGAGAGTAGTAATACTAAGGGCTTGAAGCTTAAAATTCGTGATCTTTTAAAAAAACGTATTAAAGTTTGGTGGAACAAAGCAGCGTTAGAAAACTATCTACAGAAAGATATTTTACCTCGAGGTCTACGTCTGCAGGTTTTCCCAACCTTAGATTCTGAGGACCCCTCATTTGTATCCAAATGGGAGGAATCCCTTACAAAATTCTCCCGCACGCTCATTGAACTGCTCATTGGAGCAGATCGTAGAACCCTTGATTCCTTGGAAAAGGAGATTGATCTCCTTAAAGACAAAATACACCAGTCCCTAACTAAAGAAGAGATTGATAATTTTGATAAAAAACTTGAGGAAGAATTGGTCAAGTGGGAAAGAGAGATACAAGATCTTAAAACTAGGAAATTCCAACGAGATCTGAGTGACTTCCAGTCCAATAAAGTTTATCGCTGGCACACTAAAAGGGATAGAACACGCTCCTTTTCCCGCTCTGTATCCTCTACTTCTCTGTTATCTGAAGAAGAATGTGGCGGTTTTTTAGACAGACCACAGGCCGCAGGAGATGGAGACCCACTGTCCAACTCCAGAACACCGGCAGTAAAAAGAAAGACCAGGGGGGTGTTCAACAGGGACAAGAGAAACAGGAGGCTCTAAAGGTAATTAATCTTTCCACGCATATCTTATCACCATCACAAACAGATGTTTTGGAAAAAGGTTTATCTTTCTCCCCCACTGGAAAATTTGATCTTTTCACCACTGTTAAAGATTTGGCCCTGTTCTCTAGGAAGCTCATATTTAAGAAACACTTCAATAGAACTGATCATACAGTTCCTATTGGTTCTCTGGCTGAACAACAGGCTCTCGATGCCTTACTATCGCTTCTGGAGGAACAGGATGAAAGGGTAGATCCCCGCCTACCCATGCATCTGTGTCGCCGCTCCCAACATTTTCCCCCTTTCGCGCTGTGTCCATCAGTGGATATTTTCTTTAAATTGGTCAAGAAAGATCTAGAGGGTATTGTAGACAATAGACTGTCCTGCAATCTCAACTATAATCAAAGACAGGCAATTATTGAACTCAAACAACTCAGGGATGTCGTCATCAAACCAGCCGATAAGGGGGGTAATGTTGTGATCTGGCCGGCACGGATGTATGAGAGTGAAGCTTTCCGACAGCTGGAGATGAGACACTGCTATCAGCGGTTACCATCTGACCCTACCCAGACCTTTAAAAACGAATTGGATACCTTATTACAAAGAGGTGTAGACGAATCGATTATAAATTTGAAATTAAAGGAGGGACTATCGGTTGACTTTCCTATTAAACCAACATTCTACCTATTGCCTAAAGTGCATAAGAATGCCACCAATCCCCCAGGTCGTCCGTTCGTATCGGGGATTGGAGGCCTCTGTGAAAACATCTGCAGATTCATAGACTTCTTCCTGCAAAAATGTGTGGAAACTTTACCATCCTATATTAGGGACACCACAGAGATGCTACAGCGCCTTAATGGTCTGCATCTTGATAGCGATATGTTTCTTGTTACATGTGACGTGGAGTCCCTGTATACGTCTATATGCCATGACCACGGGATGCGAGCTTCGAGATATTTTCTCCAGATGACCAATCATGACCCGGATCTGATTGAGTTTATTTCATGTCTTCTCAATTATGCTTTGACTCATAATTTCTTTACGTTTAAGGACCGCCTCTTCCTGCAGCTCCAGGGTACGGCAATGGGGGCGACCTGTGCGCCCTCATATGCCAATCTATTCCTGGGTCTGTGGGAGAGGGACATTGTCCAACAGACTCCGGGTCATGATGGGATACTCCTGTGGTCACGATATATAGACGATATTTTGTTCATTTGGCAGGGCTCCACGTCGCAGCTTGAATAATTCCTTAATTCCCTTAATGTTAATGATTTCAACATAAAATTGACGTGGAAATTTAGTCAGACCTGCGTGGAATTTTTGGATATTTGCATTACAAAGGATGATACTGGATCCATCTCTACTGACATCTACAGGAAAAAAACCTCTACCAATGCCCTCCTTCATGCCTCTTCTGCACATTATCCAAAGGTTAAGAAGGCCATACCAGTAGGTCAATTTTTAAGGGCCAGGCGTATCTGCTCCAGTGACAGTAACTTTGAGCGTCAAGCAGCCGACATGACAGCTAGGTTTAGAAACCGTGGCTATAACCAGAGAGACATCACTAGGGGCTATCTTAGAGCGAAACATTCAATCCGAGACGGACTTTTGGTAAGTAAGCCTAAAAAGAAACATACAGACCAAAATGTCAGATTTATTACCACCTTTAATCCACAATGGACTGAGATCCGCAACATTTTACAAAAACACTGGAGGGTATTACTTACTGATCGTGACCTGGCGAGGGTCTTGCCTAGCTATCCCTCCATCACTTGGAGGAGATCTAAGAACTTAAGGGATCTTTTAACATCCAGTCACTATGTTCCCAGCGCTCCTCTTAATCCTTTTGGCAGTCGTGGTCCCCCTTGGGGTTCTTATAACTGTGGGAATTGTTCCGCGTGTAAATACATTCCACGTGCCTTCAGGTTCTACAGCTCTGACAGAGGCAAAGACTATAAGATCGTTTACCATATCACATGTAATACAGCGGCTGTGATTTATTTCGCTATTTGCCCATGTGACCTCATCTATATTGGCATGACTAGTAGACCCTTGAAGGTACGTGTGTTAGAACACGTTAATAAAATCAAATCGGCCGCTACCATTAGTGATTTTGATAAACTTCAACCTGTAGCCCGTCATTTCCGCGAGCACCACTCCTGTAATCCCAGGGGTTTTGAGGTTCGCGGCATAGATAAGATCTCCTTGGGGTACAGAGGTGGCGATATACGGTCGGCTCTCTTGAGAAGGGAGATGAAATGGATCACGCTTCTTAATACCATGGCACCATTTGGTTTAAATGAGGCCACTAGCTTTAAGCCCTTTCTATAAATTACAGCTATGCGTGAATTTTAATTCTCTAGGGTGGCTTTTTTGTTGTTTTTATTTACATGTATTTTTTTGTTTTACAGAGTGTTCATAGTTCTGAGTGGGACTACCTTTACATATATCCCACTGGATTGGTGAAGATACTGTGATTATCACCTGGATTTCCTGTGATCAACGATGATCCGAACGATGACTGTTTGTTATATGTGAAGACCCGGATATAGCTGTCCGTTATATGTGTATTGTACAAGCATTATTTTCATTACCTTCATTCATATTTATTACTTTTTATATTTTATATTTATTTTGTATTTTTATATTATTTTTCATATTTTATGTTATTTATTATTTGTATATATACATCATTATATATTGTTCTTTATATATATATATATATTTTTAGTTTTATGTGTCTATTTTCTATATAGCGTTTAAATTCGATATTATGGTTTGTCATTTGTTTGTCTTTTTTATAATTATTATTTATTTCATTTTATGCATTTATTGTATATAAAAAATTATTTTGTATTCTCAATATATCCATATATAATGTATTTTACTTTATATGTTATTGGGTGTCATTATCTTTATATATTGTTTATATGTCCATATCTTATTTATTTTTTATTTTTTACATTTTATATTATTTCTATTTTCTATTTATTTTCTATTTTTTCATATTTATTATAATGACTTTTGCACGATATTTATTATACTGTAGCACTATATTTTTATATTTTATACATGCATTTTTGTTTTGTTTTGTTTTTTAGCACTTTATTTTTCACTTACTCACTTTAGTATCCACTATATCTCATGCCCCTATTACATAATATTATATAATAATTTTTGGGTCATCCTACTTGCTGTCACTTTTTTACTATTATTTTTCATTTTTCATTTTTTATTTTTTATTTAGTATTTATTTCTCATTTATTATGTACTTATTATTTTTGTTTAGTATTTTTATTTATTGTATTTATGCATTATTATTATGCACTTGTTTATTGTTTATGCACATGTTTTTCTTTACTTTTTATCTATTTTATATTTTTTTATATATATATTTCTTACAATTATGTTGGTATACATCTTATGTCTAGAATCACATTATATATATAAATATTTATTTATTTATTCGTATCGTTGCACATTATTATACACTGTGTTCTTTATTTATTCATTCATTCTTTTGTACCGTTATTAACATAATTGTATATATGATTATATATGCGCTGTATAAAACTATTCATGTATTACAATGATTGATACTCATGTACGTATTATGATCTACTGGATATCTGTTTCCTTTCGGGCCATTCACCACATTCGTCCCACTCCTGTCATTCTTTAGCGTACTTTGTTTTTGTTATTTTGGTTCCCTTGCTGTGGTGCGTGCACAGACGCTGGAGTGCGCATGCGCATGCGCCGTGCGACCCACATCCGGGAGTGCCGCTTAGCGTCCTACGTTGTCATGGTGACTCTCGGTCGAGGTCATCATGCGGCGCCGAGTCATCTGACGTGCGGCGCATCCCGGGATGTGTGTGTCGCTCGGTGGGCGTGCCCAGCGCCGATTTGCGTCCGCCACAGCTGAGGGCAACCATAGTTCATTCCCATATAAGCCCCCCTAGTTTTAGGTCACTCAGCCTCCTGACGAAGCCGGTCTGCTTGGCGAAACGCGCGTCGAGGCATCTTTCATCCTTCCCTTTGGGTCGTCTGTTCCGCTCCCCACCATGTCTCAGGGTATGTGTACATCCTGGTTTGTTGCATGATTCTCTGTCTTTCTACACACTACTACAGGTCTACCCTGTCCTGATTTTGTGCAGAGATTCTTTATAGCCCACTCATATTTATCTGATGTTTAGATACTCTGTATTAGATGTTTAGTCATCTTCTCCTTATTTCTTTTTACATCTGGGCATTGCCATTCCACATACACGATCATTTCCCTGTGGGTCATTTGAGAGGTTTTTTGACTTCCCTAGGTTGGCTGACTCTGTATGTTTTTGGTCTTTTTCATCTGACCGCACTGTTTTTATCTCCTTATGTGGTCCATTCGTGTTTTATATTCTGTGATTATTGTTGTATTTTTTCTTAATAAAGATTGTTCATTTTTCTATATTATATAGTTGACTATCATTCATAGGGCTATGTCCCTTTTTTGTTCGCTTTTGGTTGTCTAAGTGACTACTAGTGGCCTGGTCAGGAAGTAAGGGGTGCAACGTGGAACTAAATCCCACAATCACTCTAGATGCAGAGGTTGTCTAGCACATAAGTCTTTCCTCTTCTGAGATTGTTACGAGGCTTTTTGGTTGAGCGTAACTTTTTACTATCAGTGTAAAAATAGACGAGTTGCCCCTTTATGGAGATTCTTTCCACTGAGTGAAGTGTGGGACAATGCAGGACGCACAGGAATTGACAGGTCAACCTCTTTACTAGCTAAATACATGGCCGCCCCCCCCCCCCCCCCCCGTGTACTGAATCAATGACGAGCGACCACTCCAGACGTGCGTGACTGAGCCCTGGAGCATTGTATGTTATGTATTCCATGTATGCGGTGTATGTTGTATGTTTCAGCATTAGGTTTTTATATTGTTTCCATAACTGGATGTGCTCTATTTATGGACCTGTAGATGGGACTTTTTTATGGTGTAAGTCCTGGCCTTGCGGTTTTCTTATGGTTTCAGTTACCCAAGTACTTATGTGTGATTCTCTGCTGAGAGGACAGAGAAGATACAGGATAGCTGATGTCTGGCAATCACTATGGCTGCTCGTAAAACGTACGCCCTGGGTAGCAATAAAATAATTAAATTTTGAATGGCGTTTACGTCTGATTTATATCAATTTTGATCAAGATAGATGAGAAAAAAATCTTAAACGTAGCCCATTCACCATCTATGTATGCAGAAGGTTGTTTATTTTTTATGAACAGTTCCTATTTTTGTCCTGATGTCTCCAAATTGTCCCTATTGTAAAGCGTTGTTTCAGATGACTGTTCAGAATAAGTTGTCGTGTGTGTACAAGGGGAATAACATTATTTATGGCCATTATATGACTTGTATTTCCACATTTTCACCAGTTTTCCCATCTGCAGGCTCTAATTCTCAGTTTTCCAAAACTCAGCTAAGACTGGCTGCTATGATTTCTCCCATACACAGCACACAGAGAAGAGGAGAAGAGCTGTTCCCAAATATCTATCTATCTATCTATCTATCACACACATAGAAGAAGCAGCAGCATGGAGGAGATTAAACAGTAATGAGCAGTGTAGCTGTGAATCCAGCACTGGGGTGAGATAAAACACTTAGGCTGGGTTCACACGAGCATGTTACGTCCGTAAAGGACTGAACGTATTTCGGCCGCAAGTCCCGGACCGAACACAGTGCAGGGAGCCGGGCTCCTAGCATCATACTTATGTACGACGCTAGGAGTCCCTGCCTCACTGCAGAACAACTGTCTTGTACTGTAATCATGTTTTCAGTACGGGACAGTAGTTCCACAGCGAGGCAGGAACTCCTAGTGTCGTACATAACTATGATGCTAGAAGCCCGGCTCCCTGCACTGTGTACGGTCCTGGACTTGCGGCCGAAATACGTTCCGTCCTTTACGGACGTAACATGCTCATGTGAACCCAGCCTTAGGATATGTTCACACGCTTCTTAAAAAACGTCTGAAAATACGGAGCTGTTTTCAGAGAAAACAGCCTCTGATTTTCAGGCGTTTTTTTAAGCTAAAAATGAAGCTTCTTTTAATTTGGAGCTACTTTTGAGGCGTTTTTCATAGTGTTCAATGCAAAATCAGCTCCAAAAAACACCTCAAGAAGTGACATGCTACTTCTTTTTATGGAGCGTCTACTTACGCTCCGTTTTTTAAAGCAGCGGCGTAAAAAGACGCCCCGAATGAACTAAATGCTGTTTTTCCCATTTATTTCAATGGGCAGATGTTTGTAGGCGTTCAGCTTCCGTTTTTTTAGGTGTTTTTCGAGGCGTAAACGCCCCGGAATACGCCTGAAAACACTGCGTGTGAACAAACCCTTACTAGAAGCTGCAGCAGTGTCTCTGTGTGTCTCTCACTCTGCTCCTGCTCCGTTCCTTCTCCTCCCCATTGACTGCTATGGCCAGCTGTAACCTGATCCCACAGTGAACTGATAATCCATTTCGCTCCCCAAAACAGATTTTAAGCAGTGAATTGAGAGTGAACGAACAGTGCAGGAGGGGAAGAAGTGGCTCATAAGTAGATAAAAGCGCATTTTTCACTAGCAAGATCTATTAAAAAAGTTCTTATATTTGTTTGCGCTATTGATTTATGCTAAGTTTTTTTTATAGGTTAGTGAACATTTAAACATTACAAGGGTGGTCTCATCAGACATTTCCCCTGCAGCGACCATAGTATTACATGGCGGCCATTCAGATGAATACATGTCTATGTAATACATGCTATTCTTATAAAACCTCTTGGTTGGCTTTGTTTCCGCAAGTTTTCTTTTTAGATCAAATTTTGGCGCAATTTTATCGGTGTCGCATTTAAAGCCACACGCCTTTGTGCTAAACCACACCCCCTTGTCGAGCGTGTTGAAAAAAAGTGTCTGAAACAGTTAATAATTGTAGCGCACAGCATGTACGCTAGAATTCTGCCTCAATTTGAATTGTAAATCTGCCCCAATATTTTTATTGTTTATTGCGGTTTTCAGCCTTTGCACTGGGGAAGATTTGCTACAATTTGTTCCGATTTATTCAAGTTGTGTAATGAATGATCCCGCTGACTTAGCACAACCACACCTGCCCGCTTGGTCCATAAGAAACCCCTGAATGGTACCGCTGTTACTGCAACCTGTGGGGTCTCGTGGAATAGCGGTTCCTTGAGATTTATTTACTTCTAAAATCCTTTTTAATAAATTGAACAGAGAAAAGCAGAAGAGATTATGAGGAATGTAAGAATATATATAAGAATATATACAGCTCTCTAACTTAAAGGCTATATCCACCTTTTACCCAATGTTTTTAAAATAAAACAATAAGCAACTCGGCAAATAGCCTTAACCAGCTATTTTGAGCCTTCAGGACCAGGCACCGTTTAGCCATTTTTAGCACGCGTTATTTAAACAGCTACAACTTTTTTTTATTTGTTGGGCTAGCGACGTGATTTTTGCGTCGTTTTTTGCGTAGACAATGCAGGTTTCTTTTTTCTTCATCATTTTTATACACATCCTTTTTGAAATTTTGAAGAAGAAGAGCAAAAAACACGGCGCCACCTTGTGCGGGTCAATAGGTTAGGTAGGTGAGGAGATAAGACATTGCCATGCTCACCTAGGCCAAATGTATAAATCGCAAGAGTAGGTCCACATATGCTGCTTCCAGATCCGAACCGGTTCCCGGAGGGGACCGCTTAGCAAAACGAATGAAGGGATGAAAAGGAGTGGATCATCTGAAGGCGCTGCTGCGTGGTGGAATCACGGAATAACAAGGAGGTAGGGTCCAGGTATAAAAATATCTTTTATTAGAACAAGACGTGGCTACGCGTTTCGACGCTGAACAAGCGTCTTCCTCAGGCCCTCATGGCCTGAGGAAGACGCTTGTTCAACGTCGAAACGCGTAGCCACGTCTTGTTCTAATAAAATATATTTTTATACCTGGACCCTACCTCCTTGTTATTCCGTTTTTGAAATTTTAGAATGTTTAGACCGGATTCACACAGAGTTTTTTGCAGGAGGAAAATCTGCCTCAAAATTCAGTTTGGAATTTTGAGGCAGATTTTGCTCTGCCTGCACGCCGATTTTTGCCCGCGGCCATTGAGCGCCGCGGGCAAAAAAAGCTGCGAAATACGTTTCTTCTGCCTCCCATTGATGTCAATGGGAGGTCAGAAGCGTGAACGCCCAAAGATAGGGTATGTCCCTTCTTTTTCCCGCGAGACGGTTTTTGGGAGGCATTTTTGGTCGTTTTTGGCGCGTTTTCCGACGCAGTTTCCGTGTCTAAAAACTCAGTGTGAACTGGCCCTTAGGCTTAAAGTTTGAAAATAATAGTAAAAACAATAAGTTTTTTTTACATTTTAGCAATTTTTTTTCTGGTAATATAGGTTTCTCCTAAAATAGACATTTTATTTGTGATCGTCATTGTCTACAGTAACTTTTAATATATTACATGTCTATTTTAGAATAATTGGGTCAGAGCTAGCGTTACGACAATGATTGGCGGGGGAGGGACGTTTTTTTTGGGGTGGGTATTTTATGTGTATTTATTATTAATATGTTTTGCACTTTACTTTTATTTTTTTATTACTACGGTCTGTCCCTCAAAGGTCAGAAAAGACCTTTGGGGACTTTATTTTTTACTTTTACACTATAATTTTCCACTGTAAGGGTCAGTTTACACGTTTTTTGACGCGAAAACCAAGTCGGAAAACGCGCCATAAAACGGCCGAAAATGCCTCCTGTTGATTTCAATGGGAGGCGGAGGCGTTTTTTTTCCCGCGAGCAGAAAATCCGTCTCGCGGGAAAAAGAAGCAACATGTCCTATCTTCGGGTATTTACGTCTCTGACCTCCCAATGACATCAATGGGAGGCAGAGAAACCGTATTTTGCCTATCGGCGCTCAATGGCCGCAGGCGAAAAACACCACGAAAAACGCGGCACACGGCGTGCAGGCAGATCAAAATCTACCTCAAAATTACAAACAGAGCCTGCAAAAAAGGGGATGTTCACACGCTGAATAAAAATTTTCTGAAAATACTGAGCTGTTTTAAAGGGAAAACAGCTCCTGATTTTCAGCCGTTTTTCTTAGCAACTCGCGTTTTTGGCCGCCGTTTTTGGAGCTGCTTTTCTTTGAAGTCAATAAAAAAAGTCTCCAAAAACGGCTCAAGTGACATGCACTCCTTTTTCGCGGCCGTTTTGAAAAACGGGCGCGTAAAAAAACGGCCCATCGGAACAGAACGCCGTTCTGCTTCCGATTTTTCGGCCCGAATAACGGCCGAAAATAAGCCCTGTGAACATACCTTAACACATACCCTAGCACAGCAGCCCCAGTAACAGGGGAAATCAGCCGCTGCCTCTATTCATATACACAGCGCCCATTGAGACAGTTTAGCCTACAGGCACCATTCGGCCTAGTTCACACAGCGTATCCAGCGTCAGGTGTTGCAGTACACTTAGCAGCTGTACGGCAGTAGTGTGCTGTGTAGCCTAGAACCGCGCAGCCATGCGGCACATTACCTGTAAGGGTATGTGCACACGATAATGACCATTACGTCTGAAATTACGGAGCTGTTTTCAGGAGAAAACAGCTCCGTAATTTCAGACGTAATTGCATGTACTCGCGTTTTGCGAGGCGTCAATTACGGACGTAATTTGGAGCTGTTCTTCATTGGAAACAATGAAAAACGGCTCAAATTACGTCTCAAGAAGTGTCCTGCACTTCTTTTGACGAGCCGTCTTTTTTACGTGTCGTCGTTTGACAGCGACGCGTAAATGACAGGTCGTCGGCACAGTACATCGGCAAACCCATTCAAATGAATGGGCAGATGTTTGCCGACGTATTGGAGCCGTATTTTCAGACGTAAATCGAGGCTTAAAACGCCACCAATACGTCTGAAAATAGGTCGTGTGAACCCAGCCTTAAAGGATCTGCCAGACACAGCTTCTGTGTCGACGCCCGTGGGTAATCAGTCTGCACCTGCTCCTAGGTCTGATAGAGTGACTCGATCTGCTATCACTCAGGCTGGTAGGCTCAGGAGTGTGAGAACCTATCACAGCCTGGCCAGACGGATCTAGCTCCCGCCTGCGGTCTATTTATACCTTCATTCCTGCTTGTCTTTGCCTGTGATTCTGTCCGGTTTCCTGGCTCTGCTGTTCCTGCTATTATTATTGACCTCGCTTCATTTTGACCCTGGCTTTACTGACTACGCTCCTGCTCTGCGTTTGGTACCTCGTACACTCCTGGTTTGACTCGGCTCGTTGACTACGCCTGTTGCTCACGGTGTTGCTGTGGGCAACTGCCCCATTTCCCTTGCTTCTGTGTAACCTTGTCTGTCGTGCACATATTGAGCGTAGGGACCGTCGCCCAGTTGTACGTCGTCACCTAGGACGGGTCGTGCAAGAAGGCAGGGACTGAGTGGAGGGTAGATCAGGGCTCACCTGTCTGTCTCCCTACCCCGTCATTACATTACCGTTGCATGACCGCTAAGCGTGCGGGCACCCCCATAGCAAATAAATAACAGATCCAGACAGTTGACTCTAATCAGGCGTCAACCCTTCAATCACTGCACTAAATCCTTTCACCCATGACATCCCACAAGGTAGACCCAGCAATGTCTCTGGTAAAGGGCACAGCTGCATAGTGGGGAACCCAAAATAAGACGCATGTGGAAAACCCCTTTACATGCACGAACTGTGTTTAGGGCGGTGGAGTATTTTCTTCTCCTGCTCTTTGTGCTCATTCTGATCTCTTCCTGTTTGTTGATTATTTTGACATCACGTTACAGGATAAGTGAAACAGCAAATCTGTCCTACAGTCAATGCGCCAATGTGTGGCATACTTTACTATGTGACGGTCATTGGTTAAAAATATTTTACAAGTTTCTCACAATATTGAATAGAAGGGGAAGTCCTGGGTATGAATAGCATGTCTCCATCGATTGTCAACTGAAACAACTGGAGATTACAGCAGATATTTCACGCCTGTGTACAGACGATCCTGGTGGTAGTCATGTCCTTGTGCTGTACTACTACCCCCAATATTATTTTATTCTAATCATTTTGATGCTGTGGTTCTGTCCACTATAAGCATGGATTGATTAGAGATGGCATCAGTGCCTGATCGGTGGAGGTCTGACCTCAGGGACCCTCAATGCTAAGAATGAAGGGATCGTGGTGCCCACACCGGACACAGCTCTCTATGGGGAACTGAATGGAGTTGTGTTGCAAGTAGCGCTAGGTTAGTGGTGGAGCGGTTTTGGACATAAATAAATATCCCGTCGTATTTTACTCAGCAAATACCAACATTCTCATATATGTCATATGTGTCATTTTTGCAGTTTCAACATCCCTGTTTGCGGTCAGTGAATTGAAGCAATCCTGTAAAGATCTAGAAGCTGAAAAGTTGTCTTAGGCCCCATGCACACGACCGTAGATTTCGTCCTTAATTACGGACCCATTAATTTCTATGGCCGACGGACACCTTCCCGTATATGTAGGGGAAGGTGTCCGTGCCGTAGAAACCTTCCATAAAAAATGTGAGCGAGGCCCGCAATCACGGACCATGATTACGGGCACAGTCGTGGGCATGGGGCCTAAGTCATGAGCTGCTCGCACAGTTACACTTTCACTACAATATATCAGAGCCTGCAGGTTTCAGCCGATAATTGTAAAACAAAAAACGGATGGTTCCATTCCCTGATAGCAAGCTTAGATTTTGAAAATGTCAATGTATTTGTGCTTTTTCTGGTGCACTACAAAATAGCGTATAATCTACTGTGTGACATTTATAATATCCATTCACATCAGAATAAAGAGCCATTTGCAGCTTGCATGTAAAAAAGGGGCATAAATTTTACCCCACATCTAAGTTAAAGCTCGGGGAAGTTCCGGACATTCAGTGTGCAGCGACACATAGAGAGTCAGATCACACGTTGCCTAAATACTGTGGATTTTCCGCAATGGAATTAGTTGCAGCGAATCCGCAGCGTGATACAGTAGCAGCAAAGTGGATGATATAGAACAAATCTCCCCCACACGCTGCGTAAATGCGGAGCGGAAAAAATGCTCCACAATTTACATGTGGTGCAGAATTTTATTCCACAGCAAGTCAACTGTATTTGCAAACGCTGCTTATTTGTTGCGGGATTTCCCCATTGAATTCAATGGGGAGGTAAAACCCACAACAAATAGCAGATGTTGTGTTTTATTGCAGCTGATTCGCAAAAAACGCAACTCAGAATTTTTTTTTTTTTTAATTCTCATATTTACCCAGAAGTCTGTGCTCCTTCCTCCAGGCCAGCCATCCCAGGAGGGACATCCTAGGGGGCCGGCCTGGATGACGTCAGAGGGCCGGCCTCCTGGGATGACGTGTCATCCCATTCGACTGCCGCTGTAGCCAATCACAGGCCGCAGCGTATTCCTGGTATGAAACGTCATCCCAGGAGGCCCGGCTAAATGCTGCAGTTTTTCGCAGCGGACATTCCGGGTGAAAAACTAAATCAGCAGCATTGGCTTGTTAATCGGCACCGATTGGTGGGCGTCTGAACACTAGACCGTTAGAACGCGCCGTCACCTCGTCTGCTGTCGGCTCTCCTTGGCTTTTTCCATGTTGGAGTATGGGCGTCCATTACAGTCAATGCCGAGCACAGCTGATGAAGTGGCGCAGTGCTATCATAGCGCCGCTTTGACTTCATTCTAGTGAGGGTTAGACTTCTTTCCACATAGATATTTTCTGTCGTTTTTAAAATATGACAGCGGTTTTTTTATGGCATTTTAGTGGCGTTTTTAATTTAGGGCTTATTTAGACTAACATATTATACGTCCATGTGACGGACGTTTTTTTGGGTGTTTTTTTTTAATGGCCGTCACATGGACGCATGTATTTCTACGGGGCTGTTCACACGGTGATTGTTTTAACGGACCGTGTGAGGGGCCCGTGAAAATATAGTACATGTCTTATTTTCGTCCGTTTTCACGGATCCCCCAATAGACTTATGTCTATAAGGGATCTGTGAAAACGGGTCCCGCACGGGTGCAACTGAGGTGTGGTTAGAACCGTTTAAAGAAAATATCCGAAAACCGCATGCATTTTTAACGCGATTTGGTGCATTTTTTGATGTGGTTGCGTTTTCTACCACAATGAAAAATGCATCAAATCGTAAAAAAGCACGCGGTTTTCGGATGTGTTTTTTTCGATGAGGTTCTAACCGAATATCAAATGAAAAGTGTGAATGGAGTTTTCAAAACCCCGTGTAGCAGAAAAATTCAGCACAGACTAATTTTTAGAATTGCAGTGAATTCTGCATCTGCTACGGGTTTTTTTCCACCATGTCAAGGGATTGTCTGAGATTAGAAAAAAGGTTTAACATTTTTTTCCCGAGTTTCCACTTGTTCGTGCGATTCTGGCCTTACTGTCATTTTGTAAATGCTTTTTTTTTTTATGGCATCTTCGAAATCATACACGAACCCTAGGGAAAAAATGACAGAAAAAAACGCCAAGTGGAAAAAAAACGCCACTGACCACAAAATCGACACAAGCAAAAACACAGCGGGACAGATGTACTAATGCAGTGTAAACATAGACGAGGCAGTCCGAAGATGCGACAAATTCCTCACAGAGGCGCACGCTGTGTGCTAAATTTGGAGCATCGTACTGACCTATTAGGCACGTTTCTCCTTCTTAGGCCTAATTCACACGAGCGTATTTCACGTCCGTGTTACACGTGTGAAAATAACGCACATCACACGTGTCCGCTGTGTAAAACTCACTGCACGTCCTGTACTTGTGCGTTTTCTGCGCATCACACACTCATTGAGGTCAATGGGTGCGTGAACATCACGGACAGAACACGGACGCACATGATGAGAAAAAGAAAACCACCTCCTTCAGTTTATTATGCGGACGTATAAAAAACGCTGACAAGCACCACACACTGATGTCACACGGAACTGCAACGAGGGAAAAACGCTGCGTTCTTTACGCGCGCAAAACGGACCCGTTCGTGTGAATAAGGCCTTATTCCAGATTTCATTTGGCTTTGATGGCGAACCCTAAGCCACCGCACTTTTTGCGAACACTTTTAAAAAGCGGCAGTGTATATTTTACTATAAACTTTAATGTAACATCTCGCCACACAAAAAAACCCACAGGGTGGTCAGGACCCCGCCGGTTACACATTGGTGATATACTGTCCATGTTTGTGGTGAGCCCCTGAATGTGATACCACTATATTTCCATGAGACAAATTCAAGATCTATAATAATAAAAAAATATTTTTGGGGGATTTATACAACATAGGTGGTACAAGACGCGATTAGCCAGCATACCATCATATAACAATGTACGAGATACAGGAGCGTCTACCAAGATGAGATGGGAAAAAGTAGTCGAGTAATGGAATGTACAAATGTTTGAGATAAACATGAGGTTAAACCCGACCATAAAACGGGACCACATAACATATTCGAGCTGTCACGTACTGTGTTTTACTGACCGGCAGCTGTGCCGGCCCCGTGTAATGGATAGGACAATGCTGGAGGTGCTTTCTCTGCATGTATGGGACGGGCTGAGATGTCAACAAGGTCATCCTGCTGATTAACAACGAGCTGAAATATTTCTGTTCTGGGACCAATTGACCTGTGACCAACAGAAATCAATGATGGACTTAGCAGGCCGTTACTAACAGCTGCTCACATCTTCATTAGAAGCCACCAGTCAATGTTGAGTTCACACTGGGGAGGATACGCGGTGTAAAAGCGCGTAGCGTATCCGTCCTGTGCGCCGCAGGGAACTCCAGACAAAAAAACGCACCAAACGGTGCGCATGTCCGCTACGGAAAACTGCAGCGCTTAGCCGGCCTGCTAGCAGAGCTGACGTTTCATCCCAGGAGACCGCTGAGGCCTGTGATTGGCTGCAGTGGTCACATGGGATGAAACGTCATCCCAGGAGGCTGCGCTGGAGGAAGGAACACAGACTTTTTGGGTATCAGACTTGGTGTTTTTTTGTGGTGGGATCGCTGCAAATCCGCCACAAAAAACGCAACAACTGCTATTTGTGGCGGGATTGACCTCCCGTTGAATTCAATGGTGAAAACCCGCAACAAATAAGCAGCGTCTATGCAATCACGATTGACACGCTGCGGAATAAAACTACGCACTGCAGGTTAATTTCTGAGCGTTTTTTCCGCTCACTATTTACGCAGCGAGTGGAGGAGATTTGTTTTCTCTCATTCACTTTGCTGCTTCTGTATATGCTGCGGAATTTCCACAACGTGTGAACTGAGCCTAGGGATGGATTCACACACACAGCGTTTTTGGTGACTTTTTTTTTTTTGCGTTTTTTCATGAAGTTTTAAGTTTTAAGTTTGGACTTAAAGTCTAGAGTAAAATATCAAGTGCACGACGACTACATACAGCTGCATTTTGGTTTGTGGTGAATGCCATGTTTTTCCAAACGAAGCATTCTCTGGGTGTAGAGGCTTCTCTATAGGTGCTCAAAAACACCACAAAAAAAGAGCATATACAAAATGACACCAAATGAAAAACGCCATAAAAAAAACTTTTGAAAACTTCTAGCGTTTTTAGAAGCGTTTTTTGATGCAGTTTAAAATGCCAGACAAATTGTGTGTGAAGGAGGCTTTAGGCCAGGATCACACACACAGTTTTGATGCAGTTTTCTCGGCTCAGTTTTTTAAGCCAAAGCCGGAAGTGGATCCATTAGGAACGAAGGGTATAAAGAAAAGACTGGGGCATCTCCTTTCTTTTGTATCCCCTTCTGTGTTTGGCTCAAAAAAACCTAAGGCAAAAACTGCATAAAAACTGTGTGTGTGATCCTGGCCTTAAAGACGGAACTGGCAGGGACGGCGGATGACAGCAGATGCCAGCGCGCCATTGGCGTACGGAGGGCCTTTAAAATAGAAGTAACTTCTGGAAATAAAGCTTCATATGGTATGCAACTTGTTACTGTACAGCGGGGGAGGGGGGGAGATTTATAAGGCTGAATGCACTGGAACGGCGTGCACAAAATTTATCATGCGCTTCAGACTTTTTTTTACCTTCCTCGAGAGTTTTAAAAAGTTTTTAGAAAAACGGGTGTGGTGAAGATTTCTAAACTGTTACACCTGTTGGATCTCCGTGCGGAGAATCAGTACCTTCCAAGAGCAGCATATAAGGGTCCATTCACACATTGCGGTTGAGATGCGGTTAGAACCACATTGAAAAACCGTATCCAAAAAATGCATGCGATTTTACGATGATTTGATGTTGTATCTCACCCAGCCAACCAGTACCCTGCTCTGTACTGAGGAGCACAAACAGTGCTGTCTAGAGATATGGGGGGGGGGGGGTCTCTGGTTTGTCTGATAAGTCGATGTTTCAAGGCTCTTTAAGGGGTCGGATATCGACTTACAGGGTAGTCCCCTATAGGTGGCACTAGAGAGACAGTTTAACTTCTAGAGGATAGATAATTTGCATATTTTTTCCATGGAGCATTACCTGAAAGATCGGGTTCCCACGGGTCGGATACATTGTGCAAAACCATGCAGCGTATCTGACCGAGAACCCACAAGGTATTCCGCCCGATAAACTGCGCCACATTGAGGTACAGGTTTTCAGGCAGAATCTCCGCTGCGGAAAGCAGTAGTAAAAAAATCTCATTCACTTTGCTGCTACTGTAAATGTAGCAGAATTTCCGCACAGAATTGCGCAATATTGACGCTATGTGGGTACCCGGTCTTCGAGTACGTTCACACGGCATATGTGTAATGTACAAAAAAATACAAGACTGATTTCAAGAGTTTACAGCCTCTGAATGCAGACATATTTGAAGCAGATTTTCAAAGTGTTTTTGAGGTGTATTGTGTAGCGTCAATAGAAAATCAGCTTGGGAAATGTTTCAAGAAGTGACGTGTTTGCAGGTGGATTTCAAGTCTATTTCGTAGTGTAATACGAGCGTTTTATGCTCCGAAATACGCCTAAAAATAAGCTGTAGGAACATGCCCTAAGACAGTCTCCCCGTGTGTTTCAATTTGCCAGGTTTTCTGCTTGTCAGAGAATTAAGTCATTCATGTTTATATCCAGAGGATGAAAACCTGTCCTGAACGTTTTCTGCTGCCGCAGCTGCAGGGCTCGTTACAAGAGGGAACTCTGATACACTCAGGCGTGGTGGATTTGTCACAAATCTGTGATAAGTAAGGCCGGATTTACACGAACTTGTGCCTTTTGCGCGCACAAAAAACGCTGCATTTTGCGCGCGCAAATGGTACTTAACAGTTCCGTGCGTCAGCAGTGTATGATGCGTGGCTGTGTGATTTTCGCGCAGCCGCCATCATTATGACACTCCGTTTGGATGTTTGTATACAGAAAAGCACGTGGTGATTTTCTGTTTTCATTCATAGTTTTTACTGCTGTTGCGCAAATCACACGAATCACATGGAAGTGCTTCTGTGTGCTGCGCGTGATTTTCATGCACCCATTGACTTCAATGGGTGCGTGATGCGCGAACAACGCACAAATATAGGACACGTCGTGCGTTTCACGCAGCGGACACACACTGCGTGAAAATCACGGACTGTCTGAACGGCCCCATTGACTAACATAGGTCCGTGCATTGCACGGACGTATTACACGTTCATCTAAATAAGCCCTAAGGGTCCATTTACACCTTGCGGTTAGAACCATATAAAAAAACATCTAAAAACCACATGCATTTTTAGTGATTTTGTTGTTGTTTTTTTTAAATGCATGCAGGTTTCAGATGTGTTTTTTTTTTTATACCGTTTTAACTGCATCTCAACCGCATCGTGTGAATAGAGCCTAACAGTAGAGTACAATACAATTTTTCGAATTGTGCTGAAATCTGCATCTGCTACAGGTTTTTTTCCACCATGTCTTAAAGGGATTGTCTAAAATAATAAAAAAGCTTCTACTTTTTTTTTTTACCAAAAACATCTCCGCGGGCTGCGTATGCCTTTCACTTGAATGGGGCTGAGCTGTAATACCAGAGACAGACCATGGACTGGAGAAGCGTTCTTTCTGGGGGGGAAAAGCAGACCTTTTTTTATTTTTTTAGTTCAGACAACCCCTTAAACGCAGCTACATAGAAATGAATGGAGAGGTGTTTAAGCATGCGCACTACTGCTCCATTCCTATGGGTCTCCCCGGAACGGCAAGGTTAGCCCGTTCTCGTGATCGTTGGGGGTCCTGTGGATAGGTGATAAATATTGATTATGTAAAAACTCCTTTAATGAGCCTTGCAGCTGTGCGATCTGGACATAATCAGTATGAGATATCAAACTCTAGATATAAACAATGAACATTTCTGTTCTCTGACAGGAAGCAGAGATCTTGAAAATTGTGAGAAATTGAAAAAATATGGGGAAAATTTATTAAGACTGGCGCTCGGGAGTATGGAAACAGCCGAGCTTAGTGAGCTACGCTGCTTCCGTAACTCCTGTAGAAGTGAAAAGGAGTTATGGGAACAGCATAGCACGGCGAGCTATACTGTCTCCGTAGCTCACTGAGCTGTTTCCGTACTCCCAACCAGGTTGCCAGTCAGAGCAGAACAGAGAAAGCAAGAGAAGGTAGGACAGGGGTCGCGTTCTAGAGTCCCAGAGTTGTGATCCGCATCTATCGGACATTTATGGCATATCCTGAATAACTGAATAAAAGGGTTGTCTCAGGATGACACCCACAGTCCTTATGCCCTATTATGCCAAATCGGAATCCCCTGCATAGGCATAGAGTTAAAAGATGAAATAATTGGAGGAATTTTTGAACCTTTCTACAAGTTTTCTGGTACAGAAAAGCCTCAAATGACAAAGAAAAGTGGGTGAAGCTTCATGGAAGGGGCAGGGGCCACAAACTGGAGCCAATTATAGCGCAAAGAAACTGATTTCACTTTCTGGTGCACTGACGACCAGAGATCTGCTTAATTAAGAGGCTTCTGACTCTTAATAAATTAGGCACATTTTACTCCAACTTTCTTTATAATAAAGGCTATGCACACCTTTCTGGGGGGGGGGGGGTTAATAAACAGGTCAGTGTGTTAGTGTAATTTCTTAATTAGCTTTTATTAAAAATGTGTTTTACTTTTTTTAGATACAGCTGCTCTGTATTCTCTATTCAGAACAGCTGTATCTAGCGCTAAATCCTGTTCCCGTCAGCTCCGTGGGCTTAGATGTGATGGATCACAGGTGGATCCTGTGTGTCAGTGACACGCAGGACCCGCTGACACTGAACCCATCAGGTCCGCGGGACTGACGGATTCAGTGAATAGCGAACGATACAGTTGTTCTGTATAGAAAATAAAGAGCAGCTGTATCTAAAAAAGTAAAAAACACATTTTTAACAAAAACTAATAAAAAGTTACACTAAACACACTGACTGATCTCTTTATAAAAATAAAAAAAATCCCTCAAAGGTGTACATAGCCTTTAAGACTGGCGTAAGAAACAACTGTCTTGACCTCAATAAGGGGAATTTATTAATACGGTCTAATATTTAGATAGTGGAAACGTAGACCAGGCAGTCAAATAATGCGCCGTAAATGCGGTGCGCGCTCTATGATAAATTTGGTGTTAGTATAAGGAAGATATTTTTATCTTCCTTATACTAACCCTAGGTTGACTTAGTTTATGCAATTTGTTGCGCCATTTAGGCGCACATCGGCTTATTTTAAGCCACGTCCCCTTTCCACTAAGCCACACCCTTTTTCAAACACTTTGAAAAGTGTCTAGTGAGGCGCAAGCAACTTTACTTTTTGTTGCAAACCAATACTAAATTTGTCTAAATTGATTTGTAGAAAAAAAAAAAGTTGCAATTTAGGACAGAATTCTGTCGCAACAACAGGAATTTTATCACTCAACTCTATGTATCTGGAAAACAAGAGCTCCGACACCTATAAAAATATATTTAGAAATTTATCACCACAGATTTTTGGACATAATAAATGGGAAAAACGAAATGGTTTTGAAGGGTGAACATTTCTTTTAAAGTGCAGCTAAACGTTTGACAAACTTCATAGTGACATGTCAGAAATTTGTATTGGTGGGGTCCGAGCACTGAGACCCCCACAAATCGCTAGAACGAAGCAGCTGAAGGTCTCGTGTGAGCGCTCGGCCGCTTCGTGTCTGTTCGGCTTTGTCCGGAAATAAATGTATTGTGTACGGACACAATAGAAAGTCTATGAGCTCGTCCTCCGATACATCGGCTTTCCGGAAAAAGCCGAACAGACACGAAGCGGCTGAGCGCTCACACGAGACCTTCAGCTGCTTCGTTCTAGTGATTGGTGGGGGTCTCAGTGCCTGGACCCCACCAATACAAACTTCTGACATGTCTCTATGAAAGCTTTTTCGTATGGTCGATGGTCATACAGTGGCATCAGCAGGTATGGAACACATGACTTTTCTAACCACAAGTTATTTTGGTTCACGCATAAACAATTTGTTTATAAAAAAAAAATCGAAAAACAAAACACACAAAAGTATTTGCCTTAATATTTTACAATAAACTCCGTAATTATGGTTCAGAGATTAAATTTAGCGTAGGTCTAACCCTCCAGGAGAAATCCCCTTTGGTAATAAAATTGATATTATGGAACATGTCCGTTCATTTGCTTTTTACGGGCCATGCACCCATACTTTGTATGGGAGCACAAGCCGAAAATGCAAGTGCCTGTCCGCGACCGTCAGCGCCCGTAATCGCGGGCCGTGTGCATGGGGCCTAAGACTCCGTTCTCTATTTTTGCTCTACGTTTGGCACACATGCCCCCATTCGCCTGACAGATGCGTCAGCAGACCTTTTTTTTTTTTTCTTGTATAGGAACATGTAGTCTGCTGCACTTTTCTATGCAGGGGGATACAGTAGAATAATGTATACAGCAGCACAGTATAAGTTTTTTTTATACAATGAGTCCCTATGGGGAACATATGCCACTGTTTGCCTTACAGAGGCATATGTCGGAACCTTCTGTCTTTTTGATCTGTGCGGGACTGAGACCCCCACCGTTCGCTAAAACGAAGCAGCAGTCCGGTGAGCGCTGTGCTGCTTCGTTTTGGATCGGCTTTCCTCGGAGAGGTGTACGGCTCAATAGAAAGTCTATGAGCCCGTACACCACTCACACGACTTTCCGATGAAAGCCGATCGGAAACTAAACTGCACGGCGCTCAGCCGTTCCAATCAAAACTTCTAACATGTCACTATGACATGTTAGAAGTTTTCTGAAAGTTTAGTAACACTTTAAAAAAAGATTCAGTGCACATTAGTTGTTAAGGAATGACCGGACGGGTTCACACTTTTTACGACAACTGATCATTTTTATAATTTGCCATCAGTTTTTTCAATCCACTGACCCATTGACCTCAATTATTAAAAACAAATGAAGACTGGCACTTTTGCGCCAGTCTGTTATTTTTAAACAAGAAACATACTGCAAAAACAAGCCTCAGATATCCTGTGCCGATCCTGTGTTTACATTAGAATGAGGCGACAGAACGTACAATATGACGTCACATAATCTTAGTGGGAAATCGTAGCACGTCAATATGAAATGATGTCCGGTTATGACGTGGTTGGCAGCTGCAGTCACATGACATCATAGTGGCTGTCACATTGCTACATTCTATCGGGATAGAGCCTCTATAAACGGTAGTGGGGGTAATGTGACCAAAATCAAGGGTAGAGAATGTGATGTCACCACTATGGGCTTTTCCAAGATTCATCGGAAGCTGAGAAAACCCCTTTAAGGGCATGACCACACATGGCGGAATTCCTCCGCAACTGTCCGCATCAATGCCGCACCTAATCCGGGTTGCGGATTACGGCTGCGGATCTGCACAAAATGTGCAGAAAATTGATGCGGACTAGCTGCTGCGGACTGCGGGAAAAGTGCTTCCCTTCTCCCTATCAGTGCAGGATAGAGAGAAGGGACAGCACTTTCCCTAGTGAAAGTAAAAGAAATTCATACTTACCGCCCGTTGTCTTTATGACGCGTCCCTCCTTCGGCATCCAGCCCGACCTCCTTGGATGACGCGCCAGTCCATGTGACCGCTACAGCCTGTGCTTGGCCTGTGATTGGCTGCAGCCGTCACTTACACTGAAACGTCATCCTGGGAGGCCGGACTGGAGACAGACGCAGGGAGTTCTCGGTAAGTACGAACTTCATTTTTTTTTTACAGATACATGTATATTGGGATCGGTAGTCACTGTCCCGGGTGCAGAAACAGTTACTGCCGATCGCTTAACTCTTTCAGCACCCTGGACAGTGACTATTTACTGACGTCTCCTAGCAACGCTCCCGTCATTACGGGAGCCCCATTGACTTCCTCAGTCTGGCTGTAGACCTAGAAATACATAGGTCCAGCCAGAATGAAGAAATGTCAAGTTAAAAAAGCAAGACGCATCCGCAGCACACATGACATGTGCATGACAGCTGCGGACTTCATTGCGGAACTTTGAATCTCCATTGAAGTCAATGGAGAAATTCCGCCATGAGTCCGCCACTGCTCCGCAACAGACAGAGCATGCTGCGGACACCAAATTCCGCTCCGCAGCCTATGCTCCGCAGCGGAATTGTACGCATCGTGTAAACGAACACTGCTAAATTAAAGTGAAAGTCAATGGAGAAACGGCTCCGCTGCGGATTAACGCTGCGGAGTGTCCGCAGCGGAATTTAAGTGAAAATCCGCCATGTGTGAACCCGCCCTAAATGATTTATTATCAAGGTTATGCTCTGGATGCTCACAGCTGGCACTCCTAAGTGGTGCCCACCCACTTTGTAGTAACACCCACTCTCAGTTAATGGCTTACCCAGGTGACAACAGTTGGGGTAATGTCTGAGAGTCCGTAAAATCTGTCTGGAGCCTCTGAAAACAAAACAAAACTTGGCTCCAGAGATGCCGATGCATGTTTGTATCTTGTGTAAATGGGTGTCAGATGTATCTGGCCACACACACACACCACTGCCACGGTGCGACGACCAATGTCCAGCCATATTACAGGGATTGTATGCTGAGGACAGTACTTTCTCACATTACGTCTCCCTTCAAGGAGCTGATGTCAGGGGGTGCTTGTGCTGGCAGATCCCACAATCGGGCTGTTATTTATGAGGAATTGTAATGTCGTTTTCCTGCAATGGACAAATGGTCTAAGGAGAGTGAGAACAGGAGGAAGGTGCAGGAGGAATAAGACGCTGACCATATAAGTGTTTGGAGAGGGGAGGGGGAAGCAGGAGCAGAGAGGAGACGCAGACAAGCTGCCCATAGAAGTTTTTGGAGAAAGGAGGGGGAAGGAGGAGGTGGGAGCAGAGTGAGAAACACACAGACTGCTGGTTAGACTTCAATCTCACCCCAATGCTGGATTCTCAGCTACACTGCTCATTCCTGCTGTATAATGTCCTCCATTCCGCTGTTGCTTCTATATATGTGATAGAGAACGGAGAGCAGGATTCTCCTATTCTATGTGTGCAGTGTATAGAAGGCATGATAGCTGTTAGGCTGCATCCACTAATCATAGAAAACTGAGAATTAAAGATAGGGCCTGCAGAAGGTTAACTGCTAAGAAATGCAGAATACAAGTCATATAATGGCCAGAAATAGTGTTATTCCTCATGTAAACACATATGACAGCTAATTCTGAAAAGCAATCTGAAAAGTTAGAGACGCTTTAATGAGGGTGCTTTATAGAGAACTATAGGAGAACAAGGGGCCCATATACTGTTCTTGCTCAGGGACCCCCTGATATCTGTGTCCACCCCTGGATGGCATCAATACATTTTTCAAGTCTCTCTGTGACATTTTGCATTTGTAGCAGAGGAATTCTGTAGGTGGAGAAGTAGAATGGAGTGGGATCCGAAGAGGGACAGGGGTACAAGAAGAAAGGAGAACATAGAATATTATCACCAAATTGACCCCTAAATCAGACCTCAGGTCAGACATAAAAAAAGACATTTAGTCACATCCCCTGGCTTGTCTTCAGGGCCCGTCCACCTTGATCCCCACAGGCTCCCCCATCGGGCCTCGGCACACAAGTTCTGTTCCGCGGCGCACAGAAGGTCCTGTTGCTGGGCACTGTCAGGACGTTGTATGTAACACAACACATAACGTCCAGCGTCAGGACCTTCTATGCACTGTGGCATTGACCTGATGTGGTTCCCCATCTTTATGCTCCCCCACTTGCGCAGCCTACAGGGGATGTGTGAACACACTGGGGCTAAACTGGGTAGCGGTCTAAGGGATCCCCAGATATTCACCCTTTAATCTCTTTATAGGGTTTTGGACTTCGCTGCTGGGGAACCCAGGTCGCTGCCCCCAGAGTAATCTCCCTTGGTGACTGCCGACATTAACAGGCGTAGTACAGAAAACAGCAGACGGTGAACAAGGTCAGGACAGGCGGCAAAGGTTTGCCATGCGTAACAAGCAAGAGGTCAGGGCAGGAGGCAGACAAGGATAATCAAAGGTAGAAGTTGAGGTCACTCACAGGAAATCCAAATAAAGTATAACACATGGTATCACTAGCAAGCTATGAGGAACCAGGTATAGAAAGAAGGAGGTACCTTTAATACCCTGGAAAGATGGGTGGAAATTTAGCGTGGACTGGCCCTTTAAGGGATGACGGTTTCAGCGCGCACTAGGAAGTACCCTGGATGGAGGTGGCAATGGAGGCCCCAACCAGACCGAAGAGAGGGAGCTACACGGCGCTGGCCAGGAGCCAGAGGACATTGTGAAGAGGTAATTATACTGTGGCACTGGGGAGCGGCGGCCGTTACAAGTATTTTGAACTTAGAAATTGCTATGATCTCCCTTCTGGGATCGGAATGGAAGTGGGCAACTTTATCTCATGGTGAAATAGTCCTAAACTCCTTATTGATAAGTTGGAAGTTTTTGACCCCCGTTGAATCAAGTAGCTAGAAGTGAGGTTACCCTGGACGGATGGAAGAATGGAAAAAACAGAGCTCTCCAATTTAAAAAAAAAATATATGAGTCCTTTATTCTTTATTCTACAGTAAATGATATAATACGCTACATACAACTGCATCTGTTTTAAAGGCAATTTTGTGATCAGTGGCGTTTTTTCCATGCTCTGTGTTTTTCCAATAGGCTTCTTTATAGGACTTAATTAATGGCAGAAAAATCACATGTAATAAATGAGACTGCATGAAAAACACCAACAAAAACCACACTAAAAACTCATGTTTGATGCATTTTAAATTGCCAGAAAAAAATCTGTGTGGAGGAGGCCTTACAACTGCAATGGTAGTGCTGCTTATCCGCAACTATGTGATCAATTATAAGATTACGCCAGGACTCGAGTCATGCATATTGGCCCTTAAATTTGCGCTGGTTCTTTATCATGTCCTGCACTGAGCGCAGGGAACATCTGACACTGCAGATATGTTTAGGATGCTGAGTCAAGTGGTGTTGAATTCCATAAATGCAAACAATGCTTAGATAAGCGGAGATACAATGTAACCTTGTGACTGCAGCATTCGCTGAGGATACTCGCTCACAGAATAGTGGTAATGGCACAGTGTTTTTCTACCTGTCTCTCAGTAATTTGGGCAGAGAAAATATGGCTGTTTGTTGACAACTGTCCACGGTCGCTGTGATTTACAGGGAGATTAATTATGTCTTGTGTGATTCTTGGGTTGATCAGTCCAGGCCTTTGACCTGCATGTAGCATGTATTCCAGATGTCGAAATGACTGCCAATGAATATCAGCCTTTGTGCCTTTGAGAGAACAGTGACTCTGAAGGTCCTTTAACACCAGCAAATATTGGCCGCAAAAACTAGCACGGATCAACAAGACAGCTCGTTGATCGGAACTATGTATGGGGGATGAGCGCTTGTTACTGCGATCGTTCATCGCCTGGCATTTCTATCATGTTAGCAGCACATCGTTGTTTACACAGGGAGATTTGCTGCCGACAAACCATAATAATTATTGCTGCATAAATTACACGATTTATTTATCGTGCAATGATATAGGGCAACGATCGGGAACAAGCGTTCATATGAACACTTGTTTGCCCGATAATTGTCCAGTGTAGGGGCAGAACTAGGAAAGACTGGGCCCCATAGCAAACTCTTGACCGGGCCCCCCCCCCGGGTGCCACAAGCAGCCCCCCTTATAAATAGTGCCCCCTGTAGAATTTGCCATACAGCCCCCATGTAGACAGTGCTATATAGCCCCGCTTATAGACCGTGTCACGCCCCAATTGTAGATAGCGCCTCCACCTCCCCCTTGTAGATAGTGCCATACAGCCCCCCTGTATATAGTGCCACACAGTCCCCCCTTAGTAGATAGTGCAGAACAGCCTCACCCTTAGTAGATAGTGCCACACACACAGCCCCCTGTAGATAGAGCCTCAGCCCTCCCCCTTGTAAATAGTGCAATACAGTTCCCCCATGTGTATAGTGCCACATAGCTCCCCCATGTGTATAGTGCCACACAGCTCCCCCATGTGTATAGTGCCACATAGCTCCCCCATGTGTATAGTGCCACACAGCCCCCCCTTGTGTATAGTGCCACACAGCTCCCCCTCGTGTATAGTGCCACACAGCTCCCCCTCGTGTATAGTGCCACACAGCTCCCCCTTGTGTAGTGCCACACAGCTCCACCTTGTATATAGTGCCACATAGCTCCCCCATGTGTATAGTGCCACACAGCTCCCCCATGTGTATAGTGCCACATAGCTCCCCCTTGGGTATAGTGCCAAACAGCTCCCCTTGTGTATAACGCCACAAGGCAATGGCGCATCCGAGAAAGTTGTATCAGCCATGGAGATGTCACTCAAACATGGAAAGATGGGTTTGGAGGCAGGACTATGTGACTCTTCAGGATAGCGGCACCGCCCCATGACCCTCTAATGAGTAATTAGCATATAGTATGCGCTGTTTTAAAAGTGGATTTTAAAGATTTTGCTGCATCTGAAAAAAACATACAAGGAAATGTTTGGAAATATTGTCAGGTCATGTATTACCACATGGTGGCGGTTCAAGGGCTTAAAACTACCTATATCCTATATATTCACAGATCCAGAACCAAGCTCTGACATATATGCACTACCACAACCAAGCCCATACATATATACAGCACTAGAACCAAGCCCATACATATATACAGCACTAGAACCAAGCCCATACATATATACAGCACCAGAACCAAGCTCAGTACATTAATACAGCACCAGAACAAACCTCAGTGCATAAATTCAGCACCAGAACCAACATCAGTACATAAATACAACACTAAAACCAAGCTCAGTACACATATACCATACCAGAACAATGCTCAGTACAAACTCATTGCATATACAGTGAAGGAAATAAGTATTTGATCCCTTGCTGATTTTGTAAGTTTGCCCACTGTCAAAGACATGAACAGTCTAGAATTTTAGCAGTGTTGGAGTCTACTGCCACGTCCTGTGTCTTTTGCCACGTCCCGTGTCTTCTGCCACGTCCCGTGTCTTCTGCCACGTCCCGTGTCTTCTGCCACGTCCCGTGTCTTTTGCCACGTCCCGTGTCTTCTGCCACGTCCCGTGTCTTCTGCCACGTCCAGTGTCTTCTGCCACGTCCAGTGTCTTCTGCCATGTCGTGTGTCTTCTGCCACTTCGGATACTGCCCGCCACGTCTGGCGCTGCCTGCTGCACCGGCCTCCATCCGTGCTGAAGCCACAGCCACTGTCTGGATTAGTTCAGGTACCCAAACGTTACTATCTACTATTGACTTTTATATAGACTGTGACCTGGTCAGCTGCCTCTCCGCTACGGCGGAGCGGCCTAGTGGGTCCACATACCCTGTGACCGTGACAATTATAATAGTACCATACACTGAGTCACACACACACACCGTGCCCCCTGTAGATAGTGCCCCGTAGCCCCTGTAGATAGTGACCCCATAGAGCCTCTGTAGATAGTGCCCTACATAGAAGCCCCTGTAGATAGTGTCCCACATACAGCCCTCTGTAGATAGTGTTCCACATATGGACTCCAGAGCTGCAAGGCAATACTGCTAACCATTGAGCCACCGTGCTGCCCTACATATAGCTTCCCCTATAGACAGTGCTCCACGCATAGCCCACCTCTGTAGATAGAGACCCCACTATTCATAATGCCACTCAGTTTTATTAGAAAAAAACAAAACACTTTACATACTCACATGATCCCGTTCCCGCGCAGTCCGATGGCAATGCAGACCTGCTCTCTTCTGAGCAGGTCTGCTGGAGCTGAACGACGCGTCGTTCAATGATGCTGATTGGTGGGGAAAAATGACTTGCCCAGTCATCGCGCAGCTAGCGTTGTTGAAAGGCGCTGACTGGCGGGGCAAGTCATTTTGCCCCACCAATCAGCGTCATTGTAAGGCGCTGAATGGTCGGGCATTGAGTGCTAATGCATGTATTTGGCTGTCGCTAGCACCGGGGCACCCTCTGGTGCTAGCATCGGCTACGGGCATGAGAGGGCCTGTGTCGCCCGGCCCATAATTGTTGGAGGCTCGGCGGCGCAGCCCCTGTAGTAGCGGTGCTACTGCTGTAGCAGCCATAGTGGCTGCTAGCGGCGCCACCAGGCATATGGGGGGGTGTCGGCTGGCGGCACGGGCCCCCTTAAGCCACAGGCCCCGTAGCAGCCGCTACGGCTGCTACCACGGTAGTTACGCCACTGGTCCAGTGTAAAAGGGCCCTTAGCAGACAATCCATCATGGTGCAAATTCTTTTGCCAGTTGCACACGACCGAGTGCCACTCGGGCTGTTTTTCACTAGTTTTCACGGACCAATTCACCTTAGCGGGTGAATCAGGTCTGTGTAAATGGACCCGAACCGTGAAAAGATAGGACATGTTCACGGATCACGGATGGGACTCGGGCGGCACACACGGTCATGTGCATTAGGCGTAAAACGTGTCCCTTCCAAGTATAATTGTCTTTTCCAAAGAGCTGAGTCTTCTAATACTAGGTAAATACAGAATGTCCAGCTTTTGTTTGGTCTTCTATAAAATATCTGGATTGCTTTGTTCAGGGATCCATTAGTTTGCCGTGCAGTTCATGTGATTCTCAAACTCCTTCAACAATAAAAAAAGTTAAGTTGTAAATTCTTTTTCTGCGCCATTTTATTATTGTCCGGGGTTCACAGAAAACCCCATCATCTTCACCACACTGATCTTGGTTTCCTTCAGACCAGTCATTACATGGGTCAGTTCACACGTTGCGTAAATACTGCAGATTTTCCGCAACGGAATCTGTTGCGGAAAATCTGCAGCAAATGCAGTAGCAGCAGAGTGCATGAGATAAAACACACGCTGCGTAAATACTGAGCAGAAAAAAACTCTCCGAAATTGACCTGCGGTGTAAACTTCCATTCCGCAGCATGTCAAATGAATTTGCGTAAACGCTGCTTATCTGTTTCGGGTTTTCCCCATTGAATTCAACGGGAGGTAAAACCCACAACAAATAGCAGATGTTGGGGGTTTTCTTGCGGCGGAGTTGCAGTGATTCTGGCACAAAAAATGCAACTCATTTTTGCAAAAAAATATATATTATACTTACCCAGAAGTCTGTGTTTCTTAACTCCTGGCCTGTCATGACGCTTCATCGCATGTGACCGCCGCTGCAGCCAATCACATGCTACAGCGGTCTCCTTGGATAAAACAGTTTGGTGCAGTTTGTCATCCGGAATTCTCTGCGGCGCGCAGGGCGGATACGGTGCGTGCTTCTAGACAGCGTATTCGCCCCGTGTGAACTCCTTGAGGAACTTTCATTATTGATTTTTAAAGCGGTGGTGGTGGATCCTTTGTTGTTACAGGGAATCTGTCACGTCAAACATGCTGTCCCATCTGCCTGAAGCATCCTATACAGCAAGAAGAGCTGAACGAATTGATCTATAGTATTCTGGGAAAACGTTCAGGATAACCTGTAATTTATTGATAGAATTCCTGGTTTCTTATGGCTAAAGAGTCCAATGGGCGGTCCTACTTAAAGATGGGTAGCAATTTCTGTGTGCATATTAATACAGTGATGGTCACATGGCCTGCAATGTCATCCAGGGAGGCCGAACTGGAGAAGAAGCAGGGAACTCTAGGTAAGTATAACTTTATTACATTTTTTCTTACTTGCGATTTTTGCGGCGGAATCACTGTGATTCCGCTGCAAATGTCGCAACACGCACCACTTTGTTTTGCGGTTTTAAGCACGCCATTGAATTCAACGCAAGAGCTGCGATTACGCAGCATTAATTGACACGCTGCGGTTGAAGAAACTGCACCGCAGGTCAATTTATGTGAGTTTTTTCGGCTGCATTTTTCTGCAGCGTGGGGACGAGATTTGTTGAAATCTCACCCTCACTGCTGCTACTGTAATACGCTGTGGATTTTATGCAATAATTCAGTTTGCAAAAAATCTGCAGTGTTTACGCCGTGTGTGTTCATACCCGTAAAACGATACAATCAGCAAATGAACGAGCGTTTGCCCGATAATTGGCCAGTGTGAAAGGGCCTTTAGTCTGCAGGATCTTCTGCATGTGCCTAAAACAAACTGTCCAGTAGAAAGCCTGCAGAGTATTAATTTCCTGCTGATCGCTTCCATTTTCGGCAGGTGAATGACTGAGTGGGTGGGACATAGCAAAGGGGCGGAGCTTTGTGATCCATGTGTCTTACTGCAGACAGGGGGGCTCCTTGTTTTACAGACAAAAATAGGATCAAAGGAAAAGAAGAGATTAAGGGAGGAATTTTCTCTTTTTAGTGTTCCTCTAACTTATCAGTGTGTTTTTGGAGTGTGGGAGAAACCCGGAGAAAGTCCACCGAACACGGCGAGAACATACGGAAAACAAAGAATTGTCGAAGTGAAAACTCCTTTAAAACAATATAAGGCTCTGTTCACACATGATTTTTTTTTCCATAACATTTAAACTGTTTCCGGTCAAGTTAGGCTCCATTCACACAGAATTTTTTTGACGAGTTTTTTGACGCGGAATCCGCGCCGCAAAACTAGTCAAAAACGGCCTGAAAATGCCTCCCATTGATTTCAATGGGAGGCGGAGGCGTCTTTTTCCCGCGAGTGGTAAAACCGTCTCGCGGGAGAAAGAAGGGATATGCCCTATCTTTGGGCGTTTACGCCTCTGACCTCCCATTGACATCAATGAGAGGCAGAGAAAGCATATTTTGCTGCTTCGTTTTAGCGATTGGTGGGGGTCTCCGTGCTCGGACCCCCACCAATCCAAACTTCTGACATGTCACTATGACAAGTCAGAAGTTTGTTAAACGTTTAGCTGCACTTTAAGGGTATGTGCACACACACTAATTACGTCCGTAATTGACGGACGTATTTCGGCCGCAAGTAGTGGACCGAACACAGTGCAGGGAGCCGGGCTCCTAGCATCATACTTATGTACGATGCTAGGAGTCCCTGCCTCGCTGCAGGACAACTGTCCCGTACTGAAAACATGATTACAGTTGTCCTGCAGCGAGGCAGGGACTCCTAGCATCGTATATAAGTATGATGCTAGGAGCCCGGCTCCCTGCACTGTGTTCGGTCCGGTACTTGCGGCCGAAATACGTCCGTCAAATACGGACGTAATTAGTGTGTGTGCACATACCCTAATTCTCTGTTTTTCTGTTCCTATGTCGGAAAAGAAAAATAGTAAAACTAGCGCAGATCTCAACAATCCTCTCGGCTGGTGTAACGAGCACCGATCAATGAGACAGCTTGTTGATCGGCGCTTGTTTGCTCCAGTCACAAGAAGCTCCGAATTATTATCATATCGGCATATCATATGCGCTGCTGACAACGAAAATATTTTACTTTTTTAAAACGATACGATCAGCAGATGAACGAGCTGATCGCTGCCCTGTTTACACAAGGAAATTATCGGCAACGAGTTTTCTATGAACGTTCACCTGCCCGATAATCGCCCAGTGTAAGGGCATGCCCCCACGTGGCGGATTTCCTCCGCATCAGCGTTGCAGATTCTGCGGCGGATCTGCCCAAAATGTGCAGTAAATTGATGCGGACTAGCTGCTGCGGACTGCGGTAAAAGTTCTTCCCTCCTCTCTATCAGTGCAGGATAGAGAGAAGGGCCAGCACTTTCCCTAGTGAAAATAAACGAATTTCATACTTACCGGCCGTTGTCTTGGTGACGCGTCCCTCTTTCGGCATCCAGCCCGACCTCCCTGGATGACGCGCCAGTCCATGTGACCGCTGCAGCCTGTGCTTGGCCTGTGATTGGCTGCAGCCGTCACTTAGACTGAAACGTCATCCTGGGAAGCCGGACTGGAGACAGAAGCAGGGAGTTCTCGGTAAGTATGAACTTATATTTTTTTACAGGTTGCTGTATATTGGGATCGGTAGTCACTGTCCAGGGTGCAGAAACAGTTACTGCCGATCGCTTAACTCTTTCAGCACCCTGGACAGTGACTATTTACTGACGTCTCCTAGCAACACTCCCGTAATTACGAGAGCCCCATTGACTTCCTCAGTCTGGCTGTAGACCTAGAAATACATAGGTCCAGCCAGAATGAAGAAATGTCATGTCAAAAAAGCAAGACGCATCCGCAGCACACATAACATCTACATAACATGTGCATGACAGCTGCGGACTTCATTGCGGAACTTAGAATCTCCATTGAAGTCAATGGAGAAATTCCGCCATGAGTCCGCAACCAGTCCGCCACTGCTCCGCAACAGACAGAGCATGCTGCGGACACCAAATTCCGCTCCGCAGCCTATGCTCCGCAGCGGAATTTTACGCATCGTCTAAACGAACACTTCTAAATAGAAGTGGAAGTCAATGCAGAAACGGCTCCGCTGCGGATTAACGCTGCGGAGTGTCCGCAGCGGAATTCAAGTGAAATTCCGCCACGTGTGAACCCAGCCTAAAAGGGCCTTTAGTCTTCACCAGTACTGGCATGATAAGTTTTCCCTACAGGATCCATCAAGATTTTTTTTCTCTATTGAGGTCAATGGGTGAAGGACTAAAGTCAATTTGGCAATGATCAGTTGCAAAGTAAAAAAAAAACAACACGTATGAGCCTAGCATTACACACATTCACATGCCTCCATAGTACTCAATAAAGAAGCGGCGCAAACATTGATCCCTATGTACATATCATACCCATAGGCTGCAGCCCGGGCTCTAAATCTAGGTTTTGGGTAAGAAGTTTAGTGATGAGACTTCAGGACAGTGACGGAAAATGAATGAAGCTCACATTGCAGCACCTGCTGATGGACAATTCAGCTGGAATATATGGCACAGCCGCAACACTGAAACACCCAGAGAAATCTGAGCCAGCGCACGGAATGTGTGATATGGGGGGATGAGAGAGACGAGGTGGGCTATTACCATGTACAGAAGAGAGGGCAGTGTTTGATTTACTACATAAAGGATTAGGCTGTGTTAAGGGATCATTACTAGGATCTCACCAGGATCATAGGAGGGATAACACAATCGTAAATCTTTCACGTCTGCGTGGAAGCCGTGAAAATGTTGTATGTTTTTCAGTTTCGCTAAAAGCACCATAAAAAATAGTAAAATCCAACATGTTTGTAATATATCTTCATTAACTTCTGTGCTGTTTTCACTTTTCAGTTTGTTGCGATCTGGAAACCATCATTAAGCAGGCTAGTTGCTGCTGACAGATCTTATTTAGTACTTTGGGTGTTGAATGGTTCTGGATGGGCTGAGGGTAATATTTACTTATAAATGAACAGATCAGACACGGAGTGCAATCACAATACGACCCAATTGTGTACTGAACCCATAAGTTTTGCTAAAGCAGCACCCTGTCAGCTTGCTGATGGTCTCCAGGTAGCAACGATTTTTTTTTTTACACTTCAATAATAACATAGATAGTAACGTTATTTGTCATGAATTTATAAAGTTCAACCTATTCTCCTACATTTAAACGTAAGTAGAAGCGGTAGAAATGTAATTAAGGTATACAAAGAATCTAGATTTTATAGCTGCTGACTATATAGCTAATGTTAGTCAAAACTGCAGCATCCCTTTAAATCCGGAAGTTTTTATGAGTATTTTTTCTCGCTTATAATTATTATTATAGCAAAATGCCAAAGTAATATTTATTTAATTCTAGAGTAATTCCACACAATACACATTTACAAATGGACGCAATCCGCAATTAGCACAATTCCACCCAAAGAGGTTTAGAACATTTTGGTAAGCTAAATTCATACGAGCGTGTCCGATATGCGCACGTAAAAAACACGTTTTTCCTACATTTCATGTCCGCGTGCGTTGCATATTGGCATCCGTGCAAGCACTTCTTTTTTTTAAAATTTAATTTCTCTGCTTTTCTATGTAACTGATGCGTGAAACACGGACATCACACGGATGCCGTCCGTGTGTTGTCCGTGGTTTTGACACACTCATAGAATTCAATGGGCAACTAGGTGCGCAAAAACTCACCAATATAGGACATGCAGTGCGTTTCATGCAACAGACACTCGCTGTGTGAAAACTCGCATGTGTGAATAGCCCCATTGAAATTAATGGGTCCGTGTGCTATGCGTTGTTTCAATGCACAGCACACGGACGAGTATTACACTCGTCTAAATGAGCCCCTAGAGTATAACCAGAAAAAGTTCTTAGATTAGGGAATCGATTTAAGGCTCAGCTGAACCAGTTCATACAGTCAGGGCCGGTTTTATAGACAAGGGTGCCATGGGTAACAATTTTAATATTTAAACAATTTTCTTATGATTTCACAAGCTGCATATATAAAATAATACCTCCATATAATGCCTAAAAAAACCTATCCCATACAGTGCCCAAATAATGTCACATATGGCCTGAATAATACTCCCATATATTGTAGATATAATACTGCCATACAGTGCCAAGATAATACTGCCATACAGTGCCAAGATAATACTCCCATATATTGTAGACATAATACTGCCATACAGTGCCAAGATAATACTGCCATACAGTGCCAAGATAATACTCCCATATATTGTAGACATAATACTGCCATACAGTGCCAAGATAATACTCCCATATATTGTAGACATAATACTGCCATACAGTGCCAAGATAATACTGCCATACAGTGCCAAGATAATACTCCCATATATTGTAGACATAATACTGCCATACAGTGCCAAGATAATACTCCCATATATTGTAGACATAATACTGCCATACAGTGCCAAGATAATACTCCCATATATTGTAGACATAATACTGCCATACAGTGCCAAGATAATACTGCCATACAGTGCCAAGATAATACTCCCATATATTGTAGACATAATACTGCCATACAGTGCCAAGATAATACTCCCATATATTGTAGACATAATACTGCCATACAGTGCCAAGATAATACTGCCATACAGTGCCAAGATAATACTGCCATACAGTGCCAAGATAATACTGCCATAACTAGTCCACATAATGCCACCATATAGAGCTCAAATAATATGTAGTATCCAATTAATACTCTCTTAAAGAGTCCACACAAGATGACCACAAAGTTCGCACAAATTACTGCATCTCAATTTCTAAATAATACTACTCTACACGGCTAAATAATACTGGGTGGGTTTTATAGTTAGTTTTAATCTAGGGTAGTCCTCAGGTGCTCGTAGGAAATGGGCAGTTGCCCAGTTTGCAAACCCTTAAGATTGGTAATGGAGTCTGCTGGTAAGTGCGTTGAGTCAAGGCAGTAGCACAATGCATCATGGGACCTTTGGCTGGTACCACTGCAATATGTTTTTTGCCTCCTCGCTGATACTTTCGGGGGTTATTTATTGGTGTTCGTTCCCCCTTAAGTTCAGATATATTTTGGCATCCATAAGAAGCTCCAATATAAGGAGGTTTTTCTTGGTGACAGGTTTTGTAGACACTGAACCATTTAGGGAAAGAGTCAGGGACTGCTGGGGTTAAGTAAAGGAGTGAACATATACAAAAAATGCCCAGGACGAGGATTGGTTTACCATGGGTAAGAGGGGCTCGGTAAAGGTAATAGAAGTGTGGGATCTGGGGCAGAACGCCCTCTTACCTTCAGCTGCAGCGTGAGGAACACCCGCCCTCCCTCCCCTTAGTTTTTTGGTTTTCAAGTTTCTGCGGTTATGTTCTTGTGCTGGCGCTTTTCTGGTTTCTTTTGCAGATGTCACAGAGGGCGGAAAAGTACGACTATGAAGGCGGATTTAGAACCCTACATGCCTGATCAGGGCCGGCCTTAGGGTAGATGGCGCCCCGTGCAAAATTATCTTTCGGCGCCCCACGCCATTATAAAAAATGCCCCATAAAAAAGCATAATTCCTCCCCACAGTATAATGCCCCTTTAGTGCCCCACACACAGTATAATAATAATATTTAATAATGTAATATATTATAACGCCTTCAAGGACACAGTATTTTGTCCTCTAATTGTGCCCACACAGTGTTATGTACCATTAGCCCCCCACTCACAGTAAAATGACCATCAGCCCCCCACTCACAGTAAAACGACCATCAGCCCCCACTCACAGTAAAATGACCATCAGCCCCCCACTCACAGAAGCCCCTGTAGATAGTACCACACAGCCCCCTTGTAGGTCGTGCCACACAGCCCCCTTGTAGGTCGTGCCACACAGCCCCCTTGTAGGTCGTGCAACACAGCCCCCTGTAGGTCGGGCCACACAGCCCCCTGTAGGTCGTGCAACACAGCCCCCTGTAGGTCGTGCAACACAGCCCCTTTGTAGGTCGGGCCACACAGCCCCCTGTAGGTCGGGCCACACAGCCCCCTGTAGGTCGTGCAACACAGCCCCCTGTAGGTCGGGCCACACAGCCCCCTGTAGGTCGTGCCACACAGCCCCCTGTAGGTCGTGCCACACAGCCCCTTTGTAGGTAGTAGGGATGTCACGACACCTGAATTTGGACTTCGATACCGATACTTCGTGTAGTATTGCAATTTCGATACCAAAACGATACTTTGCCAACAGTAATAAAAAAAAGTTCTTCCATTTTCTGATGTGAGGCGCGGGGTGTGATGATGAATTTAACCTCCACGAGCCTCAAATTAATAGTAATTAACCCCATCATGTTTCTCAGTCATAATGGGTTAATGTGTGAGGTACATGATGGGGTTAATTACTATTAATGTGAGGCACATGGAGGTTAAATTCATCACACCTCGCGCCTCACATTAATAAGTGAAAGAAGTTTTTTTTTAGTTTTTTTTTACAGCGTACACATCATAAATGACGCCCAAAAATTGTTGTGCAGGTTATTACGGCCGCGCCAATACCGAATGTGTGTATTTTATGTATTGAGACTTATTTTAATGTTTATTGTAAAAAAAGCGTATGTGTATTTTTTTTAAATGTAACATTACTTTATGTTTTTACTTTATTTTTAAACTTTAATGTACTGACATATATCAGATATACGCCAGTACATTAGCCTGTGTATGGATAGTACACAGGCAGTTGTTAGGACATACCTAAGTATGCCCTAACAACAGGAAATATGGTAAGACGGCCCTGGGGTCCTTCAATGGACCCTGGGCTGTCTGCCCATATATGGTATGGCCCTCAATCGCGTCACAGGAATTCCTGTGACGCGATTCAAGGGGCATCCCCCTCCTTTCCCCTGAATGCTGCAGTCAGCTTTGATCGCAGCATTCAGGAGAATAGCGGCAGAGATGAGCGGTTTCTCTGATCTCCGCCGTTATAGAGCGGGGCTGCGGCTGTGTAATATAGTCATTGCCCCGCTCCTGACAGAAGTGCGTGCGCGGTCAGCATGAGGTAATGCGGCCGGCGCTGCACTAATGAGCGGCGGCACAGACACCGAAGACAGAACATGGGGGTGTTTTGCAGTGCGCCCGCCATGTTCTGTTTTCAGTGCCGCCGCTCATTAGTGCAGCGCTGGCCGCATCATCCTCGCGGCGCGCTCTTGTCAGGACTCAGGAGCGGGGCAATGGCTGTATTACACAGCCGCAGCCCCGCTCTCATTCATCATGTATTACTATACTTACCGGTGTGGCTCGAACCATTTGGGGATGCACAGTATCGAAGTTTCGATGCATTGTGCATCCCTAGTAAGTAGTGCCACAAATCCCCCCCTTGCCGCACAGCCCCCTTGTAGGTAGTGCCACACAGATCCCTTGTAGTGCCACACACACCCTTGTAGGTAGTGCCACACAGCCCCCTTGTAGGTAGCACTCCATTCCTGTAGATAGCGCCACTGTAGCTCCCTGTGGCTGGGGATTCCGCTCCTTGACGGAGTGCTTGATGTCCATATATGAACAGTGACATCAGGGGCAACTAACTCCTGAAGCGGAATCCCTGTCCTCAGCGTTGCCGACGCTGTGACCGGGGATTCCACTCCAGGAGAAGCCCCTGATGTCTCTGTCCATTTAGTCGGGGGGTGGCATCTACAGGGGTTCTGCAAAAAAATCTCCTCCTCCTCCTCACATCCACTTTGCGCTATGAGGAGGAGGAGAGAAAGCACGTCCGTGGCAGTTGTCCAGAGGAGTGTCGCGGCCCCCCTGGAGGGTTCTCATGGGAACCTCATGTTGGGAACCACCAGCCTAGTAGATCACATAGCAGGGAGATACCTCCCTGCTCCGCTATAGTGTTCAATAGTATCTGCGTCCTTAGCAGGGCCGTATTTACAACTCACGCTGGCCTCGGCACTAAGCCTGAATATCCCCCCATTACAGGCCTATTTAGTTTAGCCAATTATCATCATGATTCGCCAGTTTCTGACCAATTATAATGATATTTGGTCAGTGTTAACAAAGGGGAAGATCAATGATAAAAACTTTGCTTATCGTTAATCTCTAATGAGAAAAAAAAAAAGGTAATACACCCGGCCGTAGTCATAGCGATGCGTATTCTGTTCTGAGCGTAGCCCCGCCTCCAGGGATGACGATGCATCCCATGTGACAGCTGCAGCCAATCAAAGGCTGCAGCGGTCACATGGACTACAGCGTCATCGCAGGAGGCAGGGCTACGCTCAGAGAGAGAGGGACTACGGCCGGGAGTATTAGCTTTTTTTTCATTTATTTCTGTAGTCTTTCCGCCCCAAAAACGACACCAAAATTTGGTGCTGTTTTTCAGGTGAAATTCCCTGCGGTTCTTAGGACGTATACACTGTGTGGTTTTACGTATCCGCCCTGTGTGTTCCTACCACGCATGTCACACGGAAGCACTTCCATGCGAACAGCGTGATTCGCGCAACAGCTGTGAAAAGGATGAATGAAAACAAACATCTGTTTACAAACATCCAAATGGAGTGTCATAATGATGGCGGCTGCGCAAAAAGCACACAGCCGCGCATTATGATGCGCGGCTGTGTGCTTTTTGCGCAGCCGCCATCATTATGACACTCCATTAACGGGGCTGACACACGCAGCTGTCAAATGCATTTTGCGCAGGCAAAACGCTGCGTTTTTTTGCGCAAAAGGCACCCGCTCGTGTGAATCCAGCCTAAGGGTAAGGCCACACGGAGCGGCCCTGACACGGTCGCAACGCAGCTAACAACCACGCCGGCACCATGTTCGGTGCGGCTGTCAAACAGCCTGTTAGTGGCCGCACGTATTCCGGTTACACGCTCATGCGCACTGCCGCTCCATTCATTCTCTATGGTTGCGCCGGAGATAGCCGAGTGCAGTGTTCTGCTTTTTCCAGCGCTCCCATAGAGAATGAATAGGGGGTAAGTTGTTGTAATTTGCAAAATCGTGCGGCCATAAAGGGTGTATTAATTCATGGCCGCACGATTTTGCAGATAAAGGGACGGTTTACCCGCGTTAACGTGCGGCCATGAATTAATACACCCTTTATGGCCGCACGATTTTGCAAATTACAACAACTTACCCCTTATCCATTCTCTATGGGAGCGCTGGAAAAAGCAGAACATTGCACTCGGCTATCTCCGGCGCTCCCATAGAGAATGAATGGAGCGGCAGTGCGCACGCGAGTGTAACCGGAATACCCCTTAACAAGGTATTTGACAGCCGCTCCTACATAGTGCCAGCGCAGTTGTTGGCCGTGTTGCGACAGTGTCAGGGCCGCTCCGTGTGGCCGTACCCTAAAGAATCCTTTCTCCCCATACATAACGCTAAGTTCCCCTCCCCCATGATTTATAATAAGCTCCTACACCACAAAATAAACTATACAGAAGTCCCCCTCCCCACAAAATACATTTATAAAGAATCCCCCCACACTCCTATAGCATTTAGGGCAATGTCCCCTCACCCTCAAAATCGATCTGTAAAAAATACACACTCAAAGTACCTCTAACCTAGTCTCCCCTCCCCCACAAAATCGATCTTTTAAATAAAAAAAAACATCCTGTTACACATAACTTAAAGAGGCTCTGTCACCAGATTTTGCAACCCCTATCTGCTATTTCATGTGATAGGCGCTGCAATGTAGATTACAGTAACGTTTTTATTTTTAAAAAACGAGCATTTTTGGCCAAGTTATGACCATTTTTGTAGTTATGCAAATGAGGCTTGCAAAAGTCCAACTGGGCGTGTTTAAAAGTAAAAGTCCAAGTGGGCGTGTATTATGTGCGTACATCGGGGCGTGTTTACTACTTTTACTAGCTGGGCGTTCTGATGAGAAGTATCATCCACTTCTCTTCACAACGCCCAGCTTCTGGCAGTGCAGACACACAGCGTCACTCACAGGTCCTGCATCGTGTCGGCACCAGAGGCTACAGTTGATTCTGCAGCAGCATCAGCATTTGCAGGTAAGTAGCTACATCGACTTACCTGCAAACGCCGATGCTGCTGCAGAATCATCTGTAGCCTCTGGTGCCGATGTGTCCTCGCTCGTCTGACACGATGCAGGACCTGTGAGTGACGACACAGCGTGATCTCTTGAGAACACGCTGTGTCTGCACTGCCAGAAGCTGGGCGTTCTGAAGAGAAGTGGATGATACTTCTATACACAACGCCCAGCTAGTAAAAGTAGTAAACACGCCCCGATGTACGCACATAATACACGCCCAGTTGTACTTTTACTTTTCAACACGCCCAGTTGTACTTTTGCAAGCCTCATTTGCATAAATACGAAAATGGTCATAACTTGGCCAAAAATGCTCGTTTTTTAAAAATAAAAACGTTACTGTAATCTACATTGCAGCGCCGATCTGCTGCAATAGCAGATAGGGGTTGCAAAATCTGGTGACAGAGCCTCTTTAAAGCTCCCTCTCTCCCCCTCCCTCACACAGCACATAAATAGACATAGCTAAAGCTGCTGCTCTTCTTACCTGACTCTGGAGCTCCGTGGAGGAGTCTTCACTGGGGCAGCAGCACAGCAGGAAGGAGCTGCGTGAGGTGCTGAGTGTGTGTGTGTGACACTGCAGTACAGGCTGTGCCGATTGGTGGAGCAGACAGAAGCGCCTGCTGCTCCTCCAATCAGCGCTCACTTCACGCAGCAGTGTAGAGGAAGGAACATTTCTGCCAATCTTCTGCTCATACCCACTGGCACCCCCCTTACAGCATGGCGGCCGGCGCCCTGTGCGACCGCACGTGTCGCACATAGCTAAGGCCGGCCATGTGCCTGATGGATAAAAGTGATCATCGGCATTACAGGATTAGGAGGAGAAAGGAGATAAAGATGTCTTCATGCCGAGTTGTGTTATAATCAATAAAGCTGCGGCCACTTCCATATTTCCACGAAGGTGTCTGAGTTTTATTATAAGTTAAATGATGGCGTAAGGTCCTGGGCAGGTAAGGTTGGTAATATATCCTGGCAGTCCCCTATAATTAGTGGTTGGTTCGTGATTAACACATGTGAGAGCTCTCGTATACAGATAAACTGTTGCTGCTGAGCCCCTGAGCTTAGCGATCCAGCTCAGACTATGATCGGCTGCATAGAATCTCGACTACTTGTTTCCTTCCACCAGGATTGCTCCTGTATGATTTATAAATCCAGATAAGCCACTTTCTAATTCTGGCAGAAAGGTGAGCAGCGCTAATAAACGGTCCCCAGTTATGTTATTAGCACAGGGGCGGACATACCGCATGTGCAGCCGGTGCAGCTGCACAAGGGCCCCGCGTGGGAAGGGGGCCCGTTCCTCTGCTGGCCGACTCAGTTCTCAGCTGCGCGATGCTGAGGACTGAGACAGAGGCCCGTGGACCACTGGCGTAGCTATAGGGGTCGCAGCGGTCGCAATTGCGACCGGGCCCCGAAGCCAGGGGGGCCCACGGCCCCCCGCACCACATCAATAAAAAGTTACTATAGTAACTCGGGCCGCGGGCCCCTGTTACTATAGTAACATACTTTACTTACCTTCCTGGTTCCGGATCGCAGCGGAGGTCCTGACGTCAGGCGCTGTGCGCAGCGCATGACGTCACAGCGCTATGCCGCCGCGCACAGCATCGAGACTACAGAACTCCCGCCGCGGCCGAAGAGGAAGGTAAGATAGCCCTGACTGGCGGGGTCCGACTCCTGGGACCCGCCAATCAGCTGTTTTGAAGGGGCCGCAGCACTCGTACGAGAGCTGCTCCCCTTCATTCCTGTCACTTCATTCCGGTCACACTGTGAATCGGTTTCGGCGATTCACAGTGTGGGCGAGTAGTGAAATGAAGGGGAAGCAGCTCTCGTACGAGTGCTGCGGCCCCTTCAAAACAGCTGATTTGCGTGTCCCGGGCGACACATCAGCTATTGATGGCCTATCCTGAGGATAGGCCATCAATGTTTAGGGACTGCACAACCCCTAAGCCTACGATGTAGCAGGCTTAGGGGGCCCATGAGACAGGATCACAGATTGTGTGATGCTGTCTGCTGGGCCCTGTATCTAAGCCAATCACATGGTAGGCTTAGATACATGGCCCATGCGTGATCCTGTCTGCTGGGCCCTGTATCTAAGCCTACCACACTGTAGGTTTAGATACAGGGCCCCAGCACACAGTAATCTTATACTGTATAAGATTACTGTCTGCTGGACCCTGTATCTAAGCCTACCTTGTGGTAGGCTTAGATACAGGGTCCCACAGACAGTATCACACATGGGCCCTGTATCTAAGCCTTAGGGTATGTGCACAGACACTAATTACGTCCGTAAGTGACGGATGTATTTCGGCCGCAAGTACCGGACCGAACACACTGCAGGGAGCCGGGCTCCTAGCGTCGTACTTATGTACGACGCTAGGAGTCCCTGCCTCGCTGTGGGACAACTGTCCTGTACTGTAATCATGTTTTCAGTACCGGACAGTTGTCCGGCAGCGAGGCAGGGACTCCTAGTGTCGTACATAACTATGATGCTAGGAGCCCGGCTCCCTGCAGTGTGTTCGGTCCGGTACTTGCGGCCGAAATACGTCCGTCAATTCCGGACGTAATTAGTGTGTGTGCACATACCCTAACACATGTGTTACTAATCATTTTTTGTGTGTTTTCTTACAGGTTCGGTCGTTGGACTACGGCGGATTCCAGGACTACTTCGATGACAGCTTTTTTTTTTATTAATAAAATGGTTAATGAGGGTTGTGTTTTTTTTTTTTATTTCAATAAAATATTTTTTCTATGTCTTTGTGGTTTTTTTTAAACTATATTACTACCGCCTTAGTAATGGCCGCCGGCTGATTGACAGCATCCATTGCTAAGGCAGGGCTTAGTGTTAGCCGGTGCATAGGCTAACACTAACCCCCTTTATTACCCCGGTACCCACCGCCACCAGGGGTGCTGGGAAGAGCCGGGTACGATCCAGTACCTGACCATCTGTAGTGATGGTCGGCCACTGGGGTGGCCGCAGGCTGGTATTATCAGGAGGGGAAAGGCCAGATACAGTGGCCCTTCCTACCCTGGTGATGCTAGGCTGCTGCTGCTTTATTGTATCTGGCTGGTTATGAAAATGGGGGGGACGCCACGTCATTTAAAAAATAATTGGAAAGAACGATGTCGGGTCCCCCCCAATTTTCATAACCAGCCAGATACAACACAGCAGCAGCAGGCAGCATTACAAGGGTGGGAAGGGCCACTGTTTTTGGCCTTCCCCAGCCTAATACTACCAGCCTGCGGCCACCCCGGTGCCTGCCCGTCACTACAGCTGGTCGGGTACTGGTTTGTACCCGGCTCTTCCCAGTACCCCTGGTGGCGGTGGGTACCGGGGTAATAATGGGGGTTAGTGTAGACTCTGCACCGGCTAACATTAAGCCTCGCCTTAGTAATGGAGGTTGTCAATCAGCCAGCGGCCATTACTAAGGCGGTGATAATAAAGTTTAAAAAGATACAAGCACATAGAAATTTTTTTTATTGAAATAAAAACACAACCCTCATTAACCATTTTATTGAGAATAAAAAAAACGCCGTCATTGAAGTCCTCGTATCCGAAGTCCAACAACCGAACCTGTAAAAAAAACACAAACACACAAAAATAATCAGTAACACATAAAGAAGCAAAATTATTATTCTTACCTTTCCTGGGTCCAGCGCTGGAGCCGCAATGTCAGCGAGCTGGGCCCTGTATCTAATCCTATCATGTGTGATACAGTCTGCTGAGCTGTGTATCTAATCCAATCATGTATGATACTGTGCTGGGCCCTATATCTAATCCGATCATGTGTGATACTGTCTGCTGAGCCACTGTATCTAATCCTATCATGTGTGATACTGTCTGCTGAGCCACTGTATCTAATCCTATAATGTGTGGTACTGTCTGCTGAGCCACTGTATCTAATCCTATCATGTGTGATACTGTCTGCTGAGCCACTGTATCTAATCCTATCATGTGTGGTACTGTCTGCTGAGCCACTGTATCTAATCCTATCATGTGTGGTACTGTCTGCTGAGCCACTGTATCTAATCCTATCATGTGTGATACTGTCTGCTGGGCCACTGTATCTAATCCTATCATGTGTGATACTGTCTGCTGAGCTGTGTATCTAATCCTATCATGTGTGATACTGCCTTCTGAGCCACTGTATCTAATCCTATCATGTGTGATACTGTCTGCTCAGCCACTGTATCTAATCCTATCCATAGTTTATAGGGTCGTAGTGCTATAGATATGCTATGCTGTCTCCTATACACACACTTTTTTTTGGGGCGGACACATATGTATTGGGGCTATTTCCCGGACATTTTAAGCCCTGAGGGTATGTTCACACGGCAGCGTCTGTTACGGCTGAAATTACTGTGCTGTTTTCAGGAGAAAACAGCACCGTAATTTCAGCCGTAATGGCATGTGCAGGCGTCTTTTGCTGCGTCCACTACGGAAGTAATTGAAGCTGGTTTTCCATGGAGTCCATGGAAAACGGCTCCATTTACATCTGAAGAAGTGACAGGCAGTTTTTTACGCGCCGCCTTTCGACAGCGGCGCGTAAAAAAAAATGACCATCGGCACAGAACATCGTAAGACCCATTCAAATGAATGGGCAGATGTTTTCCGACGCTTTTGAGCCGCATTTTCGGATGTAATTCAATGCTAAAACGCCCAAATTACGTCCGTAAATAGTGTGTGTGTGAACCCAGCCTTAGTGACGCCCCGGCTGCTAGTGCTGCATTGTTGGGTCACTTAGGAGACCCAGCGATGCAGCTGAAAGCGGACCGTCGGCCATGAGAAGTTTGCGGGGTGGGGGGGGGGGGGGCCCTGGCACATTATCTGCACAGGGGCCTTTTGCAGTCTGTGTCCGCCACTGTATTAGCACAAGGAGTCCAGATCGCACTTTCTGCTATTTAGCCTTTAGCTACGAAACTAATATCACTGACTAACGATTGCAACAATATCGGCTAGTACAAGTCAGACCAAAATATCTTATTTAACTGGTTGCCGACACAGGACGAGTATGCTCGTCCTGAGCGGCGAGCACTTTGCGCATTAGGACGAGCATACTCGTCCTGTGTGACAGCCGTCCCTGCGTGCGTCTGTGCGCGCGATCGAGAACGGGGCAACGGCTGTAATACACAGCCACAGCCCCGCTCTGACAGCGGAGAGGAGAGAAACATCTTCTCTCCGCTGTTAACCCTTTGAACGCCGCGATGACAGCTGATCGCGGCGTTCAAAGAGAGGGGACTGCACATTGATCGCGTCACAGAAAATAACTGTGACGCGATCAAAGCCCATAACTCATATGGCCAGACAGCCCAGGGTCCAGTGAAGGACCCCAGGGCTGTCTGAACATATTTCCTGTTAGGGCATACTGATGTATGTCCTAACAACTGCCTGTGTACGATCAGTAACAGGCTAATGTACTGGCATATAGATCTATGCCAGTACATTACAAAATAAAAATCAAAATGATAAATCCCTTTATGGGATTAAAAAAAAAAGTTAAATGAATGTAAAAAAATAATAATGGTAAATAAATAAATAAAAAGTAAATAAAATACACAGAAACACACATTTTTTATAATAAATCAACTTTTTAAAATATAAGTCCCAAAACATGAAATAATATAGACATATTTGGTATCGCCACGACCGTAACAACCTGTACAACAAATGTATACCATTATTTATTATGATCGGTGTATGGTGTAAAAAAAAAAATATTAAAACTGCTGCACAACTGCTTTTTTTCTGCATTTTAATCTAATTAAAAAATTATAGAAATTAAACGATAATGTATTTGGACCAAAAAATGGTACGTACATAAAGTACAACTCGTCCCGCAAAAAACAAAGTCTCATGCAACTACGTCGTACAAAAAATAAAAGCGTTATGAGCGTCGGGATGCAAAGAGGGAAATGTAAAAAAAATTGCTCTGTCCTCAAGGCTAAAATTGGCCGTGTCCTTAAGGGGTTAAAGGGGTTTTCCAATTTCAGCAAGTCAAGCTTATTCACTGTAAAATGAAAAGTTCTGCAGTTTTCTAATATATTTTGTTCATTGGTTCCTTGCCAGTTTCAAATTGTCTGCTAGCTGTCAGTGAATATTAACTTTTATTGTTTACTTCAAGGAGATGAAAACCTGTCCTAGTCATGTGATGTTTACACATGTGCAGGACTCATTACAAGAGAGAGTTCTGATAACTGTACTGTAACGAGCCACGCACCTGTAAAAGAAAGTGAGAGAGAGCAAGACAGAGAGAGAAAGAAAGAGTGAGAGAAAGAGAGAGACAGAGATGAAGAGAAAGAAAACAAGAGATGAAGAGAAAGAAAACAAGAGATGAAGAGAGAGAAAGAAAACAAGAGATGAAGAGAAAGAGAGAGAAAGAAAACAAGAGATGAAGAGACGGAAAGAAAACAAGAGATGAAGAGAGAGAGAGGCCAGGAAGAGAGAGAATGATGAAGAGAAAGAAAGAGAGAGGGGAGAGAGAACTATGAGGAGAGAGAGAGAGAACTATGAAGAGAGCGAGAGGGGAGAGAAAACTATGAAGAGAGCGAGAGGGGAGAGAAAACTATGAAGAGAGAGAGGAGAGAGGAGAGAGAACTATGAAGAGAGAGAGGAGAGAGAACTATGAAGAGAGAGAGAGAGAGGAGAGAGAGAGAACCATGAAAAGAGAGAGGAGAGAACTATGAAGAGAGAGGAGAGAGAACTATGAAGAGAGAGGAGAGAGAGAACAATGAAGAGAGATAGGAGAGAGAGAGAGAACTATGAAGAGAGAGAGGAGAGAACTATGAAGAGAGAGGAGAGAGAACTATGAAGAGAGAGGAGAGAGAGAACAATGAAGAGAGATAGGAGAGAGAGAGAACTATGAAGAGAGAGGAGAGAACTATGAAGAGAGAGAGAGGAGAGAGAACTATGAAGAGAGAGAGAACTATGAAGAGAGGAGAGAGAACTATGAAGAGAGAGAGAGAGGAGAGAGAACTATGAAGAGAGAGAGAGGAGAGAGAACTATGAAGAGAGATAGGAGAGAGAGAACTGTGAAGAGAGAGAGGAGAGAGAACTATGAAGAGAGATCGGAGAGAGAGAGAACTATGAAGAGAGAGGAGAGAGAACTATGAAGAGAGAAAGGAGAGAGAACTATGAAGAGAGAGAGAGGAGAGAGAGAACCATGAAGAGAGATAGGAGAGAAAGAGAACTATGAAGAGAGAGAGGAGAGAACTATGAAGAGAGAGGAGAGAGAACTATGAAGAGAGAGGAGAGAGAGAACAATGAAGAGAGATAGGAGAGAGAGAGAGAACTATGAAGAGAGAGGAGAGAACTATGAAGAGAGAGAGAGAGAGGAGAGAGAACTATGAAGAGAGAGAGAACTATGAAGAGAGAGGAGAGAGAACTATGAAGAGAGAGAGAGGAGAGAGAACTATGAAGAGAGAGAGAGGAGAGAGAGAACCATGAAGAGAGATAGGAGAGAAAGAGAACTATGAAGAGAGAGAGGAGAGAGAACTATGAAGAGAGAGAGAGAACAATAAAGAGAGATAGGAGAGAGAGAACTGTGAAGAGAGAGAGGAGAGAGAACTATGAAGAGAGATCGGAGAGAGAGAGAACTATGAAGAGAGAGAACTATGAAGAGAGAGAGAGAACAATAAAGAGAGATAGGAGAGAGAGAACTGTGAAGAGAGAGAGGAGAGAGAACTATGAAGAGAGATCGGAGAGAGAGAGAACTATGAAGAGAGAGAACTATGAAGAGAGAGGAGAGAGAACTATGAAGAGAGAGGAGAGAGAACTATGAAGAGAGAGAGAGAACTATGAAGAGAGAGAGGAGAGAGAACTATGAAGAGAGAGAGAGGAGAGAGAACTATGAAGAGAGAGGAGAGAGAACTATGAAGAGAGAGGAGAGAGAACTATGAAGAGAGAGAGGAGAGAGAACTATGAAGAGAGAGAGAGAACTATGAAGAGAGAGAGGAGAGAGAACTATGAAGAGAGAGAGAGAACAATGAAGAGAGATAGGAGAGAGAGAACTATGAAGAGAGAGAGGAGAGAGAATTATGAAGAGACAGAGAGAGAGAGAACAATGAAGAGAGATAGGAGAGAGAGAGAACTATGAAGAGAGAGGAGAGAGAACTATGAAGAGAGAGCGAGAACAATGGAGATAGGAGAGAGAGAGAACAATGAAGAGAGATAGGAGAGAGAGAAAACTATGAAGAGAGAGCGAGAACTATGAAGTTGCATCAGCGGATTTTGTCCTCAGACCGTTATCAGATATTTTGTTAACAATTTTTGTTTCCGTCTTTGCAAAAGGAAATGCTCTGATTCTCCACAATTGTGTCGTCATCCTCGTTCACATGTCACAATCACACTGATCATGGTGGTACAAAATGCAGATCTGACAGATTTCAGTCAGATGAATTGTTCAGTTACACCGGCTACAATACCTACACACCTCACCGCCGCCGACCTCTCCATAGCAGCGCCGCACGAGTTCTACTACACCTTGAAACCTCTAGTAAAGTTGCTGCAATTTTAGACACCTCTTAGTTACGCCCATTTTCCGACACACTTTTGAACTGCTTTGTCAAAGACATAATATATTTGTAGCACATTATGCACTTCATGTTCTTGGGTTTCAGGAAAAAATATTTGCAAGGGCTAAAATGGAGAGGCAGTTGCTAGCAGGAGCTGTGTACGGTACAGCGGTAGCAATCGAACAGGAGTCCTAGTGCCTGTGAGGACCCAAAGGCCCCTCTACATCATAAGAAGACACAATTATTATAAATGAAAGAGGTAGGTGGGGGCCCTGTTACATCTCAGGATGCTAAAATAATGTGAAGGAGTATCAAGGATTTCTGTTGTCCAGAACTGGGAAAGGTTATCATGGGGAAGTAGGTAGAATTGGGGTGAGATATTAGGGGTGTCTGATGTTTTGGAGGTTATGTGGGGACCATAAAGTATTAGCAGTGTAGTCCCTGCAGTATGTGAGTAGACGCGCCAATATACATTCCAGTCCCCCGTCGTGCTGATTCGGAGGTTTTCATACATTTTTATAGCACTTCCGGGGGACCGGAAGTCAAGTTGCATAGTCTTCCTTCATGACGACACGACTGTTCGCCATGTGACCGGCCCCGCTGTACTCTATGTAATCGCTGTTCTACTGCTCCTGCTTGTACATAGAGTACAGCGGGGCCGGTCACATGGCGAACAGTCGTGTCGTCATGAAGGAAGACTATGCAACTTGACTTCCAGTCCCCCGGCAGCGATATATAAATCTATGAAAAACTCAGAATCAGCGCGACGTGGGACCGAAATGTATATTAGCGAGTGTACTCACATACCGCACTGACTACACATAATACTTTTTGGTCCCCACATAACCCCTTTAAAGGATTTGTCCAGTTTAGAAAATCCATTGGAGAGTGGTTACATAGAGCACCTCTCTCTCTCTCTCTCTCTGGAGGACCTGTCCTGTCCTGCATCCTTGATAAGAATAGATATTGTGTAATGCCCCATTTCTCCTGTGATGGCGCTGCAGGGAAATTGAACACTTACTGCCAGGTTTCCCCACAGGTGCCAGCAGGGGGGCATCTTAGCATCAGCTTATTGTCAAGGGACCCTTCTAACATGTAAGGATTGTCTAAAGTGGAAAACCTACATCCGATCGCTCATTATTTTGTGCATGCTTAGTGGTATATGTATCACCCCTTTGTACGTCTGAACCTGTTCGTCTGACATGCTTTTGCGAAGAACTTTTGTACAAACAATCCAGTGTATGAATAATCACTGGGTGCCATATGCATTTTATCTAATGTCTATAGCCAGCTTAACACAGAGTGGAAGGTCATGGAGTACAGTTACATTTGGAGAGGGGGATATCAATGAATCTCTGATGTCAAAGATTGGACAGGGTTAACATAGAGAGGCAGGTGCTGGAACACAGTGGGGTGGATATTAGGTATCGTTAGTGTCCTGGATTTGGAAGGGTTAATGTGGCAAGGCATTCAATAGAGTAAAGTTGAGGGGGGCAATGTAAGAAATAAGTGTGATTGGTGTCCTGGTTTGGAAGGGGTAATATAAAGAGGTATCTGTTGGTCGGTATGAAGGGTCTGTAAGAATTGTACTTTTTTTTTTTTGTAAAAGGGGAATATCAGTGGTCTCTGGTGTCCCCAATTGGGAGTTAACTTGGAGTGGCAGATGCTCAAGGACACTTGGAGAGATATCAAGAATCTCTGGTGTCCAGTCCAGGATTAGGAATGGTTAGAATGTAGGGGAAAGTCCAGGAGTATAGTTGTAGGGATATCAGGGTGTCTGTGTTGTTCTGGGCTGAAACTGGTTAAAACATAGGGACTGGTCTAGATGACAGATGGAGCTGGGGTTATGATGGTCTCTGTTGTCCTGGAATGGGAATGGTTAACATAGAGAGGGAGGCTCTGGTTTAAGGGCCTTTGGCACCGGATGATTATCGTATGAAAAATCGTAAGATCGCACGCTCAGCAAGAATCCGCTCATTTGTTGTTGATCGAATCTTTTATAATGACTTTAAAATGAATATTTGTCCACAGTACATCCCCTCGTGTAAACAGGAATCTACTAGTCGTTAACGGCCGGAACAGGAGATGTGGAAATGTTGGTCAGATCGAGCGATCAAACATACGATTATTGTTACATATGAATGCACTTCTCTCTAATGTTAGTGACTAACTTTATCGCCCATTTATCTTCGCGTGGAAAAGGACCCTTACAGTTGGAAGGGTGCTAGTGGGTCTCTGATGTCCAGGATTGGAGAGGGTTATCATGGAGAGGCAGGTCCTGGAGCACAGTTGTGTGTGTATAAGGGGGGTGATATCAGAGAAATGAAATACAGTTGGAGGGCTGCCAAGGGGGTCTGTAGTGTTCAGAATTGGAGAGGGTTAACTTGTTGGGTCAGGGTCTCTGGTGTCCTGGACTAGGAATGGTTAACATGGAGGGGTATGTCTAGGAGAACAGTTAGGAGGAGTCACCAGGTCCCCCGTCATGATTGTTTTGACAGCCCACCCTCCCTGTCTCTCAGCCTTGGAGTGGATGTGAGCCACAGCCGTCGGGGGGGATTTGCTGCTGCCGCTGCTGAATGCTATTAGCAGCCATGAGTCAGGCCAGGGACCCCCGAGAGCAAGAACAGCCCGGGGGAGCCACCCGCCCTCAGTTGGGACACAAGTAAGTCCTGGGGACTGGTGACTGGTGAGGGCTATGGTGTACTGCACATGTCATTGAACAGCTTGAGGAAGGCGGAGCAAATTATTGGGGATTATTGTGCTAATATGTATTTGGATATATTGTATCCAGCCTTCGCTACTATGTACTCAGAAGTGTTCCAGTTATTATTGGGGAGACCTGGCCCAATGAACAAGTGTGAACAGCAAGAGTTTCACTTTACAATGTCACTATATACAATGTCACTATCAGAGTCAGGGTGAGTGTATACAATGTCACTATCAGAGTCAGGGTGAGTGTATACAATGTCACTATCAGAGTCAGGGTGAGTCTATACAATGTCACTATCAGAGTCAGGGTGAGTCTATACAATGTCACTATCAGAGTCAGGGTGAGTCTATACAATGTCACTATCAGAGTCAGGGTGAGTGTATACAATGTCACTATCAGAGTCAGGGTGAGTCTATACAATGTCACTATCAGAGTCAGGGTGAGTGTATACAATGTCACTATCAGAGACAGGGTGAATGTATACAATGTCACTATCAGAGTCAGGGTGAGTCTATATAATGTCACTATCAGAGTCAGGGTGAGTGTATACAATGTCACTATCAGAGTCAGGGTGAGTGTATACAATGTCACTATCAGAGTCAGGGTGAGTGTATACAATGTCACTATCAGAGTCAGCGCGAGTGTATACAATGTCACTATCAGAGTCAGGGTGAATGTATACAATGTCACTATCAGAGTCAGGGTGAGTGTATACAATGTCACTATCAGAGTCAGGGTGAATGTATACAATGTCACTATCAGAGTCAGGGTGAGTGTATACAATGTCACTATCAGAGTCAGGGTGAGTGTATACAATGTCACTATCAGAGTCAGGGTGAGTGTATACAATGTCACTATCAGAGTCAGGGTGAGTCTATACAATGTCACTATCAGAGTCAGGGTGAGTCTATACAATGTCACTATCAGAGTCAGGGTGAGTCTATACAATGTCACTATCAGAGTCAGGGTGAGTGTATACAATGTCACTATCAGAGTCAGGGTGAGTGTATACAATGTCACTATCAGAGTCAGGGTGAGTCTATACAATGTCACTATCAGAGTCAGGGTGAGTGTATACAATGTCACTATCAGAGACAGGGTGAATGTATACAATGTCACTATCAGAGTCAGGGTGAGTCTATATAATGTCACTATCAGAGTCAGGGTGAGTGTATACAATGTCACTATCAGAGTCAGGGTGAGTGTATACAATGTCACTATCAGAGTCAGGGTGAGTGTATACAATGTCACTATCAGAGTCAGCGCGAGTGTATACAATGTCACAATCAGAGTCAGCGTGAGTGTATACAATGTCACAATCAGAGTAAGGGTGAGTGTATACAATGTCACTATCAGAGTCAGGGTGAGTCTATACAATGTCACTATCAGAGTCAGGGTGAGTCTATACAATGTCACTATCAGAGTCAGGGTGAGTCTATACAATGTCACTATCAGAGTCAGGGTGAGTGTATATAATGTCACAATCAGAGTCAGCGCGAGTGTATACAATGTCACAATCAGAGTCAGCGCGAGTGTATACAATGTCACAATCAGTCATGTGAGTGTATACATGATGTCACTATCATAATCAAACTGTATATAATTCTCACATGTGTTTGCCAGGGGTTAGCGTTTTTATTTTATTCAGACCTTCTATGCAGAAGTGTTAATAGGATACAGACAATTAACTGTTCTGATGATCTGATATTATTATTGGTTTTGTGGGATTGTAATATAAAGCATTGACTACATCAATGCCAACAATGTCGCACAACTAGCATCAATGATCAGTATGTTCATAGTGCCTCACGGTGAATTATCATTATCACAGCCTCAATTGCTATCAGCATAAAAATAGAAAACACATAAAAAAAATGGAGTGGACATAAAACTTATTGACAACATTGTCATGTACAGTGTGAAAAAATCATTCTGTCTAGAGTTATATTCTGAGCTGGGGCAGTGAAGACTATGAAATACTGAGAGTCAAATCCAGGACACTGTTACCAGAAGGAAAGGTGAAATCACCGCAACTATTCAAGTATAAAGAAGGGGCCACAATGTTAAATGTCTCCTGAGATATTCATCATAATGTAAATATGTGTAGGTGGCCATAAACATAATGCAAATTGTTCATCATCGCACTAACGTGAATTATTATCGCTATGTGATGTCCGTTTATCATTCTGTTTCATCAGTGGTAACAGATAGGAAAATTGCTTTAAGGTTCTCTAGCTAGAAACTTGGGGCAGCATAAAGAAGAGACAGACACGCTGATTTCAGAACGCTATCACTTATTAGTAAACATTAAATTGTAGCTAAACGTTTGACAAACTTCTGACATCTCATAGTGACATGTCAGAAGTTTGTATTACTGGGGGTCCGAGCACGGAGATCCCCACCAATCGCTAGAACGAAGCAGCAGAAGAGTTTGTGTGAGCGCTCAGCTGCTTCGTGTCTGTTCGGCTTTTTCCGGATATAAATGTATCATGTACGGACTCAATAGAAAGTCTATGATACATCGGCTTTCCGGAAAAAGCCGAACAGACACGAAGCGGCCGAGCGCTCACACGAGAGCTTCAGCTGCTTCGTTGTAGCGATTGGTGGGGGTCTTAGTGCTCGGACCCCACCAATACAAACTTCTGACATGTCACTAGGACATGTCAGAAGTTTGTCAAACGTTTAGCTGCACTTTAAGTAATTATTAGGTATTTAGAAGCTAGGCCGCGCTCCACAATAAGTCCAAATATTTTCATGTTCAGCCACTGATTGACACTTGTCGCCCTATTTCTATGCATTGGGAGAAAAGTGTAAATTCGGGATGGCCGCGCGTCTCAAGTATAAATACTCAATAACTACCTAACATGAACTAATAAGTGAGAGACCACTGAAATCCGTGTGTCTGTCATTCTTTATTCTGCCCTCAGATAACTTTACCAAAGTGATAAATATCAAACCGCTAGTTGGTCTGGATCAGATTGATCCATGTTTGGCAGTTTAATACGTATGGTATATATATGATAGATATGAGAGGGCTAGGACATAGATAGACAGATAGACAGATAGATAGATAGATAGATAGATAGATAGATAGATAGATAGATAGATAGATAGATAGATAGATAGATAGATAGATAGATAGATAGATAGAGAGAGAGAGATAGATAGATAGATAGATAGATAGATAGATAGATAGATAGATAGATAGAGAGATAGAGAGATAGAGAGATAGATAGATAGATAGATAATATTCAAAAAATAGGCAGCACTCCGCAGTAAATGTGAAAATAGGGTACTTTTATTGCCCCCTGTGCAACGTTTCAGCTCTGTCCTCTAGAGCCTTTCTCAAGCCAAAGGCTCTAGACGCTTGAGAAAGGCTCTAGAGGACAGAGCTGAAACGTTGCACAGGGGGCAATAAAAGTACCCTATTTTCACATTTACTGCGGAGTGCTGCCTATTTTTTGAATATTATCAAGTTTGGAGCGTGGTCTGTTCCTGAGGATTTGCACCCACCATACACCGGTGCTGCTAGATATATTTGTTTAGATAGATAGATAGATAGATATGAGATAGATAGATAGATATGAGATAGATAGATAGATATGAGATAGATAGATATGAGATAGATAGATAGATATGAGATAGATAGATAGATAGATAGATAGATAGATAGATAGATAGATAGATAGATAGATAGATAGATAGATAGATAGATAGATAGATAGATAGATAGATAGATAGATAGATATGAGATAGATAGATAGATAGATAGATAGATAGATAGATAGATAGATAGATAGATAGATAGATAGATAGATAGATAGATAGATAATGTGCACGCTTTTGTAGTTCAGTGGTTCGTACTGTTGTCTTGCAGCACTGGGGTCCTGGGTTTGAATCTGACCAAGGACAACATGTATTACTGAGGACCATGGTATATAAAAAAACAAAAAAAACAACAACAATATCTGCATGTAGTTTGTATGTTTTCCCCATGTTTGCGTAGCACTCTGATTTACTCCCACACTAAAGACCTACTGATAGTTTAATTTGGAATTTAGATTGCGAGCCACATTTTCAGTGATGACAATCTCTGTACAGTGCTGCGGAATATGTTGGCGCTATATGAATAAATAAATGACTCCCTTCTCAGTGTAATTGGTGTACAGAACTTCTGATAACCTTCACAATGTTGTCACCAGTACAGTCAGTATGATTGTTTTATTGTACTCTATAATAACAGATAACATGAATGTTAAGTGACTGTGATACTATTGGGGCGGCTATTGGGTGCACTCATTGGCCCACAGAATGCCTTCACATTGACAATCCATGATCACAGTCCCTCTCCTTTGTAAACTTTGAAAATTATTTTATGAAGAACTCCTTCAGCTGTCCACAAAGTGTCCAACTTTGGCGAGAACCATTGAACAGTCCTCCCCTGACCCCAAAATCATTGAGGCCAGAGAGGTAATGCAGTGTCCCCAGTCACCGTGACCTATCCACATGTTTATCGCTGCTTTACATATCTTACATAAATTATACTTGTCAATATGATAAGTTTAAAAATTTGTGGTGAATGCGGATGATAATAAAATAACCAAATGTTAGTCACTTCCTCTCCCCTGATCCTTTCTGCTGATAAATCCCGATCAGGAGACCTTGTAAACCAAGCAAGTTACAGATTTTTTTTATATTATTACTTATTTGTTGGTTGTGATGGGATTATTATTATACATATAGTTCTACATATCAAAACATCATATTAGAATATCTGTCCACGTGGCGACGCTGCTAACGGCTGGAGCTGTGATAACTGATCATTCATATTCATAAAAATGTCTGTCAGCACTGAATGAAATGAAAATATCATTTATTGTAGAGGATATCAAATAGTACATCAATTATCTAAATCTATCTATCTATCTATCTATCTCCTATCTATCTCATATCTATCTATCTATCTATCTCATATCTATCTATCTATCTCATATCTATCTATCTATCTCATATCTATCTATCTATCTTATATCTATCTATCTATCTATCTATCTATCTATCTATCTATCTATCTATCTATCTATCTATCTATCTATCTATCTATCTATCTATCAATCTATCTATCTATCTATCTATCTCATATCTATCTCTCACATATCTATCTAGCTATCTATCTATCTATCTATCTATCTATCTATCTATCTATCTATCTATCTATCTATCTATCTCATATCCATCTATCTATCTATCTATCTATCTATCTATCTATCATCTATCTAGCTATCTATCTATCTATCTATCTATCTATCTATCTATCTATCTATCTATCTATCTATCTCATATCCATCTATCTATCTATCTCATATCTATCTATCTATCTATCTATCTATCTATCTATCTATCTATCTATCTATCTATCTATCTATCTATCTATCTATCTATCTATCTATCTATCTATCTATCTCATATCCATCTATCTCATATCTATCTATCTATCTATCTATCTATCTATCTATCTATCTATCTATCTATCTATCTATCTATCTATCTATCTATCTATCTATCTATCTATCTATCTCATATCCATCTATCTCATATCTATCTATCTATCTATCTATCTATCTATCTCCTGTCTATCTATCTATCTATCTATCTATCTCATATCTATCTATCTATCTATCTATCTATCTCATATCTATCTATCTATCTATCTATCTATCTATCTATCTCATATCTATCTATCTATCTGTACTAACGTGTACATATATGGCACTTTACACATTGAATAAGAATAAATCTCCGCCTGCAGGTCTATGGTACATACGCTGGTTCTAGCTACGCTAAAATTGTAACATGTACCGTTTTCAACATGTCCTCCTTTGGCTCTGAAATGTGATCGTGTTATTTTGAAACTGCGCTACATTACTTAACGCCTGTTGCCATGTTGAGCTAGCGTTGTGCCCTCACCATCTTAATTCACTGGAATTTAAAAAAAAAATAAAAATAATTGTTTTCCATGGGTGACCTCCTACTTACTTAGATTTAATTTCTTATTTTTAAATAATTTGGTGTAAATTTATATTTTGAGTCAGATATGTGTTAATTTTTCCTTTTGTGTGTTTTAGATTTTCCGTTATGCTTTTCTTAAAGTTGATGACGATAAATATCGTTATTTTGTTATTTAATTAAAATGATTGTTCAAAAATGTAACTAATGCGATGCTGAAACAGATGAAGCTCTTTATTATTACAATTAAAATATATATATGTATAAAAAAAATATTATTACAATTAAAAAAAATATATATATATATAAAAAAAAATAATGCGCCTACTGCTGATATAATAAAAATAACTAAAATAATGTTTGTAAAGGATTTAAACACACTTTTATATTTTATTCAGCTGAATAATCGCCACTATGTACATTTAATATCTAATAAATTACACTGCAGCAAAGTTTTTATGACATGATTAAAGGCAGGGAGATTTAGAGGCGATCTTTAAAATCTCTTCAAAACATTAGCAACTGGCTTTTAGCTTTGTAGCGTGTGATAAAGGTTTTCCTTGACATATATCAAGGACTGAGCGCGTTTAGTTCCCATAGTGCAGTGGTTACATAAATGTGTAACAGGAAACAGAACCCGCGGCAAAGTTTATAAATAATAATAATCTTTATATAGGGCCATCATTTTCGGCAGCACTTTACAATTGTGTACATTTTTTAGGTAGAGTGAATAAAATGAAATAGAAATGTGTTAATTATAAAAGTCACAGTAAAAATATTTTTTTTATTTATTTTCTTTATTTTTACAAAGTAATAACTATAAGTGTATTATACACAAGTATTTCTATAGGATATCTACAATGCCCACAGGTGATATTGGTGTATAAGTACAGGAGTTAGGAGTTATTGGTGTATATGTAAGGGTGATATTGGTGTATATGTACAGGAGTTATTGGTGTATATGTACAGGAGTTATTGGTGTATATGTACAGGTGTTATTGGTGTATATGTACAGGAGTTATTGGTGTATATGTACAGGTGTTATTGGTGTATATGTACAGGAGTTATTGGTGTATATGTACAGGAGTTATTGGTGTATATGTACAGGTGTTATTGGTGTATATGTACAGGAGTTATTGGTGTATATGTACAGGAGTTATTGGTGTATATGTGCAGGTGTTATTGGTGTATATGTACAGGAGTTATTGGTGTATATGTGCAGGTGTTATTGGTGTATATATACAGGAGTTATTGGTGTATATGTACAGGAGTTATTGGTGTATATGTACAGGTGTTATTGGTGTATATGTACAGGAGTTACTGGTGTATATGTACAGGAGTTATTGGTGTATATGTACAGGAGTTATTGGTGTATATGTACAGGAGTTATTGGTGTATATGTACAGGAGTTATTGGTGTATATGTACAGGAGTTATTGGTGTATATGTACAGGTGTTATTGGTGTATATGTACAGGAATTATTGGTGTATATGTACAGGAGTTATTGGTGTATATATACAGGAGATATTGGTGTATATGTACAGGAGTTATTGGTGTATATGTACAGGAGTTATTGGTGTATATGTACAGGTGTTATTGGTGTATATGTAAGGGTGATATTGGTGTATATGTAGAGGTGTTATTGGTGTATATGTACAGGGGTTACTGGTGTATATGTACAGGAGTTACTGGTGTATATGTACAGGAATTATTGGTGTATATGTACAGGAGTTATTGGTGTATATATACAGGAGATATTGGTGTATATGTACAGGAGTTATTGGTGTATATGTACAGGAGTTATTGGTGTATATGTACAGGTGTTATTGGTGTATATGTAAGGGTGATATTGGTGTATATGTACGGGTGTTATTGGTGTATATGTACAGGAATTATTGGTGTATATGTACAGGAGTTATTGGTGTATATGTACAGGAATTATTGGTGTATATGTACAGGAGTTATTGGTGTATATGTACAGGAGTTATTGGTGTATATATACAGGAGATATTGGTGTATATGTACAGGAGTTATTGGTGTATATGTACAGGTGTTATTGGTGTATATGTACAGGAGTTATTGGTGTATATGTGCAGGGGTTATTGGTGTATATGTACAGGTGTTACTGGTGTATATGTACAGGAGTTACTGGTGTATATGTACAGGAGTTACTGGTGTATATGTACAGGTGTTATTGGTGTATATGTACAGGAGTTATTGGTGTATATGTACAGGTGTTATTGGTGTATATGTACAGGTGTTATTGGTGTATATGTACAGGAGTTATTGGTGTATATGTACAGGTGTTATTGGTGTATATGTACAGGAGTTACTGGTGTATATGTACAGGAGTTATTGGTGTATATGTACAGGAGTTATTGGTGTATATGTACAGGAGTTATTGGTGTATATGTACAGGTGTTATTGGTGTATATGTACAGGGGTTATTGGTGTATATGTACAGGGGTTATTGGTGTATATGTACAGGGGTTATTGGTGTATATGTACAGGAATTATTGGTGTATATGTACAGGAGTTATTGGTGTATATGTACAGGGGTTATTGGTGTATATGTACAGGTGTTATTGGTGTATATGTACAGGTGTTATTGGTGTATATGTACAGGAGTTATTGGTGTATATGTACAGGTGTTATTGGTGTATATGTACAGGAGTTACTGGTGTATATGTACAGGAATTATTGGTGTATATGTACAGGAGTTATTGGTGTATATGTACAGGAGTTATTGGTGTATATATACAGGAGATATTGGTGTATATGTATAGGAGTTATTGGTGTATATGTACAGGAGTTATTGGTGTATATGTACAGGTGTTATTGGTGTATATGTACAGGAGTTATTGGTGTATATGTACAGGGGTTATTGGTGTATATGTACAGGTGTTATTGGTGTATATGTACAGGAGTTACTGGTGTATATGTACAGGAGTTATTGGTGTATATGTACAGGAGTTATTGGTGTATATGTACAGGAGTTATTGGTGTATATGTACAGGTGTTATTGGTGTATATGTACAGGAGTTACTGGTGTATATGTACAGGTGTTATTGGTGTATATGTACAGGTGTTATTGGTGTATATGTACAGGTGTTATTGGTGTATATGTACAGGAGTTATTGGTGTATATGTACAGGAGTTATTGGTGTATATGTACAGGAGTTATTGGTGTATATGTACAGGAGTTATTGGTGTATATGTACAGGTGTTATTGGTGTATATGTACAGGAGTTACTGGTGTATATGTACAGGTGTTATTGGTGTATATGTACAGATGTTATTGGTGTATATGTACAGGAGTTATTGGTGTATATGTACAGGTGTTATTGGTGTATATGTACAGGTGTTATTGGTGTATATGTACAGGAGTTATTGGTGTATATGTACAGGTGATATTGGTGTATATATACAGGAGTTATTGGTGTATATGGATAGGAGTTATTGGTGTATATGTACAGGAGTTATTGGTGTATATGTACAGGAGTTATTGGTGTATATGTACAGGAGTTGTTGGTGTATATGTACAGGAGTTGTTGGTGTATATGTACAGGAGTTATTGGTGTATATGTACAGGAGTTGTTGGTGTATATGTACAGGAGTTGGTGTATATGTACAGGAGTTATTGGTGTATATGTACAGGAGTTATTGGTGTATATGTATAGGAGTTATTGGTGTATATGTACAGGAGTTATTGGTGTATATGTACAGGTGTTATTGGTGTATATGTACAGGAATTATTGGTGTATATGTACAGGTGTTATTGGTGTATATGTACAGGTGATATTGGTGTATATGTACAGGTGTTATTGGTGTATATGTACAGGTGATATTGGTGTATAAGTACAGGAATTATAGGTGTATATGGATAGGAGTTATTGGTGTATAAGTACAGGAATTATAGGTGTATATGGATAGGAGTTATTGGTGTATATGTACAGGTGTTATTGGTGTATATGTACAGGTGTTATTGGTGTATATGTACAGGAATTATTGGTGTATATGTACAGGAGTTATTGGTGTATGTGTACAGGAGTTATTGGTGTATAAGTACAGGAGTTATTGGTGTATATGTACAGGAGTTATTGGTGTATATGTACAGGAGTTATTGGTGTATATGTACAGGAATTATTGGTGTATATGTACAGGAGTTATTGGTGTATATGTACAGGTGTTATTGGTGTATATGTACAGGAGTTATTGGTGTATATGTACAGGAGTTATTGGTGTATATGTACAGGAGTTATTGGTGTATATGTATAGGGGTTACTGGTGTATATGTACAGGAGTTATTGGTGTATATGTACAGGATACAGGAGTTATTGGTGTATATGTACAGGGGTTATTGTTGTATATGTACAGGAGTTATTGGTGTATATGTACAGGAGTTATTGGTGTATATGTACAGGGGTTATTGGTGTATATGTACAGGGGTTATTGTTGTATATGTACAGGAGTTATTGGTGTATATGTACAGGAGTTATTGGTGTATATGTACAGGAGTTATTGGTGTATATGTACAGGGGTTATTGGTGTATATGTACAGGGGTTATTGTTGTATATGTACAGGAGTTATTGGTGTATATGTACAGGAGTTATTGGTGTATATGTACAGGTGTTATTGTTGTATATGTACAGGAGTTATTGGTGTATATGTACAGGAGTTATTGGTGTATATGTACAGGAGTTATTGGTGTATATGTACAGGAGTTATTGGTGTATATGTACAGGTGTTATTGGTGTATATGTACAGGAGTTATTGGTGTATATGTACAGGTGTTATTGGTGTATATGTACAGGAGTTATTGGTGTATATGTACAGGGGTTATTGGTGTATATGTACAGGGGTTATTGGTGTATATGTACAGGAGTTATTGGTGTATATGTACAGGAGTTATTGGTGTATATGTACAGGAGTTATTGGTGTATATGTACAGGGGTTATTGGCGTATATGTACAGGAGTTATTGGCGTATATGTACGGGAGTTATTGGCGTATATGTACGGGAGTTATTGGTGTATATGTACGGGAGTTATTGGTGTATATGTACAGGTGTTATTGGTGTATATGTACAGGTGTTATTGTTGTATATGTACAGGAGTTATTGGTGTATATGTACAGGAGTTATTGGTGTATATGTACAGGAGTTATTGGTGTATATGTACAGGAGTTATTGGTGTATATGTACAGGGGTTATTGGTGTATATGTACAGGGGTTATTGTTGTATATGTACAGGAGTTATTGGTGTATATGTACAGGAGTTATTGGTGTATATGTACAGGTGTTATTGGTGTATATGTACAGGAGTTATTGGTGTATATGTACAGGAGTTATTGGTGTATATGTACAGGAATTATTGGTGTATATGTACAGGTGTTATTGGTGTATATGTACAGGTGTTATTGGTGTATATGTACAGGAGTTATTGGTGTATATGTACAGGAGTTATTGGTGTATATGTACAGGAGTTATTGGTGTATATGTACAGGGGTTATTGTTGTATATGTACAGGAGTTATTGGTGTATATGTACAGGAGTTATTGGTGTATATGTACAGGCGTTATTGTTGTATATGTACAGGAGTTATTGGTGTATATGTACAGGAGTTATTGGTGTATATGTACAGGAGTTATTGGTGTATATGTACAGGTGATATTGGTGTATATGTACAGTGGTTATTGTTGTATATGTACAGGAGTTATTGGTGTATATGTACAGGGGTTATTGGTGTATATGTACAGGAGTTATTGGTGTATATGTACAGGTGTTATTGGCGTATATGTACAGGAGTTATTGGTGTATATGTACAGGTGTTATTGGTGTATATGTACAGGGGTTATTGGTGTATATGTACAGGAGTTATTGGTGTATATGTACAGGAGTTATTGGTGTATATGTACAGGAGTTATTGGTGTATATGTACAGGGGTTATTGGTGTATATGTACAGGGGTTATTGTTGTATATGTACAGGAGTTATTGGTGTATATGTACAGGAGTTATTGGTGTATATGTACAGGTGTTATTGGTGTATATGTACAGGAGTTATTGGTGTATATGTACAGGAGTTATTGGTGTATATGTACAGGAATTATTGGTGTATATGTACAGGTGTTATTGGTGTATATGTACAGGTGTTATTGGTGTATATGTACAGGAGTTATTGGTGTATATGTACAGGAGTTATTGGTGTATATGTACAGGAGTTATTGGTGTATATGTACAGGGGTTATTGTTGTATATGTACAGGAGTTATTGTTGTATATGTACAGGAGTTATTGGTGTATATGTACAGGCGTTATTGTTGTATATGTACAGGAGTTATTGGTGTATATGTACAGGAGTTATTGGTGTATATGTACAGGAGTTATTGGTGTATATGTACAGGTGATATTGGTGTATATGTACAGGGGTTATTGTTGTATATGTACAGGAGTTATTGGTGTATATGTACAGGGGTTATTGGTGTATATGTACAGGAGTTATTGGTGTATATGTACAGGTGTTATTGGCGTATATGTACAGGAGTTATTGGTGTATATGTACAGGTGTTATTGGTGTATATGTACAGGGGTTATTGGTGTATATGTACAGGAGTTATTGGTGTATATGTACAGGTGTTATTGGTGTATATGTACAGGTGTTATTGGTGTATATGTACAGGTGTTATTGGTGTATATGTACAGGAGTTATTGGTGTATATGTACAGGAGTTACTGGTGTATATGTACAGGTGATATTGGTGTATATGTACAGGAGTTATTGGTGTATATGTACAGGAGTTATTGGTGTATATGTACAGGAGTTGTTGGTGTATATGTACAGGAGTTATTGGTGTATATGTACAGGAATTATTGGTGTATATGTACAGGAGTTATTGGTGTATATGTACAGGAGTTATTGGTGTATATGTACAGGAGTTATTGGTGTATATGTACAGGAGTTATTGGTGTATATGTACAGGGGTTATTGTTGTATATGTACAGGAGTTATTGGTGTATATGTACAGGAGTTATTGGTGTATATGTACAGGCGTTATTGTTGTATATGTACAGGAGTTATTGGTGTATATGTACAGGAGTTATTGGTGTATATGTACAGGAGTTATTGGTGTATATGTACAGGTGATATTGGTGTATATGTACAGGGGTTATTGTTGTATATGTACAGGAGTTATTGGTGTATATGTACAGGGGTTATTGGTGTATATGTACAGGAGTTATTGGTGTATATGTACAGGTGTTATTGGCGTATATGTACAGGAGTTATTGGTGTATATGTACAGGTGTTATTGGTGTATATGTACAGGGGTTATTGGTGTATATGTACAGGAGTTATTGGTGTATATGTACAGGTGTTATTGGTGTATATGTACAGGTGTTATTGGTGTATATGTACAGGTGTTATTGGTGTATATGTACAGGAGTTATTGGTGTATATGTACAGGAGTTACTGGTGTATATGTACAGGTGATATTGGTGTATATGTACAGGAGTTATTGGTGTATATGTACAGGAGTTATTGGTGTATATGTACAGGAGTTGTTGGTGTATATGTACAGGAGTTATTGGTGTATATGTACAGGAGTTATTGGTGTATATGTACAGGAGTTATTGGTGTATATGTACAGGAGTTATTGGTGTATATGTACAGGAGTTATTGGTGTATATGTACAGGTGTTATTGGTGTATATGTACAGGTGATATTGGTGTATATGTACAGGAGTTATTGGTGTATATGTACAGGAGTTATTGGTGTATATGTACAGGTGTTATTGGTGTATATGTACAGGAGTTATTGGTGTATATGTACAGGAGTTATTGGTGTATATGTACAGGAGTTGTTGGTGTATATGTACAGGAGTTATTGGTGTATATGTACAGGAGTTATTGGCGTATATGTACAGGAGTTATTGGTGTATATGTACAGGAGTTATTGGTGTATATGTACAGGAGTTATTGGTGTATATGTACAGGAGTTATTGGTGTATATGTACAGGTGATATTGGTGTATATGTACAGGGGTTACTGGTGTATATGTACAGGTGTTATTGGTGTATATGTACAGGAGTTATTGGTGTATATGTACAGGAGTTATTGGCGTATATGTACAGGTGTTATTGGTGTATATGTACAGGAGTTATTGGTGTATATGTACAGGAGTTATTGGCGTAGGGTATTTTTTAGATTGTTTATATTGCAGATGATGGTAACGTAATACACCCTGGTAAGAACATGTCTCACACATGACACCTCATACACTAACACTTTTTATTAGCAGGTATTTTTATGAGTTCACTATGGCACTTTCATTGCAATTAAATTTCTAATGTGCTATTAGGCTGGAATCACACCTACAGTTTTTAGTGCAGTTTTTAAGGCCGAACAAAGCAGTGGATACAAAACAGATGAGAAGTTCTATCGTTTTTCATCCTGTTTGATCCATTCTTGGCTTAGGCAAGGAAAAAAACCTGCATCAGAAGCTGCGAAGTGTGAATCCAGCCTTATTGCTGTAGTTCTACAGAATTAGATTTAGTAATAGAATCTAATATTTTAGAAGCTACAAAAAGACAACTCAAAGGTAAGATTAAAAATGTTAAAAAAAAATGTAAATGGTATTGAAATATTTTATTTTTCATCTCTACTGAGAACATTAAAAAAAATATATTCCCCTTTACAAATGATATTTAGTTTCTAAATTTTATAATATAGCAGATATGCTTTGTAACAGATACTATTACATTTTGATGCAATTTTTGCAGGGTATTAGAATATGATTTATTTTATTTTTTTGCACTTAATGTGCAGTTTTGTTTATGCTGATTCCGACGCGGGAGTCAAAATCAGTGCCACATAAACTCTTTGCAAACTGACCCTAAGTAATACTCCCAAGTCATGGATAAAACGGAACTTGCTATTATTTATATCGGCAGTTGTTTTATATTGTACACATAGCACTGAAGTTCCTGAGAACAGATCCGTCGCGAGATTAATACCATACTGAATTTTTCATTCAAAATTTTTTTGGGGGGTTAGAAATGTTTTCAGTATAAATTTGCTGCAAGGACCTGGCAGCGTTGACTGAAGTATGTCAGCTGTGTTTAGAATGGGATAAAAGGTTTAAAAGCCAATCAAACATCTCAGAGTTACTGTCACATGAAAGAAAAGTGAGACGGCATGGTAAAATATGAGAACGCTCACATACACAGCGTTGTGAAGGGATATTTTCAAAGCTGGGCTGCAGTTCTAGTCATTTTAGTATTGTCATAAACATAGGAAGGTTAATTTGTAATGTCAATGTCACATTTTCTTTCTCAGAGAAGCTGCAATGTATCGGAGCAGCTACATATTATACCAGGGATTTCTTCATGTAAGTTTATGTATCAGTGATTTACAGAGGATTCCCTGCCTCCCATCATCAGGCTTTATAACAGTAATCTCCAACCTGTGAGGAAACTACAACTCCCAGCATGCCCTGGATTTCCCCACAGCTGGAGAGCCAGACTGCTGCTACAGACTAATATACAACCATCTGTATTCTCGCTCACACATTGTAAAATGCATTTGTAGCCTGCTGACGGATTCCATGAGAACCCGCATCGCTTCCCCCCAGCACCCTGGCGGTAGATCTTATACAAGGTTATATTAGAGAATTCCCATTATGCTCTGCAAAATAGATACAAGGAGAATAGAACTGACACAACTTCTTCCATTTCGTCGTGAGTAAAAATCATTCTGAAGTTTGCAGATATTTTTGAACACGATGGTGACCACTGACCATATATCACATAGTGAAAAATATAGGGAAGATAATATTGTATTGTGGTGAGAATAACCCGTGTTATAGGGTCACAAAATACACTGGTCAAAAATAACAGCAATATTTGTGTATATATGTTCATTGTGTTCTTGATTTATATTGTACCGGCGTGTTCTTTTTAGTGCAGTGTAACCTCTCGTGGACTCTCTGTGGCCTCTGTAGTGGTGTGGCTGGTTCTGCCAGGGACTACTTGACCCACTGAGTCCTTGCAGATGTCGGGAGCGCAGTAACTGAACACTTGTAAGTGTGTCATTTCCTTCTGTTAGAAATAATGAAGAGACGACGGCACAAGAACGTGATGTGAAGTCGCTTATATTTGGTGTCTGGTTCCTCTCAGTATGGAATATCTGCCATGTATAGAATATTTGATACAATCAGTAAAAATATAATAATTATTCTGTGACGCTGTCTGTTTCTGGATGTATTTTATGTAAATAAGTAGGATACATGATGCCGTTATTATTACCATAATTATTATTAATATGAGGGCACGTTCAGACGTGGCAGAATTTTTCCGCTGCAAATGTTGGTGCAGATTTGGGGCAATTACGCAACGAATCTGCAGCAACATTTGCATATTTGACAGGTAATTCAGACGTTGCAGATATCACAGCGGACTTGCCGCAGATTTCAGTTTTTGCATTGCAAAGGCTGAAATCCGCAGTGAAATTTCGCTGCTTCTCCGCAACATAATGAGCTGCTGCGGAGGGAAAATTCTGCACCGCAGTGTTATTTTCTGTAACGTCTGACCTAAGTTACATAGAAATATATAGAAACCAATTTTAAAAATGGCTGCTGCAGAATTCAAAAGCAATTCCGCCACGTCTGAATGTGCCCTAATTGTAATTTCGGTTCGGTTAGAGCCAGTTTACAGATGTCCAGCACTTCCAGCACATTTCCCTCCAGTTTAGTAGATAAAGGCCGGATAGAAACTGATCACAGGATTCTATCGTTTTCTACAGGAGCAGCTTTGTCACAGGCAGCAGAGATTTTGACTACGGATTTCTTCCTGAGCTGGACATAAAATCATTACATGTGGAGATGTGCTGAGCGGCAGAATGTGCTGGTGTTGTATAACCACTGGGTAATGAATGATTGTGGAGTAGTCCTCATACTGGGAGTTATGTGACGGTATTTAGCGTAATTCTGGTATTATTGGAATTGCTTCCTTTACAAGTGGCAATGATCTAATAATGATAATGCTGCGGGGGAGGCTGGATATTCACGTTCCCCATCACTGCGAGCACAATGCAAGTATCCTTCCCTCACGCTTTTTATTCAGCGTTTTAAGGGTGTGTTCACATCAGCGCTGGTTTCCATGGATGGGTTCCGTCAGACCAACCCATCAACGGAAAGGCAAACGGAAACCACAGCTCCTGTTTGCATTATTATTGATTTCAATGGTAATGCTTCCGTTTCAAATGGTTTCCGTTCCGTAAGGTTTTTATTTTTTTGGTGGAATCAATAGCGAAGTCGACTGCGCTATTGTTTCCGCCACAAAGAGGAAATCTTATGGAACGGAGAAAAACGGAAACCATTTTCAACGGGAGCATTACCGTTGAAATCAATAATAATGCAAACAGGAGCTGTGGTTTCCGTTTGCCTTTCCGTTGATGGTTTCCTCCGACGGAAAGATCTGACGGAAACCATCAACGGAAATAAAACGCTGATGTGAACAGGCCCTAATTGCTTGTAAAATAAGCAATGAATTTCAAGGTTTTTTTTCCAATTTGTTTTTGGTGGTGGTTTTTATTTTGTGACATTTTGTAACATCTGGGTTTTTTTTCTTTGAAGTCCTACAGATAAGCCTATGGGAAAAAAACAAAAACGCAATACCTAGAGTACGCTGCATTTTGAAAAAACACGCCACTGACCCAAAATACGCTACAAAAACGCTACTAAACAAATCGCTGTGCATGTAGCATTTTCTATATTTCACTTTAGACTTTAAAGTAACATCTGGAAGCAGCGTTTTTTAACTATAAAAAAAACATAAAAGTGGCAACAAAAACCAGCCGAAAAACACAGGCGTGCGCTGTGTGGGAATCCAACCAAAGTGTCATTAGGTCGATTTCTGCTGATATGAATAGCGGACCTCATGTATGAAACCTAGTGAAAGCAAAAAGTGGTGCAATCCCCTACACAAACCAATCAGATGGCAGCTTTCATTTTTCCCACGTAGGTTAGATAATGAAAGAAGCCGTCTATTTGGTTGCTCTAGGTGACTATTTCACCAGCATGTCCCGGTCTTCTGCTTGGGTCATGCACTTCATGGTTCTCTACATTCATGGTCGTTATCTGGAAGCGTAATATATAATAATAATGTATGAGGAAAAAATCTGGTGGACAGGAAATCTTTATATTCCAATTGCTGTCTATTCAATTAAAGCAAGCATGTGTTTGATTGCTTTGGGATACAGTGCTGTTTGTTAGGTTATTTGTTGTGTCACCAGAAATAAGACATATGATAGATAAGGTTATATTGGGGTAATGGATCTATTACTTTTTGTAATCTCTTGTGTTGGAGACGCATTTATCGTGTTATTATAATTGTGGGGTCTGTGCAGAGCGGTCGGGACAGGCGCTCAGATCCTTTCCTCTTTCTATATATTAACCTGAAAGATTGTTTCTTGTATGGCGACCTCTTGTACGGAATTGCGTTGCTCCAGGTGTTACATTACTTTCTTCTGGGTCGTTCACGCTGGTTTTTAGGTTTTATGAACTGTAGAAAAATACATTAAAGAAAGGCATCTGCTGACGGATCTTATTTTTGTAATTTTGGCATCAGTTTTCATCTATTTTATTGAACCTTTTTTCTGGTGTACATTTTATTCCTCTTTTTTTTAATAGAAATGAGAGACTAATAATAAAAAAGAACAAAATTATATATCTGTGTGTATATATATATATATATATAAAAAAAACAAAGAAAAAGCAGCACCGTTCCTTCTGTATAGGGTGCAAAAAATTCCCGTTCAGACACTCGACCGGTGTCTCAAATAACCAATACGCTCCAAGATACGAGACAGCACTCCAGAAATTGTGAAAAAATCGGATCACTTTAATGCGCCGTTTCAGCCCTACTCCATGGGGCCTTTCTCAAGCAATACATTTCAGTGGACAGTGCACGTTTAAATACATGGTTTGTCAAGGTGCAGAATTAAACAATAAACACAGTATTGTACAATTCTCTGATTCCAGCACAAATTGACAATAAAATATCTCGAGTACATTTCCATGCGATTTTAGCAATCGTTGTGTATAATAGTTATTATGAGGGCATATCACCCAGAATGTGTCAAAAGATCTAAGTATGATCTAATTAAATAAGTGGCAATTCATAAAGTGCAGGTGCATAACATACAAAATATTGAAAAACGTTTTAATCATTAGTATTCCTCCTCACTTCCTCCGTGCTGTTTTGATGTCTCGATAACTTCCGAGAACAAATGCGCCTGCGCAGAGCCTGATATCTCGCACGTGACTATTGCTATCATTTCATCCTGAGTCAGGGCACGCACTAGTACATGGAACGCATCTCGCGCATGCTCAGATTGATGATAATCTAGTGCGTGCCCTGACTCAGGATGAAATGATAGCAATAGTCACGTGCGAGATATCAGGCTCTGCGCAGGCGCATTTGTTCTCGGAAGTTATCGAGACATCAAAACAGCACGGAGGAAGTGAGGAGGAATACTAATGATTAAAACGTTTTTCAATATTTTGTATGTTATGCACCTGCACTTTATGAATTGCCACTTATTTAATTCGATCATACTTAGATCTTTTTACACATTCTGGGTGTTATGCCCTCATAATAACTATTATACACAACGATTGCTAAAATCGCATGGAAATGTACTCGAGATATTTTATTGTCAATTTGTGCTGGAATCAGAGAATTGTACAATACTGTGTTTATTGTTTAATTCTGCACCTTGACAAACCATGTATTTAAACGTGCACTGTCCACTGAAATGTATTGCTTGAGAAAGGCCCCATGGAGTAGGGCTGAAACGGCGCATTAAAGTGATCCGATTTTTTCACAATTTCTGGAGTGCTGTCTCGTATCTTGGAGTGTATATATATATATATTTTATTTATTTATATATTTATAATTTATTATTATTTATTTATTTATTTTCTACCTCTGAAAAAACAGATTTTTTTTAATGTAGTAAAGATTGTCAACCTTCCTCTTAAATATTCCAATAATGGCAGGTCATTTAAAAACGAAAAAAAATTCAAGGAATATATACAATAGAATTTGTGGGGGTGGACTGCTATTATTATTATTGTCACATAGTTTACAAGGTTAAAACAAAAAACTTTAAATACTTCCAAACAATCCTAGTCTGGCCTCACTTTAAAAACAATTTATAAAAAAAATTATAATTGCAAAAACCTTCACTACCTTCCTAATGAACAGACCAGTGCGGATGAGTCAACAAAAAATAATAATTCAAAAAATAAAAAAAATCTTCCCGTGTATCCTAGTGCAGGTTTATTGTAGAAAAAATGTTTCATATTAGAAAATCCATATGAGCTCCTCCGCCTTTCTGTTGTATAGCCCAGTCCCGATCGGTCATTTTACTGGCGGGAGGATTAACGTAGAGTAGTGAATTCCGGCGCCCTCGCATTCTTTGCCACATGTCACTAAATGATCCATAATTAGCCCTCGTAATCCTCAAGAATACTCGGCAGGGAATGTATTCTTCTCCGTGTGTGAGGGGGGATTAACCCATTAGCCCAGGTATCAGAGGGGCTACTCTATTAGTGTGAAGACTTTATTGACACTGCTTATCTCTGCCTGACAACCACTGAACACCTCCTGTCCCTGGAGAGAATAAAGTGAAATATAAAGTTACTGTTTTGTTCTCTTACAATTGGCTCTTAGGCTAGTTTTACATGCCCCGCCGCCCCCTCCTTTCCTCCACAGACAGACGGAGAAATTATGTGGCTGATATTTCATTTCTTATATTTTCTGGGGTGACACCATTCACGGTGACTGGATGGAAACCTTTTTATGGAGGTCAGATAAATGATTGGATTTGATCATTATGATCAGCTCATCGCCTCTCTGTTACTCTCACATGGAAGAAGCCTTAGATAAAGGTCTGGGGTCCTGTCATTTGTAATAAAAGTTACATTTTACCAGAACTGGATGACCCCTATTGCTTGATTTCTTCTTTTTTACATGTAGTGATTTTGAGAGTTCTTCTTTATACCTTTGAACTGCTCAATAATATAAATACAAGGACAAGACTGTGACCATATAAATTTCATGAGAAACTGGTTGTCGCCGTTCCCTAATGATATGGATTATTACTTTTATTATTAGTTTTGGATGCGCTCTTTATAGAATATATATTAGCACTTAGTAATTCCTAGCAATGTGGTTTCTTCTTATACTTCTTTTATCAGAATCTGCTTTTAATTCCCCACTTCTGTCCTACAAATCAGTCAGCAGACGTCAGGCGCTGTTGATGGCAGCCTGTATTGCTGTTGATGGCAGCCTGTATTGCTGTTGATGGCAGCCTGTATTGCTGTTGATGGCAGCCTGTATTGCTGTTGATGGCAGCCTGTATTGCTGTTGATGGCAGCCTGTATTGCTGTTGATGGCAGCCTGTATTGCTGTAGATGGCAGCCTGTATTGCTGTTGATGGCAGCCTGTATTGCTGTTGATGGCAGCCTGTATTGATGTTGATGGCAGCCTGTATTGCTGTTGATGGCAGCCTGTATTGCTGTTGATGGCAGCCTGTATTGCTGTTGATGGCAGCCTGTATTGCTGTTGATGGCAGCCTGTATTGCTGTTGATGGCAGCCTGTATTGCTGTTGATGGCAGCCTGTATTGCTGTTGATGGCAGCCTGTATTCTATCTATAAAGCAGATTAAATTCCTGGAGCACATTTATCTATAGTTTTAAAACTGCATTCAACTGAAAACTGTGGCAAGTGATGTTATATATTTATCGGACAGACATTATTTTGAGCTGATCTGAAAATGACCTATATCAGGTTCTTGGGTTAAACATATATATATTTACTTTTGTGGTGTTTTTATTGTTGTTTTTGTGTTATTGTAATTTTCCATTTCACCATCTATATTAAAAAATAAATCCTAACATATTGCATTTTAAATCTAGGCACTGAGCCCCCACAACAGGCTGATATGTTATGACTTTTCAGCGTGTGCTGTGTACACTTGGGCAGCAGTCACCAGGCTGGAATACCATCTAGTATAAAACTGGAGGCCGATAACACAGGATCACACCATTGATAATAAATTAAGGGGACAGCTCAGCTCCTCCTCCCCCTCCCTGCACAGTGACCTCTGCTCTTGTCACAGAGCATGCCCACAACTCTCCTAGAGAAGTCAATGAGTAATTTGCTGTCTTTTGTAAGGCAAATATCTGGAAATGCTGTCCACATCTCAAGCAGGATGGCTGCCCCCATAATCATGCAAAGAAAATAGAATTAAAAAAAATATACAAACAGAGTAAATTCCAGTATATATTTATATTTAAAAACATTCCCTTTAAATGACCTAAAACACTTTGAATTTTGTCTTTGCATTACAGACTTGAAAACAGAACTTTGCATAAAATTCTAAAAACAAAATTAGTTTATAAAAAACAGTCTATGGTATTAGAGACATTTATCTCGAGCTTTGTTGCAGACATTGCTGAAAGCGATGACAGTTTTTACATTGCGCTTAAACCGGTCGCTGGAACATTTTTGAGGTTATATATTTGTATATATTATATCGTAAAACTAGAGAAATTTGGGTTAAAGGGGTTATGTCGGGACCAAAAAGTCTTAGCAGTGTAGTCCCTGCAGTATGTGATACACTCGCTAATATACATTCCGGTCCCCCATCGCGCTGATTATGAGATTTTAGTCGATTTTTATAGCGATGGTGGGGAACCGGAAGTCTAATTGGACAGTCTTCCTTCATGACGACACGACTCTTCGTCATGTGAACGGCTCCGCTGTATTCTATGTCATCGTTATAGCGATTACATAGAATACAGCGGGACCGAAGAGTCGTCTCGTCATAAAAAAGGACTGTCCAACTAGACTTCACGTCCTCCGCCTGCGCTATAAAAATCTATCAAAATCTCATAATCAGCGCGATGGGGGACCGGAATGTATATTAGCGAGTGTATCACATACTACAGGGACTACACTGATAAAACTTTTCAGTCCCCAAATAATCCCTTTTGTTTTTCTTTTATTTAGCCCTCTTCTTTTTCATGACACTTAATACATAAAAAATAAAATGCAGTCTCTCCACCCTACGGCACCCACTGACCTGAGCGTCGCTGCATGTGAACATAGCAAGAGCGCTCCGGTCCATACTGACAATACACGGTCACAACCAGGACACACTCTCTGTGCAATGTCAGGGGGTGTCCTATGTATTGTACAGACAGTGAGACCGGGTAGGGGGGCATGTACGGACCTAATAGTCGCGGCAATGTTTACATGCAGGGGTACTCAAGTCAGTGGGCACCATAGGGAGGGCATATTTTTTTAACATGTATTGAGAAAGCCCCCTTATTCTAAATACAACAGAGCCTGTAAAACCTCTACGTTTCATTTGCACTTGGATAAAACAATTCCATGTGAAATAACGTCAAGAAAATTTTATTTAAAACTGAAGTCACCTTTAGGAAACTGATGAAGTTTTGTCAGACTGGAGAAGTCCAGCGACCTGCAAAACAGAACCCAGACCAGTCAATGTGTATTGTAAATCTAAGGGCAGGGACGGTGTTGTGCCGCTCGCTGCCACCTTTGGCCATAGTAAATGTGCTTTGGAGTAAATGTTCGAGGGTTGGCGTCATTGTTACCTGACACGGAGCGTGGAGTTCTCTGGATGCTGGAATTCACCACATCTGTGGCTCAGCCATCACTGCTGTCATTCTGTTGTAACGTTGTGTTTTATAACGCCTCCTTCAGTTGCACATAACCTCAGCGATATAACTCCGTCACTGCAAATATCAAACAAAGGACATGAAGAATGACAAACCTTTCTTACTAGTTTACTGTACACATTTTTTAAGGAGAAGTAAACATGCAGTCCATTTGCTGTGTAGTTAAATGTGATCTATTGTTCCCTGTTATCAGCTACTTCAGACTGACGAAAGACTGGCTGCTTTGTTCAAAGGGATGAGTGATGAAAAGTGCAGAAAATTCTTTGATCACTACTTTATGTCACATATCTCCAGTGCTGAGAACCTCCAGAAACATTTCCATCCACTGCTATCAGCCGCTCCCTTTATAACACTCCAGCACTATTATATCCTCCAGAGACATTACATCATATGTGACTGATATCAGCCGCCCCTCTTATATCACTCCAGTACTATTATATCCTCCAGAGACATTTACATCATGTGTGTGACTGATATCAGCCGCTCCCTTTATAACACTCCAGCACTATTATATCCTCCAGAGACATTACATCATATGTGACTGATATCAGCCGCTCCTCTTATATCACTCCAGCACTATTATATCCTCCAGAGACATTACATCATATGTGTGACTGATATCAGCCGCTCCTCTTATATCACTCCAGTACTATTATATCCTCCAGAGACATTACATCATATGTGTGACTGATATCAGCCGCTCCTCTTATATCACTCCAGTACTATTATATCCTCCAGAGACATTACATCATGTGTGTGACTGATATCAGCCGCTCCTCTTATATCACTCCAGTACTATTATATCCTCCAGAGACATTACATCATATGTGACTGATATCAGCCGCTCCTCTTATATCACTCCAGTACTATTATATCCTCCAGAGACATTACATCATATATGTGACTGATATCAGCCGCTCCTCTTATATCACTCCAGCACTATTATATCCTCCAGAGACATTACATCATATATGTGACTGATATCAGCCGCTCCTCTTATATCACTCCAGCACTATTATATCCTCCAGAGACATTACATCATGTGTGACTGATATCAGCCGCTCCTCTTATATCACTCCAGCACTATTATATCCTCCAGACATTACATCATATGTGTGACTGATATCAGCCGCTCCTCTTATATCACTCCAGCACTATTATATCCTCCAGAGACATTACATAATATGTGTGACTGATATCAGCCGCTCCTCTTATATCACTCCAGCACTATTATATCCTCCAGAGACATTACATCATATGTGACTGATATCAGCCGCTCCTCTTATATCACTCCAGTACTATTATATCCTCCAGAGACATTACATCATATGTGTGACTGATATCAGCCTCTCCTCTTATAACACTCCAGCACTATTATATCCTCCAGAGACATTACATCATATGTGTGACTGTTATCAGCCGCTCTTCTTATATCACTCCAGTACTATTATATCCTCCAGAGACATTACATCATATGTGTGACTGATATCAGCCGCTCCTCTTATATCACTCCAGTACTATTATATCCTCCAGAGACATTACATCATATGTGTGACTGATATCAGCCGCTCCTGTTATAACACTCCAGCACTATTATATCCTCCAGAGACATTACATCATATGTGTGACTGATATCAGCCGCTCCTCTTATATCACTCCAGCACTATTATATCCTCCAGAGACATTACATCATATGTATGACAGATATCAGCCGCTCCTCTTATAACACTCCAGCACTATTATATCCTACAGAGACATTACATCATATGTGTGACTGATATCAGCCGCTCCTCTTATAACACTCCAGTACTATTATATCCTCCAGAGACATTACATCATATGTGTGACTGATATCAGCCGCTCCTCTTATAACACTCCAGCACTATTATATCCTCCAGAGACATTACATTATATTTGACTGATATCAGCCGCTCCTCTTATAACACTCCAGAACTATTATATCCTCCAGAGACATTACATCATATGTGACTGATATCAGCCGCTCCTCTTATAACACTTCAGCACTATTATATCCTCCAGAGACATTACATCATATGTATGACAGATATCAGCCGCTCCTCTTATAACACTTCAGCACTATTATATCCTCCAGAGACATTACATCATATGTATGACAGATATCAGCCTCTCCTCTTATAACACTCCAGCACTATTATATCCTCCAGAGACATTACATCATATGTGTGACTGATATCAGCCGCTCCTCTTATAACACTCCAGTACTATTATATCCTCCAGAGACATTACATCATATGTGACTGATATCAGCCGCTCCACTTATAACACTCCAGCACTATTATATCCTCCAGAGACATTACATCATATGTGACTGATATCAGCTGCTCCTCTTATATCACTCCAGCACTATTATATCCTACAGAGACATTACATCATGTGCGTGACTGCTATCAGCCGCTCATCTTATATAGCTCCAGAACTATTATATCCTCCAGCGATATTTACATCATGTGTGACTGATATCAGCCGCTCCTCTTATAACACGCCAGTACTATTATTTCCTCCAGTAACATTACATCATATGTGACTGATATCAGCCGCTCCTCTTATAACACTCCAGTACTATTATATCCTCCAGAGACATTACATCATATGTGTGACTGATATCAGCCGCTCCTCTTATATCACTCCAGTACTATTATATCCTCCAGAGACATGACATCATATATGTGACTGATATCAGCCGCTCCTCTTATAACACTCCAGTACTATTATATCCTCCAGAGACATTACATCATATATGTGACTGATATCAGCCGCTCCTCTTATAACACTCCAGCACTATTATATCCTCCAGTAACATTACATCATATGTGACTGATATCAGCCGCTCCTCTTATAACACTCCATCTCACTGATAACCAAGGTTTTCGTTCCGTTAAATGTGAAAATGACTGCCTGATTTGAACGATTAAAATAAATTTATTATGATATTCTTAAAAATGGGCCCTTAAAGCCAAATTAACAGGCTCAATCATTAGGTCAGCTATTATATATATATGCTGAATCCCAACGATTGACTGGTAATAGCGCCGTACCACGCTACCCCTTGCGCTATGTTGCGCTCGTCCGGCTCTTAAAGCCACGTACAATACTCTGGTCAGCAATAGGGTCAAAACCTCCAAGGTTTGGTCGCAAGCCCCCTATTACGAGATCACTGACCAGTATACTTCTCAAAGTTAGATTGTTAATTGTAATATTCTATCGTTAATCCTACGCGTTTCAGAACCACCGTTACTGGTGGAACCTCTTCAGGGATTATTATTGTTAAACGATAATTTTTGATTTAAATGCCGGAGCGCACGGTTGTGTGCATTAATGAACCTCCCGGCCCGTGCACGATCAAGATACAATGGTCGCACACGAGCCGGCGAGGTGCCGGTCTTTTAAGCGGCTAGGGCCCGCCCCCCATATTGACATGCCCCCGGCGTACCACCAATCCACATCCGACACGTCACTCAGGACCTGTCAGGATTGTGGCACGCCTCCAATTTTCTGTAGCCAATAGGGTATGTGTAAGACGACTAGCGTCCCTAGTAACGCTGGAGATCCAAAAGCGGATCCAATACTTCAATGGGGAGTATTAAACTGTGAGTGGATGCAATGTCCTAAATAGAGGACAATGCGCCGAACAACCGGCCCAAAAACCCCCCTTACTACCAGATTGCAGAGTGAACACAGTGCACGGCACAAGATCGTCTGGCCGACACCACAGTTGCGTCTCGTTGCTATGACGACCACAGGACACACACATATCGACTGCGCACCACTGCTCCCCTGGGTATGAACGAACAGATTTCGTATGCGTGTTTTCTATGACATCGTTTTGTCATCCACAACCATGTACCCTTGAAATACAAGCTGGTTTAGTATGTCCCCTTTAGTAGACACGAGAAGGGGTTCATCTATAAGCCAGGGAGAGATAGAACACTGTAAGGATACATGGTTTGTGAGTATGGGTAGCTGTCCTCACCTCGTACTATGGCTATGTACCATCTTGATATAGTATTTAGTACACCCTAGTAACCCTTGTAGATGTCTGTGGAGGTTTAAACATCTTGATTTCGTTTTAGGAGTAGTGTTGCATGTCTGTAACCTACCCAGTGATATGTGTGTGTCCTGTGGTCGTCATAGCAACGAGACGCAACTGTGGTGTCGGCCAGACGATCTTGTGCCGTGCACTGTGTTCACTCTGCAATCTGGTAGTAAGGGGGGTTTTTGGGCCGGTTGTTCGGCGCATTGTCCTCTATTTAGGACATTGCATCCACTCACAGTTTAATACTCCCCATTGAAGTATTGGATCTGCTTTTGGATCTCCAGCGTTACTAGGGACGCTAGTCGTCTTACACATACCCTATTGGCTACAGAAAATTGGAGGCGTGCCACAATCCTGACAGGTCCTGAGTGACGTGTCGGATGTGGATTGGTGGTACGCCGGGGGCATGTCAATATGGGGGGCGGGCCCTAGCCGCTTAAAAGACCGGCACCTCGCCGGCTCGTGTGCGACCATTGTATCTTGATCGTGCACGGGCCGGGAGGTTCATTAATGCACACAACCGTGCGCTCCGGCATTTAAATCAAAAATTATCGTTTAACAATAATAATCCCTGAAGAGGTTCCACCAGTAACGGTGGTTCTGAAACGCGTAGGATTAACGATAGAATATTACAATTAACAATCTAACTTTGAGAAGTATACTGGTCAGTGATCTCGTAATAGGGGGCTTGCGACCAAACCTTGGAGGTTTTGACCCTATTGCTGACCAGAGTATTGTACGTGGCTTTAAGAGCCGGACGAGCGCAACATAGCGCAAGGGGTAGCGTGGTACGGCGCTATTACCAGTCAATCGTTGGGATTCAGCATATATATATAATAGCTGACCTAATGATTGAGCCTGTTAATTTGGCTTTAAGGGCCCATTTTTAAGAATATCATAATAAATTTATTTTAATCGTTCAAATCAGGCAGTCATTTTCACATTTAACGGAACGAAAACCTTGGTTATCAGTGAGATAGTATTATATCAATTATTCTAGTTTGTGGAATTTAATTGGAGATGGCAGGATTCCTCACAGGGGATATTAATACGGATAAGTGGATGCATGACGCTAGGGAGGTGTTCTCAGAGAATGAGATTGCACCATCCATCCAGAATATGAGTATCACCGTAGCTTTTCGGCAGTTAACTAAGATCTACAAGGACCACATAAGAGCTTGGTGGGAAATTCAGACACTAGAGACATATATTAAAAATCAAATTGTTCCGAGGGGACTGAGAATCTCTTTAATACCAGCAGCGAGGATTAGATCACCGGAACTCCTGAAAAAGTGGGAAAAGGAGTCCATAGAATCCTCTCTGAGATTTATGAATATTCTATTAGAGGAGGAGAAAAGGTGTATTAATAAAAGCAGTCAAGAACTGAAAGATAGCATAATTGCTGCTCAGAGATTCGCAAGTAACCTTGAATATGAGAGGAAAGAGAGTACCCTACAATTGGCAGTAGAGAAATTTACAGGACACATAAAGGAGAGGAAGCACTTTCAATTTGTACGCGATACCCTGGATTTTAAGGAGGGGAGAGTGTTTGACTATAGTGCTAGAATGACAGCACCACATAACCCTGACACTGACATTTCTTCATCAGAGCAAGAGTGCTCAGACTCTGAACTAGGTAGAAACCATCAAAGAAGACAAAGAGGAATGGGAATGAGCAGATACCCTACTCGGGTCAATTCAAGAGGTAGAGGGAGGGGCAAAGGCCCTAATAGGGGGGCTGGTTTTTTAGCCAAGAGCCACCCCATCTCAGAGTACCTCCTGAGGGACAGGAGAGAACTATAAGGTCTAGCTCGAGTGGGGTTGATGAGGAAACACAGGTCATTAACCTGTCCTCACGTATCCTATCAAAGGATGAGGTTGCCATTCTCAAGAGGGGTCTATCATTTGTCCCAACAGGTAGATTTAACCTATTCACATGGGTGAAGGACCTAAACTTGTTTGGTAGAAAATTAAAATGGAAAAATTTTTTTAGGACACATGATAGACGCAAGTGTCTTGAGCTAGGTTTAGTGGAGGATGATCTTCCTGATCTCAGACTGTTGGAGGGGTTATGGGAGGAAGGCCAAAGGGAGGAAGGAAAAGGTCCATTCACGGATCTAAGGGTTCCTTCTAGTAAATTTGCGCCTCTCAACGATAATACCCCGATCGATGTGTTCATTAAGGTGGTGGAGGATCAACTTCGGTCACTAGACAAATCTAAATGTGGCCGATTTAATACAACCAGAGAGGAAATGGCAGGACTTAGATCGCTGGAAAATGATGACAGTATTATTATCAAACCATCTGATAAGGGTGGGAATACTGTGGTCATGGACCAGATCAAGTACAAGGCGATGTGTTATAAAATACTACAAGACAAACAGTGTTATAGGGTGCTACAATCAGATCCGACGATGATTTTTAAAAACCAATTGAAGGGGATTTTAGGTCCTGCAAAAACTTTGGACCTTATTAGTGAGAAGGAGATGAGCTTTATGCTGATTGATTTTCCCCAAATTGCTACCTTTTATAGTTTGCCAAAAATCCATAAAGGACTGGAGCCATTAAAGGGTAGACCAATCGTCTCGGGCATCAACAGTCTGTCACAAAATGCTAGCCTGTACATTGACAGGATTTTGAGACCATTTGTGGTGTCACTCCCATCATATATCAGGGATACGATGGATGCTCTAAGGAAGTTGGATGGTATTAGATGTGAACAGGACGTTTTACTGGCCTCCTTAGATGTTGAGGCACTGTATAGCTCTATCCCACATGATCAGGGTTGTCTTGCCATTCAACATTTCCTTAGGGGGAAAGGAACCCAATTTGCAGCTCATAATGAATTTGTTATCTTGCTCCTTAAATATATCCTTGAGCACAATTTCTTTCTATTTGACCAGAAATATTACCACCAACTCAGGGGAGTCGCGATGGGGAGCCCTTGTGCACCCACATATGCGAACTTATACCTGGGTTGGTGGGAGGAGTTATGTGTTTTCTGTGAAAAAATGGAACAATGGGTATCGCATATCATACTATGGATAAGATTCATCGATGACATTTTAATATTATGGAAAGGGACCCAGGTGGAGTTTGAGAAATTTGTGGCTATACTGAATGTTAATGATAAAGGTTTGTTTTTCACATCAGAAATTAGTGTGAATAAAATTACTTTTTTGGATATAGTGATATCGAAATCCGCGGGTGGAAATATTCATACCAACATGTTTCGTAAAGAAACGGCCACAAATAGCTTACTTAGGTGGGAGAGCTGTCACCCTATGAATTTAAAACGGGGAATACCAAAGGGTCAATACTTGAGGGCACGACGAAACTGTTCCACTGTATCTGATTTCAAAATATCGGCATGTGAACTGGAAAACAGATTTATTAATAGAGGATACCCGAGACATATTCTAAGAGGGGCTTATCAGAACGCCCTAGGATGTAACCGTGATGATTTATTGAATCCCAGACCAAAGCAAAGTGATGACAATACCATCAGAGTCATTGGTACATTTGACTCAGCTAGTTCGGAGATCAGAGAAATCCTCCAATGTTATTGGGGGATCCTTGAGGCTGATCCAGATATTGGAGATTTGGTGGGACATTCTCCCTTGATTACGTTCAGGAGGGGTAGGAATATCAAGGATTATGTGGTACATAGCCATATGGGTAGACAGGACCCCTCTACTACGTGGCTCAATGGTAACCTCAAAGGGACGTATAGATGTGGATCATGTAAGGCGTGTGCCTCTATTCAATGTGGCACGACTTTCAAGAGTATGAGTACGGGAAGGATTTTTGAGAACAGAACGTATATCAACTGTCGGACTAAGGGCATTGTCTATATGATTACCTGTATATGTGGTAAACAGTATGTTGGCAAAACTATCAGAGAGTTCAGGAGGAGGATACGGGATCATATAGGGGACTGCAGAAGGAAGGAGGATACCCCGATATCGCGTCACGTTTGGGAATTTCATAATGGGGATAGTTCCTCTCTGAGATTCCAGGGTGTTGAATACGTGAGACCCACTATGAGAGGAGGGAATATCAATAAAATTATCCTTCAAAAGGAAGCACAGTGGATTTTTCGACTGCGCACCACTGCTCCCCTGGGTATGAACGAACAGATTTCGTATGCGTGTTTTCTATGACATCGTTTTGTCATCCACAACCATGTACCCTTGAAATACAAGCTGGTTTAGTATGTCCCCTTTAGTAGACACGAGAAGGGGTTCATCTATAAGCCAGGGAGAGATAGAACACTGTAAGGATACATGGTTTGTGAGTATGGGTAGCTGTCCTCACCTCGTACTATGGCTATGTACCATCTTGATATAGTATTTAGTACACCCTAGTAACCCTTGTAGATGTCTGTGGAGGTTTAAACATCTTGATTTCGTTTTAGGAGTAGTGTTGCATGTCTGTAACCTACCCAGTGATATGTGTGTGTCCTGTGGTCGTCATAGCAACGAGACGCAACTGTGGTGTCGGCCAGACGATCTTGTGCCGTGCACTGTGTTCACTCTGCAATCTGGTAGTAAGGGGGGTTTTTGGGCCGGTTGTTCGGCGCATTGTCCTCTATTTAGGACATTGCATCCACTCACAGTTTAATACTCCCCATTGAAGTATTGGATCCGCTTTTGGATCTCCAGCGTTACTAGGGACGCTAGTCGTCTTACACATACCCTATTGGCTACAGAAAATTGGAGGCGTGCCACAATCCTGACAGGTCCTGAGTGACGTGTCGGATGTGGATTGGTGGTACGCCGGGGGCATGTCAATATGGGGGGCGGGCCCTAGCCGCTTAAAAGACCGGCACCTCGCCGGCTCGTGTGCGACCATTGTATCTTGATCGTGCACGGGCCGGGAGGTTCATTAATGCACACAACCGTGCGCTCCGGCATTTAAATCAAAAATTATCGTTTAACAATAATAATCCCTGAAGAGGTTCCACCAGTAACGGTGGTTCTGAAACGCGTAGGATTAACGATAGAATATTACAATTAACAATCTAACTTTGAGAAGTATACTGGTCAGTGATCTCGTAATAGGGGGCTTGCGACCAAACCTTGGAGGTTTTGACCCTATTGCTGACCAGAGTATTGTACGTGGCTTTAAGAGCCGGACGAGCGCAACATAGCGCAAGGGGTAGCGTGGTACGGCGCTATTACCAGTCAATCGTTGGGATTCAGCATATATATATAATAGCTGACCTAATGATTGAGCCTGTTAATTTGGCTTTAAGGGCCCATTTTTAAGAATATCATAATAAATTTATTTTAATCGTTCAAATCAGGCAGTCATTTTCTTATAACACTCCAGTACTATTATATCCTCCAGAGACATTACATCATATGTGTGACTGATATCAGCCGCTCCTCTTATATCACTCCAGTACTATTATATCCTCCAGAGACATGACATCATATATGTGACTGATATCAGCCGCTCCTCTTATAACACTCCAGTACTATTATATCCTCTAGAGACATTTACATCATGTGCGTGACTGCTATCAGCCGCTCATCATATAACGCTCCAGAACTATTATATCCTCCAGCGATATTTACATCATGTGTGACTGATATCAGCCGCTCCTCTTATAACACTCCAGTACTATTATATCCTCCAGAGACATTACATCATATGTGTGACTGATATCAGCCGCTCCTCTTATAACACTCCAGTACTATTATATCCTCCAGTAACATTACATCATATGTGACTGATATCAGCCGCTCCTCTTATAACACTCCAGTACTATTATATCCTCCAGAGACATTACATCATATGTGTGACTGATATCAGCCGCTCCTCTTATATCACTCCAGTACTATTATATCCTCCAGAGACATGACATCATATATGTGACTGATATCAGCCGCTCCTCTTATAACACTCCAGTACTATTATATCCTCCAGTAACATTACATCATATGTGACTGATATCAGCCGCTCCTCTTATAACACTCCAGTACTATTATATCCTCCAGAGACATTACATCATATGTGTGACTGATATCAGCCGCTCCTCTTATATCACTCCAGTACTATTATATCCTCCAGAGACATGACATCATATATGTGACTGATATCAGCCGCTCCTCTTATAACACTCCAGCACTATTATATCCTCCAGAGACATTACATCATATATGTGACTGATATCAGCCGCTCCTCTTATAACACTCCAGTACTATTTATAAGCTGCTTCTTTAATTTTGCATTTTCATTCGTTCTCATTTGCAGAACTTCAAATCTTAAATAATGTTTTATAACTGTATGAAAAATATATTAATAGACAATAAAATATAAAATGTCACAATAGTATACTATTAAGTTACTGGATCTGCATGAACGCGGCACGTAAAGTTTTGTTCATTGTGAAGTTGTTCCTCATGTAATCACCGGCATTTTGAATATCTCCTATTGTTGTTTCACATGGGGCTTAAGATATTATAAAAGTAAGATAAACTGATTAACTAAATTAGCTAGAAAATAATAAAAATCACATAAAGATATAAAAACATGTTAGAAATACCCTCATTATAAAGTTACAGCTTTGCGCCATTTTAATGCTGCGCTTAAGGTCGAGGTTTCATGACCTGACGGATTCAATTTCTTTCTTTGGTAAATGGAAGTTACAGGTTTCTTAATGCTGCAGAACATGAATGTGCCTGTAATGCTGCGGACAGGTAGGGAGGCAAAAAATCTGCAAATATGAGCGGTAACTTCAGGAGTAGATGATGAACATTTTCAAAACTTCGATTGAACTTTCGCCTTTCATGTTCCCCTTGTGATTTTCTGTTAGGAGTTCAGGTGCACTTAGAGCACGCAGTAACTTCGGAGCCTGATCCGGTCATGTTGATGGGAAGGATTTCGGAGCTCTTGACTGAGGTTGACCTGCGGCTTTTCATTTTGAATAGCCGTCTATTATAAAGGCGGAGGCACTTCAGCTGCCACCCACGCTATAAGAACCTGCAGAGAAACGTTGCGGCCGTTCTCTGTGTATTATCTGTATGTGTGCGGGTGACGAATGTCATTACACAATGGAAACTGTTGGTAGAGATAGAGAAAATTCAATACACTGCTGGGACATAAAGATAAAAAGTGTATTTTAGCCAAGTTTTCTTTTGACAAACATGGCGGTAAATTTACTAGGAGAAACTATGTGTTGGAGCATGCGCACTGAAACCTGAAACGTCGCACAAAAAGTGCAAAATAAACGTACGACTGATATGGTACCGGATGCCTGAAAGTATTTTGGTGCACAAAACTTTGTAGATTTAGTGCATATTTGTGACAAATCACATCCACAAACTAAAAAGTATCAGCCGTGGCGGTCGCAACATCTATAAACACGGTGCACGTACTTGAACTATTTTAACTCCGTATCTGCAACAGTTTCCTAGTGTATGGAGGGCGCAGGAAGCAGTCTAATCTCCATGACAATTATCACAAGGTGTATAACGTGTTTCTTATGACAAACTTTATCTTATATTTATTACCATTATCTCTGGAGAACCAGAAGTTGTGATTGTAGAATTGTAAATGACTTCATTATATCTTATAGTATTTATAAAGATTGTATGAGTTGATTTTCCATCAGACCAAATGTCTGGTGCCGTAATTGTGTTGTTAATGTCGCGGCGTCATTGTATATAGTGTCATTCTGGTGGGATAATTGTATTGTGGCACTTGTGCTGATGCAGCGTGTTACTATTTTTTTAAATCCAGCTATTAAATTCTGCAATATTTCAAATGCCGTATTCAATATGACATTATTATGTGTGGGGCCGACAGCTGTCCCAGGGGAAAGGCATGTAGTTACAAAAATATCAGATAGAGGTAAAGTGATCCTGATTTCAGGGGAACTGGCTGCAGAACGGGAGCCCCTTTAATTCGGGGTCACAGACCAGCCAGTTCTGTTCTTTTTTTATGGCTGTTTTATGACAAACTCAATGCATCTGTTTCCATTCCGGCACAGAACACACAGATGGGCAGAAACTGCAGCTTGGCATGTTGTAATATTTTATTATAGTAAACCAGAGATTCAGAATTATGTATCACTAAACGGGGGAAATACACAAAGCCGCATTTACAGATTGTTTCTATAAGAAATGACAGATGGATATAGTTTGCTACAGATGTATATAGTTTGCTACAGATGTATATAGTTTGCTACAGATGGATATAGTTTGCTATAGATGGATATAGTTTGTCCTCACTGCAGATTTGTATTTTGAAGTTATCTACGATCACAAACACTACAAAACCATAATATGGACAGAAATAAGCTGTGTGGAAGGATGTTATTACTTTGAGGGATCATGGCCGCAAATGTGGAGCTCCCAAAAAAGTGTTTTATAATACACTATAAAAACAGCAGAAAAGATTTACATAAAAATTCTGGCACAAATTGCACCACAAAGTAGCGTACATACAATGAGTCAAATATCGGTGGTTTAGACATTTTTTGTAGATTCCCTGAGCTTTGAAAAGTTAGGCTTGGGTAAGAGGAGTCATTAAATGTATCAGATTTCTTATCGGCGTGCGCCATGTTTAAGCACAAAATATTGAGGTAAAATTCGCCGGCCCCGAGGTGGTGTAAGGAATACAAAAGTGTCTAATAAGTCTAGCAAGATCTTCCAAATTTATCATACAGTCTGCGCCATCGTGATAGATTTGATGCAGTTACTGCCTGTCTGGTCTCGTTTTAACCGGTCTAAATGTAGGACAATATTAATAAATCTGCCCTATTGTGTAATATGGATCAAAACAAATTCGTAGACAGGTCCAAGAAAAAAATTCAGTCTATTTTTTTAATTCTAAAGTGAACTGCCCTTCCAAAAATTTGAGCAAAAAAAAATAATTTAGATTTATCCACATTTCCCACAATTTGAATGAGAATTTGATTTGCCCTCGTTGTCATAGTTAAAGGTTTATGTATAATATTTGAATTACAACATTTGGTGGAAATGTAAAGATGTAGTTGGACAATGGGGATGAGTCCACATGTCTCTGTATCGGGGATCCATATATCTGAATGAAGTTGTTTCTGCATCAGGTGCGAGAATTTCTGCAAATTCTATTCGAAGAATGGGACAGACAGAAATTTCTGAAACAAATCTGCCGCGTGTGAATTCACACTATTTGGTCGCATATTGTAGGTTTGCTTCAGCTCAGGATTGATATTGGAACGGACTAGTCTTCAGCTTAGCTTGGCTAGCATTACGTAGCGTCTAGCATCTCGGACATACACGGTCCGGCCGGTGACTGGCGGGTTTGCATAGATGATGATTAATTTCAGGCAGTTCTGGACATCATCAGGACTGAGCGACAGGTGCAGGTTTGGGAATGGTTTTATGTCCCAAAGAAAATCTGGGTCAGCGTTTCGTTGACATCTCCTCTAACAGAACATAAAACCTGAAATATCCCGATCACATTTGCGCAGTTGTGAAACCGATCTATAAGTTTGTCCAGCCGTCTGGTGTACTGGTTATATTTATATGCATGGAAAATACTTGCTTGCGAGCTTGTTTTTTTCTTCAAAAGTCATGAATATTGAATTGATGTAATGGCCGGAAGGAGGTGAAGGGAAAGTGAGCCCTAATCTACCCACCGCCCTGTCCCTGCCTACTTGCAACGACCCGCCCTAGGCGACGAGGTACAACTGGGCGGCGGTCCCTACGCTGTCTAAGTGCACAGGAAAACAAACAGGGAACATGCAAGGGAAGGGGCAGTAGCCACGGAACGCCACGAGGAAACGGAGCGGCGAACGGACAGTCAGGACCAGGACGAAGTGAGTACACCCAAGCGGGCAAGGAGACAGAAGCAAGCCAGGGGCAAAGCAAAGCAGGTAAAGCAGAACTGCAGCAAGGCAGAAGCACGGCAGAAGCAGGCTGGAGCAAGCAGCAGTGGGGCCAGGAATCCAAAAGAATTACAAGCACTGAGGGAGAGAACAGGGCAGGTAATAAAGGACAGGGGGCGGAGCTAACTCCGACAGACCAGGCCGCGATAGGCTCTCCCACTCCTGAGCCTGCCACCCTGGTTGGTGGGAGATGGTGTCAGTCGAACAGGTCTGGCCTCAGGTGTGGATTGATTAATCCCAGGAGTATACCTAGATGAAGTACCTGGCAGATCCCTAACAGTACTCCCCCTTTTATGAGGGGCCACCGGACCCTTACTAAGGGGACCCGGTTTAGTGGGGAAGAGAAGGTGGAACCTCCTGATCAATACCCCAGCGTGAACATCACGGGCAGGTACCCAAGTCCTCTCCTCCGGCCCGTATCCTCTCCAATGGACCAGGTACTGGAGGGAGCCCTGGACCATCCTACTGTCCATAATCTTGGCCACCTCGAATTCCACCCCCTCAGGGGTGAGAACGGGAACAGGAGGTATCCTCGAGGGGGACCAGGACGGGGAGCAGCGTTTAAGGAGGGAGGCATGGAAGACGTCATGTATGCGAAATGATGGGGGGAGCTCCAGACGGAAGGATACAGGGTTGAGGACTTCAATGATCTTATAAGGTCCAATAAATCGGGGAGCAAACTTCCTGGACGGGACCTTAAGGCGCAAGTTCCTGGACGACAACCAGACCAAATCCCCGACGACAAACCGGGGGTTAGCAGAACGTCTACTATCCGCCTGAATCTTTTGTGCGCTCTGGGACGCCTCTAGGTTCTTCTGAACCTGGGCCCAGACAGTGCACAGTTCCCGATGAACATCCTCTACCTCAGGATTATTGGAACAACCAGGGGAGACGGAGGAGAATCTTGGGTTAAACCCGAAATTACAGAAAAACGGGGAGACCCCTGACGAGTTACTGACCCGGTTATTCAAGAAAAATTCAGCAAGGGGAAGGAATGAGACCCAATCGAATTGACAGTCAGAGATGAAACACCTTAAATATTGTTCCAGGGATTGGTTGGTCCTTTCCGTTTGGCCATTAGTTTCGGGATGGAAGGCGGAGGAGAAGGACAGATCAATCTCCAACTTTTTACAAAAAGCTCTCCAAAATAAGGAAACAAATTGTACCCCTCTGTCAGAAACGATATTGACTGGGGCCCCATGGAGACGCAGGATGTGTTTCACAAACAAAGAAGCTAACGTCTTGGCGTTAGGTAGCTTCTTAAGGGGCACAAAGTGGCACATCTTGCTGAAGCGGTCGACTACCACCCACACCACCGACTTGCCCTGAGATGGAGGCAAATCGGTGATAAAATCCATGGAGATATGGGTCCAAGGTCTCTGGGGAATGGGCAAGGAACGTAGTAGGCCCGCAGGTCGGGACCTAGGGGTTTTGGACCTAGCGCAAACCTCACAAGCGGCGACGTAAGCCCTAACGTCTTTAGGCAACCCAGGCCACCAATAGTTTCTGGTAATGAGGTGTTTGGTGCCCAAGATGCCAGGATGACCAGATAGAGCGGAGTCATGGTTTTCCCTGAGTACCCTCAGCCGGTATTGCAGGGGAACAAACAGTTTGTCCCCAGGGACGTTCCCGGGAGCTGCACCCTGATCAGCCGCGATATCAGAAGCTAAATCAGAATCCGTGGCAGAGACGATTATACCAGGGGGTAAAATACAAGCAGGATCCTTCTCAGAAGGAGGATTGGTCATGAAACTACGTGACAGAGCATCAGCCTTAATATTCTTGGACCCAGCCCTATAGGTAACCAAGAAATTAAATCTGGTAAAGAATAGTGCCCACCGAGCTTGCCTAGGATTAAGCCTCCGGGCCGATTCTAGGAAAACCAGATTCTTGTGATCCGTAAGGACCGTTACCTGGTGTCTGGCCCCCTCCAGGAAGTGCCGCCACTCCTCAAAAGCCCATTTAATGGCTAGAAGTTCGCGGTTGCCAATATCATAGTTACTCTCCGTGGGCGAAAACTTCCTAGAGAAGTAAGCACAGGGGCGGAGATGGGTGAGGGAGCTGGTACCCTGGGACAAGACGGCCCCCACTCCCACCTCGGAAGCGTCAACCTCCACAATAAATGGCTCCTCTTGGTTGGGCTGAATCAGCACGGGGGCCGAGATAAAGCACTTCTTGAGGGTCTCAAAGGCCTGGACGGCCTCAGGGGGCCAATGGAGGACATCAGCACCCTTGCGGGTAAGGTCCGTAAGAGGCTTAGCGACGACCGAGAAGTTGGCAATAAATCTCCTGTAATAATTGGCGAACCCTAAAAAACACTGTAACGCCTTAAGGGAGGCAGGTTGGACCCATTCCGCCACAGCCTGAACCTTGGCAGGGTCCATGCGGAATTCATGAGGAGTGAGGATTTGCCCTAAAAATGGTATCTCCTGTACCCCAAAGACACATTTTTCAGTCTTAGCAAACAGATTATTCTCCCGAAGGACCTGGAGCACCTTCCTGACATGCTCCACGTGGGAGGACCAGTCCTTGGAAAACACCAGTATGTCATCAAGGTACACAACAAGAAAATTACCCAGGTACTCTCTCAGGATTTCATTAATAAAATTCTGGAAGACAGCAGGGGCATTACACAACCCAAAGGGCATGACCAGGTATTCGAAATGACCCTCGGGTGTGTTGAACGCAGTTTTCCACTCATCCCCCTCTTTGATGCGGATAAGGTTATATGCCCCCCGTAGATCGAACTTAGAAAACCATTGGGCTCCCTGAACCTGATTAAAAAGATCCGGAATCAAAGGAAGTGGGTACTGGTTCCTTACGGTGACCTTATTCAGGTTACGATAATCAATGCACGGCCTAAGACCACCATCCTTCTTCCCCACGAAGAAGAAGCCAGCACCTACAGGAGAAGTCGAGGGGCGAATGAAACCCTTGGCCAGGCATTCTTGGATATACACCCTCATGGCTTCACGTTCAGGACATGAAAGATTAAATATCCTACCCTTAGGAAGCTTGGCACCAGGCACCAAATCGATAGCGCAATCGTAATCTCTATGGGGGGGCAACACCTCGGAGGCCTCCTTAGAAAACACATCGGCGAAGTCCTGAACAAACTCAGGAAGCGTGTTTACCTCCTCCCGGGGAGAAATAGAGTTAACAGAAAGACATGACATAAGACATTCATTACCCCATTTGGTGAGATCCCCAGTATTCCAATCAAACGTGGGATTATGCAACTGCAACCAGGGAAGGCCTAAAACCAGATCAGACGATAATCCCTGCATCACCAGTACAGAGCACTGCTCCAAATGCATGGAGCCAACAAGGAGTTCAAAAACAGGAGTATGCTGAGTAAAATAACCATTAGCAAGGGGAGTTGAGTCGATTCCTACTACAGGGATAGGATAAGGTAAATCAATACAAGGCATCTTTAGAGACATAGCAAATTCCGCAGACATGATATTAGCAGATGACCCTGAATCCACGAAAGCACTGCCCGTGGCAGCCCGGCCAGCAAACGAGACCTGAAAGGGAAGCAAAATTTTATTGCGTTTCACATTAACGGGAAATACCTGTGCGCCCAAGTGACCTCCCCGATGATCACTTAGGCGCGGAAGTTTTCCGGCTTCTTATTCTTGCGCCTGGGACAGGTGTTCAGTAGATGCTTGTCGTCCCCACAGTAGAAGCAGAGACCATTCATTCTGCGAAACTCCCTACGTTGTCGAGGGGACATGGAGGCCCCGAGTTGCATAGGTACCTCCGAGTCCTCCGTGGAGGGGCGAGGAGACGGGACCTCGGGGGGGATCGCAGAAAAGTCAGAGGGGAGCACACTGAAGCGTTCTAGCTGACGTTCCCTGAGACGTCGGTCAAGTCGTACTGCTAGGGCCATAACCTGGTCAAGGGAGTCAGACGAGGGGTAGCTAACCAGCAGATCCTTCAGGGCATCAGATAATCCTAACCTAAACTGGCACCTTAGGGCCGGATCGTTCCACTGAGAAGCTACGCACCACTTCCTAAAATCAGAACAGTATTCCTCAACCGGTCTCCTACCCTGACGTAAGGTCACCAACTGACTCTCGGCTAAGGCAGTCCTGTCAGTCTCGTCGTAAATGAGTCCGAGGGCAGAGAAAAAACGATCAACAGAGGAAAGTTCAGGGGCGTCAGGAGCCAAGGAGAAGGCCCACTCTTGGGGCCCTTCCTGGAGTCGGGATATGATGATACCCACCCGCTGGTTCTCGGAACCTGAGGAGTGGGGCTTTAGGCGGAAATACAGTCTGCAACTCTCCCGGAAGGAGAGAAACGTCTTACGGTCCCCTGAGAACCGGTCAGGTAACTTGAGGTCGGGTTCTAGAGGTGAGGTGAGGGGTACTACTAAAGCAGCGTCACCCTGATTGACCCTTTGGGCCAGGGCCTGGACCTGTAGGGAGAGGCCCTGCATCTGCTGGGCCAGGGTCTCAAGGGGGTCCATGATAGCGTCAGCGTAGGAGAAATGGTAGACTAGGTAAGGGCTTGTAATTATGTAATGGCCGGAAGGAGGTGAAGGGAAAGTGAGCCCTAATCTACCCACCGCCCTGTCCCTGCCTACTTGCAACGACCCGCCCTAGGCGACGAGGTACAACTGGGCGGCGGTCCCTACGCTGTCTAAGTGCACAGGAAAACAAACAGGGAACATGCAAGGGAAGGGGCAGTAGCCACGGAACGCCACGAGGAAACGGAGCGGCGAACGGACAGTCAGGACCAGGACGAAGTGAGTACACCCAAGCGGGCAAGGAGACAGAAGCAAGCCAGGGGCAAAGCAAAGCAGGTAAAGCAGAACTGCAGCAAGGCAGAAGCACGGCAGAAGCAGGCTGGAGCAAGCAGCAGTGAGGCCAGGAATCCAAAAGAATTACAAGCACTGAGGGAGAGAACAGGGCAGGTAATAAAGGGCAGGGGGCGGAGCTAACTCCGAGAGACCAGGCCGCGATAGGCTCTCCCACTCCTGAGCCTGCCACCCTGGTTGGTGGGAGATGGTGTCAGTCGAACAGGTCTGGCCTCAGGTGTGGATTGATTAATCCCAGGAGTATACCTAGATGAAGTACCTGGCAGATCCCTAACAATTGAGGGTTTTTCTCTGGGAATAAAGACTAAGTTTTTTTATGGGCCGAAAACTATAAAATTCATTCACAGTCAAGTACACTCCGCCGGTGCAGTGAGCGCCGATCAACGAGACATCATTGATCGGCGCTCATTTGCTCCTGTCACACGGAGCTATGGATGGGGACGAGCAGTCGTTACTCTGATCGCTCGTCCCCATACATCATGTCGGCAGCGCGTCTCCCTGTTTACACACCAAGATGTGCTGCCGACAACCATAATATTTAACTTTTTTAAAATGTTACGATCAGCAGATGATCCAGCATTTGCTCGTTCACCTGCTGATCTCTCCCGTTTACACAAGGCAATTATCGGCAACGAGCGTTATATGAACGCTGGTCTGCCTGATAATCGCCCCGAGTAAAACCCCCTTTATATTGTAGTGATTGAGATCTCGTGTACACATTGTAAAATCTGAAAACAATGAGGGAGATTTTCGAAGGCTCTGTTCACATCTGCTTTGGAGGCTCTTTTGCAGGTTCCATTGTATTTGACAGGTAGAATAGTGCAATTCTTCTCGTCAAACCGACAGACACCAGACGGGAACCTTAGGCGGGAAACTAATGGCCCCCATTGTAAGTCAATGGTATCCCTCGTACGACGAGTCCAGCAGAGCATTGTGGCTTTCGTTATGAATAGAAGTCACAATGCAAGTGTGAAGATACAAACAGAGACCAGGCTGTCCTCCAGTGCCACGTGTGCCAAGTTTATTTACAGAGTACTCGCCCCGACGATGAATCGGCCGTAGGCTTGAAACAATGCCAGGCCAGACCTTGTGTTATTTTCCAACACTTTTCCATGTAGACTTCCCAAATCTGCACACATATTTATATGTATGGGAAATTGTGGTGCAGGGGGCTTCATAAACATGGAGCTGTGTCCAAACGCCATATATTCAATACCCAGGGGCGTAACTAGGAAAGACTGGGCCCCATAGCAAACTTTTGACTGGGCCCCCCCCCCTCTGCTGGGTATCACACAACCCCCCCTTGTAGATAGTGCCTCCCTATAGATTCCACCACACAGCGCCCCCCTATAGATAGCACCATACACAGCCCCCTGTAGATAACGCCATACAGCCCCCTCTGTAGATAACGCCATACAGCCCCCTCTGTAGATAACGCCATACAGCTCCCTCTGTAGATTACGCCATACAGACCCCCCCCCCCAAAAAAAAACGGCCTATAGTTTGTCCTACAAAAGACATGCATCCCCTATCCACAGGATAGGGGATACATGTGTGATCGCTGGCAGCGATAAGGAGAACGGGGGACCGAAAGTCCCCCGAAGTTCTCCATGACAAACCTCGGACTTCCGGCGTCTGCGCAGCTCAATAAGAATGAAAGGAGCGCTGGTCACGCATGCGCACAAGCACGACCGGTGCGCAAGTAATTTCCATGGAGCTGCCGACACGGACCCCGGAAGTCCGAGGTTTGTCATGGAGAACTTAGGGGGGACTTTCGGTCCCCCGTTCTCCTCATCGCTGGGCGTCCCAGCGATCCCACATGTATCCCCTATCCTGTGGATAGGGGATGCATGTCTTTTGTAGGAACAACCCCTTCAGTGGCGTCGCGCTGTAGCAGCCATAGCGGCTGCTAGCGGAGCCTGCGGCCATGGGAGGGGCCGTGCCGGCGGGTGGCACCGGCCCCCTCATGCTGCAGGCCCCGTAGATGTCGCTACGGCTGCTATAGCGGTAGTTACGCCACTGCGCATAGGTTTGTACGGCGTAAAACTACAGCTCCCAGCATGGCCGAAACAATGATAAGGATATGCTGGGAGATGCGGTTTCACAAAAAAAAATCATACCACCATCATCTCGCTGCAGATCATACAGTGAATACAATACTGATTAGAGGCAGAATAAACATTTACATTGAGTGACTCACCGGTGACGTCTCAGATTCTAGTTATTTTCTTCTCCCTCCGGTTCAGACATCTATGATGGATTTCTCCCGGCCATGACCCACTTCTGCAGTTTTCCACTCAGATGTCTTCAGCTTCTCACTTTTAAAACATTTCTGCACCTGTAAACAAAGTAAAAATTCTCAACACATCTAAATATAACTGTCACACACACACACACACACACACACTGTGCCCCCTGTAGATAGTGCCCCCTGTAGATAGTGCCCCCTGTAGATAGTGCCCCCTGTAGATAGTGCCCCCTGTAGATAGTGACCTACATAGAAGCCCCTGTAGATAGTGCCCACACATGGACTCCAGAGCTGCAAGGCAATAGTGCTAACCACTGAGCCACCGTGCTGCCCTACATATAGCTTCCCCTATAGTTAGTGCTCCACGTATAGCCCACCTCTGTAGATATTGTCCCACATATAGCCCACCCCTGTAGACTGTGCACTACATATAGCCACCCTGTTGCTAGTGCCCCACAGGTAACCCACCCCTGTATATAGTGCCCCACACATAGCCCACCCCTATAGAAAGTACCCTAAAAAATAGCTCCCCTATAGTGCTCTACATATAGCCCACCCCTGTATAGTGTCTCACATATACTGCACCACATATAGACCCCCCTGTAGATAGTGGCCCACACCCCCACATATAGACCCCCCTGTAGCTACTGCCCCACATATAGACCCCCCTGTAGCTACTGCCCCACATATAGACCCCTCTATATATAATAGCCCACATAAAGACGACCCCCCCCCCACTATAGATAATGCCATTCACATTTTTATGAGGAAAAAAATATATAAAGTTGACATACTCACATTCTCCGGTTCCCACGCTGTTCACTGGCGATGCAGACATGCTCTCTTCTGAGCATGTCTGCAGGAGCTGAATGAGCGTCCTTCAATGACGCTGATTGGCGGGGCAGAATGACTTGCCCCGCCAATCAGCACCTTCCAAGCATGGAAGCGGTGCGATGATGTCATCGCGCCGCTAGCCAATCAGTGTCATTGTAAGGCACTGGATGGTCAGGCACGGAACATGCCAGGCCATTCAGCGCTAATACATGTATTTGGCTGCCGCTAACACCGGGGCCCCCTCCGGTGCTAGCGACACCTACAAGCATGAGAGTGCCTGTGTAAGGCTCGGCGGCGCGGGCCCCACAGTAGCGGTGCTACCCCTGTAGCAGCCATAACGGCTGCTAGCGGCGCCACCGGGCATTTGGGAGGGCGTGTCGGCTGGCGGCACGGGCCCCCTCAAGCCCCGGGCCCCGTAGCAGCCGCTACTGCTGCTACCGCGGTAGTTACGCCACTGTCAATACCACATTTTTATGACGTTGGCTCTAGGTAGGACCTATCTGGAGAACAGGGGTCCCATGAGCCCCATCCCTCTTGGTAAGGGAGAATGAATAGAGAGGTGGCCAAGCAGAGCAAGTGCACTCAGATGTTTCCGTAACTCCCATAGACGTGACTGGAGAGAACTGCACACATGCACGGCCACCTCTTTACTCATTCTATGCCTGGATTCCACGGCCGATGGGTGCCTCGCCAGGCAGGATTGGAGTCGAAGAACCCTAGGTAGATGCGTGTCTCAGTATTTAAGCCATAAATGTTTGAGAGGGGAATACCGCTTTAAGGAGTGATTGGGATAGGACTCCATATTGGTACTTAGTGGGGCTATTTATTGGGCGCAGTTGAGCTTATTTCTACATCTTTGATCAGACATTCCCGGATTAAAGGCCCACTTTATAAAAAATTGCATTTTTGAGGGTTTCGAGTGTTAACGCAAGAAAAATGTATAAAAAAAAATCAAGTGCCGACCTTTTTATTTTTCTGCTTTTATTATTCCATACACTGGCAGCATTTGCAGAATAATCTCTCCTCCTCAGTGGAGTCATTAATCTTGGACAGAGTTCTGCTTCTCAGTAGGTTGGTGGGTTTAACCAGTCTGTGGAATGGAAGATGCAGAGAATAAACTTAATCCATCATTCCCCACAGTCCTCTCCTTCAAGTGGCTTTGCACTTCATTCCATGCCACAGTATCTTAAGTGGAACTCATCACTTGTCCCAGTTGCACAAGTCAAATGACTGAGTCTGCGGCGGTTGTGCCAGATCTGATACTAGACACTGCATGAGAAGCTTGCACACAGGTACCCCAATGGCTTGCTGATCGGAGACCCTAACTGTTACTATGCTTAACCCTTTTACTGAAATGCAATCAAACTACATGAGATGTGTGGGTGCCCTATGTAATATTATACAATATTGAATACAAATCTTGAAGACCATTTAATAAACTAATATTATTACAAGTATAAATTACTGAAGTGCATCAATTTACCAATAGAATTTCAGCAAACATGTTGCACTGGTGTAGCCATTATAAAACCTTCTAATTTTTTACTTCAAGTTTTTATTTATTTTTAGAAATGTCATAAAGAGATAACAAAGGAAAATACTCAAAATATATTCATTTCTTATATAATATTAAATAATACTAATAACAGGAATAGAATATTCCCCCCTATTCCTCTTAAACACAATCTGGATTTTCTGAATATTTTTTCCAGCCATCCCCGCACATAATATAATTTATTCCATCCACTACTCTTTTTTATTTGCTTGCTACGTACACTCTGTCAACATACAATATGTTTTGTATGAATTTATTTTCACTTCCCCTACTATATCACCAAATAGAAATGCAGTGGGTAGTAATTGTATCCTAAAACCTAACACCCTTATTTCACACCAAAATTATTTTTTACAAACTCACCATTTCACCACGTGTTTAAAAAACCTCTTTCCTCTCAACCTTTAGGCTGGGTTCACACGAGCATGTTACGTCCGTAATGGACGGAAAGTATTTCGGCCGGAAGTCCCGGATCGAACACAGTGCAGGGAGCCGAGCTCCTAGCATCATAGTTATGTACGATGCTAGGAGTCCCTGCCTCTCTGCAGGGCAACTGTCCCGTACTGTAATCATGTTTTCAGTACAGGACAGTAGTTCCAGAGCGAGGCAGGGACTCCTAGCATTGTACATCACTATGATGCTAGGAGCCCGGCTCCCTGAACTGTGTTCGGTCCGGGATTAGCGGCCGAAATACGTTCCGTCCATTACGGACGTAACATGGTCGTGTGAATCCAGCCTTAAAGAGAACCTTTCACCTGCCCATACATGTGCAGCTGTACAAACCCTGTCTCACTATAAAAAAAAATCCTATCTTTCTCCGTTATTTAGATATTGGTACCGTTATATTTGGCGCCCGATATTTAAATAACCCCCTGAACTGTCAATGGGGCATGTAATTAGCAGTTCAGGGGCGTGTAACATCGCTGTGCCACTGTCCAATCAGTTACAGACAGTGTCCCTGCAAGAGCTGAAGAGAGGAGAGAGAACGTGTGCGCCACCACCACGGAAAAGAAGAGGAGAAAAAGAATGTGAATTCTTCTTCTTCTGTTCCATGGCGGCGGGAGTATCTTCGGCAGCGGCATCGGAACTGTGCGTGCATGCTGGCGTGCGCGCACACTCTCACTTCAGCTCTCGACAGACAAGGACAAGACTGTGTGATCTCTCGTGAGTGATCACACAGTCTTATTCAGATGTGTGATCGGCACCGATATCTAAATAACGGAGGAGGATAGGAAAAATGTTTAAAGTGCCCCAGGGTTTGTGCAGCCCTGCCTATTACGTGCTGCACATGTATGGGCAGGTGAAAGGTTCTCTTTAAAGAAGTTTGGATCTGAATTAGGAAACTTTCCATTATTTTTTTTTTAAACTGTCTTTTTTTTAAAATAATAATTATTATTATTATTATTATATGTTTTTCATTAGACAAAATAAAAAACCAAACATACAAAATTGCATATGGCTTTCTTACACTACAACCATCCCACAACCCATAGCACCGAGGAGAAAGAAGAGAGAAAGAAAAGCGAGGTTATGTGTAAGAAAAGGTCTCCCGTGTTCGGTGTTTTGAAAGATTCAACCCGACAGATTGTACTTTTCTATCAATTTGGACTAGATTACCTGGAATTTTACATTTTGCTATTCAGTCTTATTAATGGGTCAAATATGTTCAATGTAGGATTTTTATGGAGGTCTCAACCAGCGACATTTGCTTCCTTTACTTACATTTTCACAAATTGTTCTCCAGTTGTTAAAAGACCATTCGAATGGGAAATCTCTTTTCCATGTTATTATATAGTTTAATTTATTTTCAGATTGTTTATTAAGTACACAGTCCTGGCTGCGTTTATTAAAAAACGTTGATGATTTCTTAAAGAGGATCTGTCATCTCTCCTAACATGTGTGTTGTAGTAAATACCCCATAATAAAACAATTCTGGAGCATCTTTTCTTAGAACTCTGTTTTGTGACGTTCCTTTGTTACTCCTCCTAGAAATGTATGAATAAATTGACAACTGGGTGTTACCATTCCCTTGTCAAAGGGGCGTGTCCCTACACAATCTGAGACTGTGAGCATTGATTGGAGATTGTCATTCTGTGTCGGGACACACCTCCAACTGGTAGAACCCATATGTCAATTTATTTATTGGCTTCTAGGAGGAATAGCAGAGGGACAGCATAACGTAGAATTCTAAGAAAAGATGATCCAGAATTATTATTTCATGGGGAATACGAGTATTAACTAAAACAGACATATCGGGAAAGGTGACAGATCTTCTTTAGTATCTTCTTTCTGAGGGTATGTTAACACGGAAAATAAAAAAACTGCTGAAAATTACAGAGCTGCTTTCAAGGAAAAACAGCTCCTGGTTTTCAGCTGTTTTTGTAGCCGAAAATTTATTTTGAGGCGTTTCTTGGAGCCATTTACATAATTGAATTTGAAACAGCTCCAAAAACGGCTCAAGCAGAGACACGCTCCTTCTTTTTACAAGACGGGCGTCTTTTTTACGCCCATTTTTTTTAAAAACAGCAGTGTAAAAAAAACGCCTCGTCTGAACTAAACGCTGTTTTTCCCATTGAATTTAATGGGCAGATGTTTGTAGGCATTTAGCTAGCGTTTTTCAAGGCGTATTTCGAGGCGTTTACACCCCGAAATACGCCTGAAAACTCTGCCTGTGAACATACCCTTATAGTAATCTCTTAGAAAGTGTATTATTTCCCACTAATTTAAACAAAAAAAAATGTCACTTGGGTTAGATTCCTCTTCTTACATTATTTCCTAGCACCCAATCCTGGTTTAAAGTGTTTCCAAATAAACCCATAGCAATCACAATTTGTGATTTAATAGTATGTTTTCTATTTATTTTTTACCATAAATCCAAAGAGAATTTTTCTGTTGGAGCCTCAATAACATATTGTATAGCATCATTAGTTTCATTTGGTCTTCCTCTAACCTCCCCCATAGGGGCCTACTTTTATCAGGACTTACTCGTGAATCAGTTGCATCGCTTGCTCGCCTTATAATTATTTCATACATTTGGTACAGAAAGTCCTCCTCTGTTATGCTACATCTTCACTCTTCTTAGGATTTTTGCTTGTTTTTATGCTTCCAAATAAAACATTTGAAGATCTCCTTTTCTATAAGATTTTATATTAGCATTTTTATTACTAATGGGGAGACAGGCAAAATTACAATTTTAATGGAATTCATTCTTTCCATCGGTGAAATTTGTTTGTCGTTGCAGCGACACAAATATCTTTTTAATCTTTGGAATAAATCCAAATAATTTTTTTATACATATCATCCAAATTTTTACATCTTTTCATAAACCATAACATTTTCCAAAATGATGTCACATGACTGCAATGTCTTATGGCTGAAGTGCTATAGAGAATAGAAGACACCTACAATGACACCGGTGGCTGTACAATGAACGTATGGACATAGGATTTCTAGAGGGGTCCGGGGGTCCAACATTGCCTATGTATTTTATGCATCATCCTAGTAGGATGATGCATGAAATACATAGTCGATTACAAAGCAAACTCTATAGTCTATCACATAAGGTAAATAACATGTAGACGTTGCAAGTGAAAATCAGATAGACGTGTTTAGAAAACCTTTTACGATTTTTCGACACATCCAGATGGTTTTTATTGATGACAACTAAATATGAAGCTATAAAATGGATGAATGAAAACCTAATATACAAGAGAAATGAAGTTACTGTGTGAAAATATCAACGTGAAGTGAGGGGATGTTCACACGCGGAGTCAAAAACTTCTGAAAATACGGAGCTGGTTCAAGGGAAAACAGCTCCTGATTTTCAGACGTTTATTAAGCCACTCGCGATTTTCGCGGCGTTTTTTACGGCCGTTTTTGGAGCTGTTTTCAATAGAGTCTATAAAAAACGTCTCCAAAAAGTGACCTGCACTTACTTTTCGCGGGCGTTTTTTAAAACGGCCGCATAAAAAAATGGCACATAGGAACAGAACGCCGTTTTTCCATTGCAATCAATGGGCAGATGATTGTAGGCGTTCTGCTTCCGATTTCTCCGCAGTTTTTCGGCCGTTTACGGCCGAAAATAAGCCGTGTGAACATACCCTAAGGCAACCAGGGTATATTTATCACCCCACGACTTTGTTAGTTCTGTGCACATAATATACCTCCGGTATGACAGATGATATTGTCTGCTGCTCCTAAAAAACCCACCCCCATAACTAAAAAAAACAATACGGTCAAGTAGAAAAAGTCACTTGACTGCATCGTCCAATGGCTCTAGCACTGTGCACATATTAGAATGCTGTATTTTCCCCCTCCCCCACCCAGAACACACATTGAATCCTCCCTCCAACCATCCAATGCCTCTGGCCTAAGTGAAAAAAACAAACAAAGACACAAAAAAAAAAAAGGGTATCATTTTCAATCAGTAATTTCCCACCATGGATCCCAATCTGTATGAAATGGGAGACTTTTTTCCCGCACTGCGGTTCTGATCTCTCTACAGGATGATATCATTTACAGCCCTTTCCCTTACAGTTTTGGACATCAAAAGAAAGAGCCTCAAGTCTGATTTGCAGTAATATTATTACAGATGTGTTGTTTCTCATATGCCTAATAATTGGTTGGGATGTTACAGAAGTATAACGTGATATCATGTCTTATACATGGTAAGGTTATTACAGGTGTGTAACATGACATGTCTGATCTGTGGTTGGATTATTACAGGTGTGTAACATGACATGTCTGATCTGTGGTTGGATTATTACAGGTGTGTAACATGACATGTCTGATCTGTGGTTGGATTATTACAGGTGTGTAACATGACATGTCTGATCTGTGGTTGGATTATTACAGGTGTGTAACATGACATGTCTGATCTGTGGTTGGATTATTACACGTGTGTAACATGACATGTCTGATCTGTGGTTGGATTATTACACGTGTGTAACATGACATGTCTGATCTGTGGTTGGATTATTACACGTGTGTAACATGACATAATGTCTGATCTGTGGTTGGATTATTACAGGTGTGTAACATGACATGTCTGATCTGTGGTTGGATTATTACAGGTGTGTAACATGACATGTCTGATCTGTGGTTGGATTATTACAGGTGTGTAACATGACATGTCTGATCTGTGGTTGGATTATTACAGGTGTGTAACATGACATGTCTGATCTGTGGTTGGATTATTACAGGTGTGTAACATGACATGTCTGATCTGTGGTTGGATTATTACACGTGTGTAACATGACATGTCTGATCTGTGGTTGGATTATTACAGGTGTGTAACATGACATGTCTGATCTGTGGTTGGATTATTACACGTGTGTAACATGACATAATGTCTGATCTGTGGTTGGATTATTACAGGTGTGTAACATGACATGTCTGATCTGTGGTTGGATTATTACAGGTGTGTAACATGACATGTCTGATCTGTGGTTGGATTATTACAGGTGTGTAACATGACATGTCTGATCTGTGGTTGGATTATTACAGGTGTGTAACATGACATGTCTGATCTGTGGTTGGATTATTACACGTGTGTAACATGACATGTCTGATCTGTGGTTGGATTATTACAGGTGTGTAACATGACATAATGTCTGATCTGTGGTTGGATTATTACAGGTGTGTAACATGACATGTCTGATCTGTGGTTGGATTATTACAGGTGTGTAACATGACATGTCTGATCTGTGGTTGGATTATTACAGGTGTGTAACATGACATGTCTGATCTGTGGTTGGATTATTACACGTGTGTAACATGACATGTCTGATCTGTAGTTGGATTTTACAGGTTTGTTACATAACATCATATCTAATAAGAGGTTAGGTTAATATAGTTGTATTACATGATATCTGATAGGCGGTTGGATAATTACAATTACATCACATGATGCCTGATCTTTGGTTAGGTTATTGCAGGTGTCACATAACATCATGTCCAATAACAGATTTGGTTATTACAAGTGTGTCACATAAGATGTCCAATAAGTGATCGGGTTATTATAGGTGTGTAACCTGACATGTCTGATAAGTGTCTGAGTTATTACGGGTATGTATTATGGTACATGATGTAGCATCATGTGCCCGATTAGTGATGGGAGGCAGGGCTGGTATGACTGTCTACAAGTCATGCTGACAAGACATGCAGAAGGCAATAATTGTGCCTGTTGCTGAGCGCCTGCTGGGTCTTCGTGGTATAAATAGAGCTTTCTTTTTATAATTATTCATAGAGGAGTTTATGTAAAAAGTGCTGGAGTCTCAGTGTGACTTCAGGAAACTCATCAGCAGCTAAATATATCAGTGAGGTCAGAGCTTGATGTCCTATTAATAAACCAGTGAGATTCTTTGTAGAGTCTCCCTATGGTTGAACCAAGTCTGTATGTATATATATATATATATAAAGCAGAGGCAGAAACCTGTGCAGATACTGTCCTCTACTAGACATCTAAAATGTCAGGTGGAGGTTGGTGCAGGATGATGGACAAGGCCATGAGCACTTCATTTTGTGCTGATGTCACTTCCTGTCCTTATGTCTGCTGGTGTCATTTCCTACTATTGCTAAGGATCAGATTATAAATCAATGCCAGATGATGAGTATCAACCAAAATGTATCTTAAGCACCTATCATATCACCAGATATAATTATCAATAATCAATTATCAATCCAGGTTGGGGTTCCGATCTGGTTGGGCTTTCATGTATCTATTAACGTATTTGTTGCACTTTATATATTCTTAGTACTAATTTTTAGGTTATTGGTCTTAGGGCCTCCTTTGTATAGATATATATATTATTAGATTTTTCTATTTTTGGGGGGATAATTTTCTTATTTTTATATAACTATAACTATATGTAATAATTTTTATATGTATTTATATTGTTTTCTTTTTTGGTAATGGTTTGATGTATATATGAATTTCTTGTATGTATACCTTTAAGTTTGAGATAGTACTGTAATATGTGTATAGTCATTTGATTTGATATTAATTTGATATTGATGTGATATTTATTTAAGTATCCTGTCTATACGAATATTGACATATTGGGGAATACACCGTGAAGAGCATAATGGTATATTAAAGTTCTGGCTTTTCTGAACCGATATTACAAAATGACACTTTTTCCTCTATCGTAAGTATGCTTTGTGATTTACTCACTTGGTACGTGATGGGTGCGCATGCGGGTCGCGCTGTCTCCTAGGTGTCAGATCGGAAGTTGTCTTCAGATCCGAGAACGAGTCCTGGTTTCCAGGTACGACTTCCGGACTTGACGCGGATGGTCTGGCACCTGGAGATGGGCGTGACCTGTCATGCGCCGATTAACATCACCTCATTTGAGGTGTACTTAAGGGAGGAAGCATCTAGCATACTTCACCTCCTGACGAAGGAAGCGAAACGCGCGTCGAGGTGTTCCCCGGATTAGGTCTTCTTTTCATCATGTCCACCCCAGGTAATTAAGTGCTCATTTTTTTGATACAGATTTGCCTCTGCACTCCCACATATGGGTTATATGAGGTTTCTACGCCTACCCAGTTGATCATTCTAGACTTCTGATCTCCTGGGGGAATCTGTACTAGGACTATACATTTCCTTATCGCTATATGGTATATAGTATGACCATCTCTATGGGATACGGTGGACATTCCTATCCGGGGTGTTTTTAAATTATCTGTATTTTAAATGTTTGTATTTTGTGGGTAATGTTCTCCCTATTGGGACAATAAAGATATATTTTGGTACTCTTGCTGTTTATTTGAGATTAATTAAGCATCAGGTATATTTTTGGATCCCAGATGATGAGTAGTCTACTGATAAACTACTGTGGTCTTATATGTGCTGAGCATCATGTGAATGGACTGGATATGAGGAATTCGTTTTTTCCAATAGGATGATTGGCAGATAAGTATAAAACAGATGCCTTTAATCTGAATTGTCACACAATAGTCTATTTGTTAATAAAGGGGTTCTCCACTTAGGAAAAGTCTTACTTGTTAGAAGGGCCCCTTGACAATAAGCAAAACACATAGTGTCCCCCTGCAGATACCCCCAGCGATCAGCCGTGATCTGTGGGGAAACCTGGCAGTAAGTGTTCAATATCCCTGCAGCGCCACCACAGGAGAAATGAAGTATTTACACAGTGTCCATTCATATCAATGTGTTGTCTGTGTAATACAGGGCAGGACAGGTCCTCGAGAGAGAGAGAGAGAGAGAGAGAGAGAGAGAGAGAGAGACGGTCTATGTAACTGCTCTACAATCTGACCAAGAGATGAGGATCCTGAACATGGGACCCCCTCTATTATCTCAGAATTCCCTATTAGGGTGTATGGAAAGGGGTTTTTACAACTAAATAAACTTTAAAAGTCTGCATAAATAATTTTCATAGACTCCATAAATATTATGGAAATTCATACATCCTGCTTTTTAGAAATGCTGAGCAGATTCAGGGAAATAAAACAGGTTAGAGCTCTATTATTGCAGGAGTCGGTTGGTGTCGTCGTCGTCCCCTTAAAGTAAATATACACCTTTTACATGATGTTGTTTTTAGGTCCCACCCAGCCCACTTGTTGGAATAGTAACATTAAAGGTGTTTTCCGAGTTAAAATGACTATGTGTTAATGCTTGTCATTTATTGATGTAAATACATTTGTAATATACTTACATTTTCCAAATTGGCCCCGTTTCCAGATGCTGCCGTGGGGTACTTGACCGGTGACGTCACTCTCTGGCCGCTGTGGTGATCTTCAATTCTTTTCCGGGTATACGACACTTCACTTGTTCTGTTGTACCGTCCATAACGCGCATGCGCGGTCCCTGCTGTTCTTCAGATAAGAGCATGGACCGCGCATGCGCGTTATGGACGGTACAACAGAACAGCCCATACACGGCACGTCACAAGTGACGTGTCGTATACCCGGAAGAGAGTTGAAGATCAATACAGCGGTCAGAGAGTGACGTCACCCGTCAAGTACCCCACGGCAGCTTCTGGAAAAGGGGCCAATTTGGAAAATTTAAGTATAACCAATGTATTTACATCAATAAATTACAAGCATTAACGCATAGTCATTTTAACTCGGAAAACCCCTTTAAATTCAGCGCCCATACTCAGGAACAGTGTGAAGAGACGTGTAAATCCGGCTGAGAAGCAATTGACAGCATTCAATCAGAAAAGCAGCCACATTGCAGGTGACAAGTGATAACGTCAGTCCACATACGGCAGCCGCTCCTCTTGGACACGCTGTACGCTTCCTCAGCACAATGCTTGCTTAGGCAAGATGTAACCGAGTACAGGTCAGGACAGCCCGTAAATCATAGACGGATGCAGATGTTGAAAAATTTATTTTTATCGCAGAACGGAGATTGTGGAAAATCTGTAGCCGCTTATCGAAAGCCTGTCTGAACTATAATCTACAAAGCAGAGTAATAAGGCAGGGGCGTAACTACGGGGCGCTACCAGGGCACTTTCCCTGGCCAAAATGTAGAGGAGGTGCAGCATGGGCCCCTTTCACATTAAAATAAATAAACCAGAAAAAACCCAAAACGATTAATCCAATAGATAATGGCCTGTATACTTACCCTCCTTGCTGCACTGGGTCCTGATTCTGTCCAGCTGAACAAGAGCTGGGAGTGAGAAAAGTATATACAGTCATGAGAAAAACAAAGTACACCCTCCCTGAATTCTATGGTTTTACGTATCAGAACATAATAAAAACAATCTGGTCCTTAGAAGGTCTTAACCCCTTAATGACCAGCCTATTTTAGACCTTAATGACCAGGCTATTTTTTACGTTTTTCCATTGTCACATTCCAAGAGCTATAACTTTTTTATTTTTGCGTCGACATAGCTGTATAAGGTCTTGTTTTTCGCGGGACAAGTTATATTTTTTAATAGCACCATTTTTAGGTACATATTATTTATTGATTAACTTTTATTAACTTTTTTTGGGGGGGGGATAGAAAAAAATCTGAAATTTCGCCACTCTTTTTTGCGTCCTAAATCTACGCCATTTACCGTGTGATATAAATAACACAATAAGTTTATTCAGCGGGTTGTTACGATTGCAACAATACCAAATTTGTATAGTTTTTGTATGTTTTACTACTTTTACACAGGAAAAACGCTTTTTTTTCAAAATTATTTGTTTTTGTGTCTCCATATTTGAAGAGCCGTAACGGTTTTATTTTTTCGCCGATGCGGTCGTATGAGGGCTTTTTTTTGCGGGAAGGTTTGTCGTTTTTATTGGTACCATTTTGGAGTAGATGCGACTTTTTGATCACTTTTTAATCACATTTTTTTAAAGTCAGGATTCACAGAAAACAGCAATTTTTCCGTCATTTTTTATTTCATTTTTTACGGCGTTCACCGTGCGGGTTAAGTAATGTAATAGATTTATAGTCGGGGTCGTTACGGACGCAGCAATACCAAATATGTGTAACTTTTTTACTTTATTTTGTTTTTTTAATAATAAAGCAGTTTGCAAGGGGGAAAAGTGGGTTTTCATTTTTTTTTCACATTTTTTTTTTATTAACTTTATTAAACTTTTTTTTAAACTTTTTTACTAGTCCCACTAGGGGACTTCACTATGTGATCCTCCGATCGCTACTATAATACACTGCAATACTTTTGTATTGCAGTGTATTACTGCCTGTCCGTTTAAAATGGACAGGCATCTGCTAGGTCATGCCTGCGGCATGATCTAACAGGCATTCACTCCAGGCAGACCTGGGGGCCTTTATTAGACCCCCGGCTGCCATTGGAGACACAGACACCCGGCGATCTCATCGCCGGGTGTCGGTGGGATGAGAGGGAGCTCCCTCCCTCTCTCCAAAACCACTCAGATGCGGTGCTCGCTTCATCAACTGTTCTTTCCATTCTACTCATCTCTGCTGTGACCTAGAGCTTGTTCCCCATCAAAATGGGGGGGGGGGCGGGGGGAGTTACGTTATTCATCTAGATTTGGATTCCGTTCATGGGTTCCCCTGACGGATAGCTCTGACGGAACCCACGAACGCAGATGTGAACAAAGCCTAATAAGAAAAAAAGTTGCAAGGATTTATATGAATTTGGTTTGAGCACTGCCCTTTAGAAAACCCTTCTACAATGGATTTCTGGTCTGACCTGGCTTTGGCTGGCCGAGAGCTTTTTGATGCATGAGCTTTATAAACTTTGCGCACATTTGGGGAAAATTAGGCCACGCCGAAAATGTTTAGGGAAAAATGCGTAAAATGGCGTCCAGATGCTTTATAAATATGGCACGTGTACTTGCACCAATTTGAACTCCAGATTTGCTAAAAAAAAACAAAAAACTGTATTGGATGTTTTTTATGAATGTACCATGTACCCGCTTTCCCTGCACTCTAAGCTTTCCTTGTGGCACCTTAGTATATACCATAGAGGGCACACTCGTACCCACGCTTCTCGATAATGATTAGAGTGCTGTTGGCATCTGTGTGCAGATCTTCCGCATCGTCACACGCTGTCCTATCCGCCTCCTCTCTGTTTCTCCCAAGTAGGGTACTCTTACAGCGTAATGACAGTCAGCCTTGTAAATATGTCAGCGCAGATCATGAGAAACTCATTTATCACCGTATTAACTAATTGAAACGACCTGATAATGCCTTATAACGTCACAAAACAGCTGCGGCAGCCTGAGAGCAGCTATACCCACTGTGATTTTTAACAGACCGTAAAAAGATTATGGGTCTGAAGTGGTATACGGTGCGGCTGCATCTTGCGATGGAGTGACTGGGTAATATTACCGCATCTGACCCAGAGCTATGGTTTAAGGATTGTTGCAGATATGTTTCATATAAACCGGATATAAACATCAGTCCTTTGTTCCACGTCACCGCTAGATGTCATATTATATACAAGTTTTGGTGGGATATAGTATTGGACCTAAATTTATTTTAATCTCAAGTGCTGTAGAGTAGGGAAGATCTTCTAAAATGTGTCAATGCAATTAATGTTAATGACTGTGTCCTCCAGAGGGATAATTAATTGCTAATACAGATTAAGATCCTTTCACGATCACATGCTTTTTGTACCAGCTGCCCGGTGTTTGATGCATTTTTGACTCGGGGCCATTTGGCTATTTCTGCGCTTTCAAGTCACTTGGACACATTTGGCCGGTGGCGACTCTCGGTGCTGTAAACTTCTTCCTGCAGTTTTTTTTTCCACGTACGACAAAGGCCGAGTCTGGGGGTCCAGACACAATTCATCTTTTGTCCACTGTGCAGCTGTTTAGAATTTTAAAGCCGGTGACACAGGGATAATGTATCCTCATCCTGTCACACGTGCTTCATGCCGGCAAATTAAGGAGCAATAGCAGTAATTCCTCTGATTAGTGGTAACGCTTACAATGGTTGAAGCATCTTGAATTTATAATTGTTACTGTAAAGATTCGGAGAGTTGTGAAGTTTAGAGACATTTGTCTTTGGCCTGTGGGGATTAATGTTAATGGCATAATGTGTGATTTACAATAACACAAGGAAACAAATTCCCCAACTAGAAGAATTGTGAACCTGCGCGGGGCCCAGTGTATCTGGGGTACAGAATATATTTCAGAGAGAGCCAGTGTGTACTTCTACATGTGGATTTCAGCATCGTCCAGGAAATATTTTTTAAGGTGGCCGTAGACGTGAGATAGATGTGGGCTGAACGATCGTTTGATCAGCCCTGACTCCCAAATATAAGTGGTGCCACTGGTTTTCTCCTTGGAAAAAGTACGATCAGGCAGGTTGAAACACAACACATCCGATCCTTGTTTTTCCCAATGGTAGAAGTTGGTGGAGAGTCCGTCAGTCCGTCAGTTGTCAGAGAAATCTGTAGACGATCTGATGCCTATTTCCAGCTTCATTTAAATGCAAATTTGAAAAATAAATCTGCTTACATTTCACATAGACAGAGAACACATTCGTAATGGCACCTTCTAGATTGGTTGTTACCTCCCTCCGTCCAGCGCTGCCTCCACACAGAATCCATCCAGGAATTGCGCCCCGTCTCCTCTGTGACTGGTAGCTTTGATGATGTCACAGGGGGCCCGGCAGCTGCACCTTGCCTGTGAATTAAGGTACATTCCTTCAGAACTACTTTATTTACTTTTTGACATTGCCCCTGATCTTGACCAAAGTCTTGCTCCTGTGTTCAGGTCTTGTCTCACTCATTTGGATTTGTCCCTTGGTACTTCTAGTAACTTCTCGTATCATCCTCTGGCTTGTCGCATCCTGACCGCTCTCCCGGTGACATCTTTTAACTTTGTTTCTGACTTTGCATCTGCCTCCATCTAGACATTCCTAGCAGTGTACCTGACACTAATCATTGACAAATTTAAAGACCACAAATTGGAAAACAAACCCAAAAAGTCTATACCTACTTGTGGGGGATAAGTGATGGACAGATTCGTTAGACTCCGCACCTCAGTTTAGCCAGTGCTAAACCTATTGCAGCTCAAGGATCCACTTTTCAGATGAGAACCGTAACATTAATTTAAATAATGTTGTCCTGTAAAATGAAAATGGCCTATTAAATTTGCATTTACAGTGAACCAATGATTTACTTGGGCCTAGAAAGTAGGGAACTAAATTATGTGCATTTGCTAATTTACTTTTATAATTGGAATTTCTATTGCTGTGAACAAAAAAAGAGAGAGCAAAAAGACACGGCGCCAAAAGTAGCGGAATCAATAGATAAGGGAGCAAAAACGGTACATAAATGCTCACCTGCAAGGTTGCAAATTACCGGCATGTAATTTGTATGAAAAAAGCTGCTGCCAATCCCAACGCAAACTCCCATGGAGATGCCAATGTGATAGAAATAAAATTGCAAAAAACGGGAAAAAAAGGCGCTGCTTGTATAGAATAAACGGTTTAATAAATAAATACAGGGGATGCTACGCGTTTCGACGCCGGACCGGCGTCTTCATCAGGCATGTCATAGAGATAAATAACACATGTATATATACACACTGGCACAAAGTAAATGACAAACTGATTGGACCAGTTCAGACCAGCCTCCTGGTCCAAAACCGCCAAACTCTGAACTCTGACCTGCTGTTTTTGGCTTTTTTTTCCCGTTTTTTGCAATTTTATTTCTATTGCTGTGAACAGGAAAGGTCCAAACAGGGAGAGGAGCAGCTGAAGGGAAATTCAAACTCCCCGCAGTTGCTCTTGGAGGGTGTTGACAGACCATGAACTGTCATCTATAGTTTTCCTACGAGATGCAGCCTACATCTAGCCCATCGACCGGCTGCAGGAAAACCAAAATAATGTAATATTTCCGCAGCTTCTGTTCTGATATACACATTAAAGCTCTGACCTCTAAATTGCAGTCAGGCTGGTCGGACTATTGCTGCATTAATAGTCACCTTTAGACAGAGGCGTTGTTTGTAGATCTTGGGCACCAGTACTAATGCTTTACCGTCTAGCAAGCGAAACTTTGTATTCTGCCATATGTGATTACATTATGCTATAAGTATTGATTAACATAGAGAGATAGCTCTGTATAGTGTGATTACATCACTGTCTAACGGTCGGGAGACCCAATACATGTTAGATTGATGGCAGATCCCACTGAGCTCAGTAAGTATCTAATCTAAGGGATGCTTAAAGGTTTTTTTCTAGATTTAAAAATAAAAATTGACAGCTACAAACGAGATAACATAAGTAAAATATGTGATGACATAAACATTAATACTGAAATCGACATGATCTAGCCCCTGATTATACATGGGGCTGTATAGAATTATACTCTTACACTCCTCTAACGACAGGCATCAGGTGATGGTATAATCAGCCTCCACTTACCACCATCTATAGACTTTCTGCAGTGTGTAACATTAACTCCATTGCTATTGTGGGTCACTGCAGATTTAGGGTTAGGGTTACATGGTAAGCTAAAACCAGGGATGGGCAAAAGAGTATAAAAGTAAGATATAATTAGAGATGTAGAGTTGTAGCGGCTGCACTTACCAAACAGATTTATTTGTGCAAAAAAAAAGATTTATGGTGTCAGCATCACAGAGAACACCACGAGCGTGATGATCCGCATTGAGATCTACATCGGGCTGCTGTATATCACAGTCCTTCATTTGTAATTCCTACCTGTATCAATAATGTCTATGATGATGAAAACAATATTGTACTCGTGGTAGCAAACTCATCAAACAGGAGCAGAGTATCAAGAGAAGTCCAAGGGCTTGTCCACATGTAACAGAACGTCTGCAGCAATTAATTCCCCAGAAACGAGCAGAAATTCCGCTGTGGAAAAATCGCACCATTTCCTGCAGTTTTTACTGCAGAAAATGGTGCGGAATTTGCTGAGTTTATTTTTCAATGCCGGGAGATGGTGAAATCTCCTCTAAAAAATGCAGCAATTCTGTCCAGTTTCCGCAGCAGGAATTGATGTGCCACGGTCCGAAAAATACGCACCACAGGTAAGTTTCAGCAAGGAAATTTTACGCAGCGTGTGGATGAGATTTGTTAAATCTCACCCACTTTGCTGCTACTGTATTCCGCTGCGTATTCTCCATCTGCAATTCCGTTACGTGTGGACAAGCCCTAAGGCCTCAAGCATATTCAGGATCCGTATCACACTTAGGGCTTATTCAGACAAACGTGATATACGTCTGTGCAATGCGCGTGATTTTCATGCGCTATGGGGCCGTGCAGTCTGTGATTTCTGCGCAGCGAGTCCGCTGCGTAAAACTCACGACATGTCCGTTCTTTGTGCGTATTTCGCGCATCACGCACCCATTGAAGTCAATGGGTGCGTGAAATTCACGCGGACCACACGAAAGCACTTCGGTGGGACGCGTGTGATTCGCGCAACAGCTGTAAAACTATGAATGGAAACAGAAAAGCACCACATGCTTTTCTGTTTACAAACATCCAAACGGAGTGTCTTAATGATGGCGGCTGCGCGAAAATCACGCAGCCGCGCATCATACGGGGCTGACACACGGAGCTGTTATGTACCTTTCACGCTCGTGTGAATCCGGCCTTCGGGAGGATTTACACGAGCATGTGCGTTTTGCAAAAGGCACTTAACAGCTTCGTGTGTCACGATCATATGATGCGTGTTTGTGTGATTTTCGCGCAGCCGCCATCATTATGACACTCTGTTTCTATGTTTGTAGCACGTGGTGCTTTTCTGTTTTCAATCATGCTTCTTACTGCTGTTGCGCGAATCACGCGCGTCCCACGGAAGTGCTTCCATGTGGTGCGCGTGATTTTCACGAACCCATTGACTTCAATGGGTGCGTGATGCGCGAACAGCGCAGAAATATAGGACATGTCGTGCGTTTCACGCAGCGGACACACGCTGCGTGAAAATCACGGACTGTCTGCGTGACCCCATAGGCTAACATAGGTCCGTGCGACGCGCGTGTAAATCCTCCCTTAACCTGAATATAGTGTTACTGCATTTCAATGGGTCTGTAACAAAATATGTGGTAAATGGATGTTGAGTCTGCATAAAAAAAGAAAATGAGCATGCTCCATAAGATGCCATATTTCATACATAGTTCTCTTCCTAGAAAAATTCATGTCCGTGCTTATAGAGCAAAACTCGAGCCAGAAAACTCATTCTGGAACCAAGTGGTCCAAATACAGTGTGCAATATGGTTCCATCATTTATAGTACTGGCCTCCTATGGGACATAAGGGACCTATTGGACCCCCCTCATGCTACAGGGCCAGGGCGCGACCACAGCTCCTGCATCCCCTATAGTTACACCACTGCACAGGACAATAGCAACGGTTATAAGTTGCTCACAGCCCTGCAAGTTTATTATCGCATCTCCCAATTGGAAATAGAGTGATTCCGATCATATAAATATGTTACATAATACAATTCCTTAATATTTTATTGTGGGTTCACGAATGTAACAAGCAGCAGAAGAAAAGTTGTGCTATTTGTGCTTTGTGGCCAGCGCAGATCCCTCCTCACATGTGATATATCCTGCAGCAGCTCTAAGATCCCCCATCCATCTGCCAGTTATTCCTGCCTCCTCATCTTCATATCTTGGAGTGTCTTACAAATGTAAGTAGGATTTAAAGAATCCTTGTGTGGGAGAGCGACATTCCCAGCTCAGCCCGTGTTTGCTCAGCAAGCGTCTCCTGACCTTTCTATGCTTGGAACCCTATTATTAGGAATGTCTTCCCGTGTAGAGCAGCACCTTCTATTGGTTTGTCTTTTTAAAGACAATGGGGGATGTTTTGGGAAATACTTTATATTGCACAAAATTTAATAAAAATGGATCACACAGCATAATATATTTGGAGCAGACTCACACTATACCAGGCATACACACGCGCGACCTCATGGTTGCTCTGACACGTACTTCAGAATTTTCAAAAAATGGCGCAAGTTCATAATAAATTTGATTGACCCATCTCCGCCATGCCCCTTTGATGCATCTTTTCCAAATCTGTTGTACCTGTCAAATACAAATATAATGCACATGACTTTTCTAATGCATTTCATTTGATAAATGCGGCTCTGGTCTGTAAGTGGAGACAATTATAACGGAGTCCAGCGGTGCGTGCGTCTTGTTCTCAGTGACAGAATATGAAGGAATGTCGCTGTACATTTATGGTGTGAATATTAAACAGCTTGTACAACGGAATCATTGTTTATACCACAATGTGGCGCGCAGAGCAGTGATTTAATGTAACATTTATGTGACACGCTGCAAAACACTCGCCATGAATTTCCAGTGAAGATAACAATAGACTTGATACATTATTAGGGTGCACGTACTCACATGGGAAGATCTCCACTCCCCAAAAATGCCCAAAGTACTAGTTGAAAAAACCACATCCTTTTTCACTGAACTTTTCTTTTATTGTGCCAATCATCATCGTACAAAAAATATAAGCAACGTTTCGACCCGTTAAAGTGGTTGGGTCTTTTTCAAGCTTGAAAAAAATGGCGCCTATTTCTCAAGACTTACATTGTTTTTCACCAGTCTAATTAATTGAGAAAGTTGGAATGATTTGCATCTAATTTATTAAAAGACGCACACCTCTTAATAAATTTGGAGCATTTTTACCTGACTGTCTGGAAATGCCACGCTTGCTAAGAGAAGGTGTAGATGTGCAAAAAGAATGTGCGCCATTTCCACCAATTCGACATAAAGCTCTGTTCACACTTGCATCGTGGTTTCCATTTATAATGGAAACCAAAACGCATAAGCAGATCCGTTGCACCAGCGCCCAACGGACCTTACTGACTTACAATGGGGGTCCATCCATATCGATGTGCATGCAGCACTATTTTTCCCATCAACCGTGACAGAATCTGCGATGGAGCCTCCAACGCAGATGTAAACACGGGGGAGATTTATTAAGAGTCTTAATATGAAACAAGCTGGAGTAAGAAGAAAATTTATTAAGAGATTAATGCCAAATTATAACAAATACGTCAGGCCGTGAGTTTCATTAAGTTGCACCCACTTTTTTAAAAGTGATGAGAGCGGTGGAAACGACCCAAAAGTCGCAATTAAGACACTCACACATTTGCTGGCTTCACTTGGCCTCCATTCCGAGATCCGGTACACGAGAATTTTACGTAAGCAGCAGCGGAGCAGGTAAACGTAGGCTGAACCTCAGTCACGCTGATGTCACTGATTGCAATCACGTCATATAATTAAAAACTGCTCATTTGCTGCTCCACCTTTGAAATGTTCACCTACTGGATCCCTGAAAAAATTATGTATTTAGTAACATGGAGAATAACTGCAAAAATGTAAGGTAAGACATGGGATTTGTAAGCTACAAATCGTAGCTTTTTATTGCCCCCCCCTGACACACAGACTGAATAATTTTTGTTCAAATCTCTGGAAATACATGAATTTTAATACAGCTACAAATAATAAAGCACAGACAATATATTATGTCCACCTCCCAAAAAAATGTCCTCTAAAATAATTAAGCAAATATCCTTTCGTTTTGTGTATACAGCTCCTATGCAGAACTAGGTGCCTGCCCATGGTTACAAACAAGCCCCGTCTAGTCTTATCTTGTAGTCATACTCTTCTAGCCGTCCTCTACTTCTTGCTAATGTACATTCAGTAGGTTAAGAAGAGATAGACACATTGGAGCATTATAAAACAATATATGTTCACATCTTTATCATAGTATCATATCACTATTTTCATATGTAGTCATCATGTGGTGCTGCTGAGATACCTCACACTTGTCAGAGGTTTGTAAGCAGTGAGGAGACACTCAGTATAATGGAGGCTTATACGGTTATAACGGATTATTAGCTGTTCTGTCTCCTTCCTGACAGCCCCTATCTCTATCCCTGCCTGGTCACACTGGGTGATGTGATAGCAGTGCCATTTAAACACCTAGATAGCGTAGGGGAAATTCCTGGCTATTTCTGTCCTCTGTACCTAACAATAGAGATGCCAGGATCTGCAGTGAAGGACGCTGCTGGAACGTGTAGCTTTTACCACGAGGACGGCCAACTATATGTATGTGCAACCATGCTGGTGGCATCTGGAAATTGCAGCGAAAGGTAAGGAGGGCACCATATCATAGCTGGACTGTGTTTAAAGTCACCAGTGTTTTAAAAAACTAATTATCCTAGGAAGCCAGTACGGACCAGCTGATGGATTCTAGCCAGATCCCAGTAGACTTTGCTCTACACTTCAGAACTGGCAGAGTTATAGGGTCCAGTGGAGAGATGGGATATGGAATTCTGCCGCTGCCAGGACTGGATTCCTGTGGCACTAGTGGGTTTTAAGGAGCCAGAACGGGTAGAATTCGCTCTCCATTCCTGGCGCAATTTCAGAATATTTGTTGGCGTATAAAAGTCGTAGTTCACGCCATTCAATTTATTGTGACCTTTTGGCAAACCAACAGCAGTAATTGCCATAATTCCTTTATCCACTTCCCTTATGAGTACAATCTCTTTCTTTTGACGTTACATTGTCTCCATTGTATGAAACTTATTACATCTGTTCAATTAAAAAAGTATCAAAACCAGTTACATATGAAACAGAAATAATGATAATAATAAATACCAAACATAGTCGACTACGCTATTGATTCCGTCAAAACGACTGAACCCTTGCACAACGGAGACAAACCGAAACCATTGGCACCGGATCCGTCACCATTGAAATCAATGGTGATGGAAACGGAAACCTATGGTTTCTGTTTGTGTCGGTCAAGGCTTCGTTCCGACGGAAAGCTCAGACGGGAGGTCAGAACGGAGCCCTAGCGCAGAGGTGAACAAAGCCTTACATATGGGTTGATGTTTAATGTTAATGGTTAATATTTTGGGTTACTGTGGCTGGGTATAGGGCACTGTGGCAGACCATGTGTTTACAACTGTGTTGGGGCACTGTGGATTTAACTCTTTTAGCAATACTATGGCATCTAAAGATTCAACAACTGCAAAAGGGTGTTTTAAAATGCAAACCCTAATTGCTGCAGCTGCCACGTCTTTACCTGTAATGTCTAATCCTATAAACTACCCCAAGCAACTGCAGGACCTCTTTGAGGAGTGGGTGTAAGGGTATGTTCACACGCACTAATTACGGACGTAATTCGGGCGTTTTTGCCCTGAATTACGTCCGAAAATAGCGCCTCAATAGCGCTGACAAACATCTGCCCATTGAAAGCAATGGGCTGACATTTGTCTGTTCACACGAGGCGTATATTTACGCGCCGCTGTCAAATGACGGCGCGTAAATAGACGCCCGCGTCAAAGAAGTGAGCTGTCACTTCTTTGGCCGTAATTGGAGCCGTTATTCATTGACTCCAATGAATAAAGCGCCAATTACGTCTGTAATGGACGCGGCGTTCAAGCGCCTGCACATGCCGTTACGGCTGAAATTACGGGCATGTTTTCAGGCTGAAACATCCCCGTAATTTCAGCCGTTACGGACGCCCTCGTGTGAACATACCCTTATATGTCAGTCAGTTATTTATAGGAAATGCCTCTTTCCTCTACAAAAAGAGGTTCTGCTAGAGCTGTGGTGGGGATTTTAAGGAAAAATCTACATCTACTTTAAATGAATAAGAATATTAGCAATTATGTTTAAAGTGCCATGACCGGTGTAAGCAGCCAACTCCTTGGTGACTTCTGATAATCTTATAACGTACAGTTGGGGGACATTATCATATATAATAAGGCGGAGTCTGAAGTCATTCTTAAACATTTAATGTCGTGATCTTTCAATACAACGGTCAATATCAGCAGCGCATGAGGAGATCTGTAACAAGTTTGTATGTTTTTACAAGGAGCATGCTGTATACTTCACTTTGTCACAGCGGACTTCATACGTGGTGAATTTAGTGGATACTAAACACTGAACCAGAACACATTTGTTACCGGAACATACACAGCCTGCATGTAATACTTCCACATAAATCCTCCGGCCATGACACACTGCCAGCACTGTACTGATAGCCAGATGTTCAGACCTAGATAGCGGACATGTCTATTAGGGCATGTTCAGACGTGGCGGAATTGCTGTTGAGTTGCGCTGTGGACAGTCCGCAGTGGAATTCTGCCGCAACCGTTTTTTTACATTTGTTTCTATACATTTTTTAGGAAACTTAGTTCAGACGTTGCAGAAAATAACTGTGCGGAAATCAGGCTGCGGTGCAGAATTTTCCCTCCGCAGCAGCTCATGACGTTGCGGAGAAGAAGCGGAATTTCACTGCGGATTTCAGCCTTTGCAATGCAAAAACGGAAACTGTGGCAAGTCCGCTGTGATATCTGCAACGTCTGAATTACCTGTCAAATATGCAAATGTTGCTGCAGATTCGTTGCGTAATTGCCCCAAATCTGCACCAACGTTTGCAGCGGAAAAACTCTGCCACGTGTGAACGTGCCCTTAGGATATTTCATGGTAACCCTACAAATTCATGTCTATATACATATGATAAATTATATATTCTATGTACCATAGAAGGTGAAAAGTTAAAGCATAGGTTCACCCTTAAATATCATCTTGTCGATTACAGAATGCTGTGCATAAAAAGTTGTGTAACTTTGTAAATACAATACTTATAATGTACCGATCTTGGAGGAAAACAGCCTGTACAGAGCTGCATTCACTATTCTGCTGCCTTCAAGGCTGAAATCTCCCAGCATTCTTTGCTTGTTCAGTTTCTGCACAGATTATGCTCCTATGATTTGTATTCTGATAAATGTATTCCTTATACCAGACATTTTACAATAATATGATGTACAAACAAACTGCAACTCAGGATCAGTACAGGATAAGTAATGTAATGTACACCAGCAGAATAGTGAGTGCAGCTCTGGAGTATAATACAGGATGTAACTCCAGATCAGTACAGGATAAGTAATGTAATGTATGTACACAGTGACTCCACCAGCAGAATAGTGAGTACAGCTCTGGAGAATAATACAGGGTGTAACTCAGGATCAGTACAGGATAAGTAATGTAATGTATGTACACAGTGACTCCGCCAGCAGAATAGTGAGTGCAGCTCTGGAGTATAATACATGATGTAACTCAGGATCAGTATAGGATAAGTAATGTAATATATGTACACAGTGACTCCACCAGCCGAATAGTGAGTGCAGCTCTGGAGTATAATACAGGATATAACTCAGGATCAGTACAGGATAAGTAATGTAATGTATGTTCACAGTGACTCCACCAGCAGAATAGTGAGTGCAGCTCTGGAGTATAAGGCTGGGTTCACACGTGGCGGAATTTCACTTAAATTCCGCTGCGGACACTCCGCAGCGTTAATCCGCAGCGGAGCCGTTTGTCCATTGACTTACACTTTAATTTAGCAGTGTTCGTTTAGACGAGGCGTAAAATTCCGCTGCGGAGCATAGGCTGCGGAGCGGAATTTGGTGTCCGCAGCATGCTCTGTCTGTTGCGGAGCAGTGGCGGACTCATGGCGGAATTTCTCCATTGACTTCAATGGAGATTCTAATTTCCGCAATGAAGTCCGCAGCTGTCATGCACATGTTATGTGTGCTGCGGATCCGTCTTGCTTTTTTAACTTGACATTTCTTCATTCTGGCTGGACCTATGTATTTCTAGGTCTACAGCCAGACTGAGGAAGTCAATGGGGCTCCCGTAATGACGGGAGCGTTGCTAGGAGACGTCAGTAAATAGTCACTGTCCAGGGTGCTGAAAGAGTTAAGCGATCGGCAGTAACTGTTTCTGCACCCGGGACAGTGACTACCGATCCCAATATACAGCAACCTGTAAAAAAATAGAAGTTCATACTTACCGAGAACTCCCTGCTTCTGTCTCCAGTCCGGCCTCCCAGGATGACGTTTCAGTCTAAGTGACGGCTGCAGCCAATCACAGGCTAATAACAGGCTGCAGCGGTCACATGGACTGCCGCGTCATCCAGGGAGATCGGGCTGGATGCCGAAGGAGGGACGCGTCACCAAGACAACGGCCGGTAAGTATGAAATTCGTTTACTTTCACTAGGGAAAGTGCTGTCCCTTCTCTCTATCCTGCACTGATAGGGAGAAGGGAAGCACTTTTCCCACAGTCCGCAGCAGCTAGTCCGCATCAATTTACTGCACATTTTGTGCAGATCCGCAGCAGAATCTGCAACGCAGATTCTGTGCGGCATTGATGCGGACAGTTGCGGAGGAAATCCGCCACGTGTGGTCATGCCCTAATACAGGATGTAACTCAGGATCAGTACAGGATAAGTAATGTAATGTATGTACACAGTGACTCCACAAGCAGAATAGTGAGTGCAGCTCTGGAGTATAATACAGGATGTAACTCAGGATCCGTACAGGATAAGTAATGTAATATATGTACACAGTGACTCCACCAGCAGAATAGTGAGTGCAGCTCTGGAGTATAATACAGGATGTAACTCAGGATCAGTACAGGATAAGTAATATATGTACACAGTGACACCACAAGCAGAATAGTGAGAGCAGCTCTGGAATATAATACAGAATATTACTCAGGATCAGTGCAGGATAAGTAATGTAATGTATGTACACAGTGACTCCACCAGCAGAATAGTGAGTGCAGCTCTGGAGTATAATACAGGGTGTAACTCAGGATCAGTACAGGATAAGTAATGTACGTACACCAGCAGAATAGTGAATGCAGATCTGGAGTATAATACAGGATAAGTAATGTAATGTGTGTACACAGTGACTCCACCAGCAGAATAGTGAGTGCAGCTCTGGGGTATAATACAGGATGTAACATAGGATCAGTACAGGAAAAGTAATGTAATGTGTGTACACAGTGACTCCACCAGCAGAATAGTGAGTGCAGCTCTGGAGTATAATAAAGGCTGTAACTCAGGATCAGTACAGGATAAGTAATGTAATGTATGTACACCAGCAGAATAGTGAGTGCAGCTCTGGGGTATGATACAGGATGTAACTCAGGATCAGTACAGGATAAGTAATGTAATGTATGTACACAGTGACTCCACCAGCAGAATAGTGAGTACAGCTCTGGAGTATAATACAGGATATAACTGAGGATCAGTACAGGATAAGTAATGTAATGTATGTACACAGTGACTCCACCAGCAGAATAGTGAGTGCAGCTCTGGAGTATAATACAGGATGTAACTCAGGATCAGTACAGGATAAGTAATGTAATGTATGTACACAGTGACTCCACCAGCAGAATAGTGAGTGCAGCTCTGGAGTATAATACAGGATGTAACTCAGGATCAGTACAGGATAAGTAATGTAATGTATGTACACAGTGACTCCACCAGCAGAATAGTGAGTGCAGCTCTGGAGTATAATACAGGATGTAACTCAGGATCAGTACAGGATAAGTAATGTAATGTATGTACACAGTGACTCCACCAGCAGAATAGTGAGTGCAGCTCTGGAGTATAATACAGGATATAACTCAGGATCAGTACAGGATAAGTAATGTTATGTATGTACATAGTGACTTCATTTTATATGTAGAATACATCTGTAATAGCTCAAATTAACTTCTCTAAGCAGGTTATTAGCATCTTCAGTACTTTACCAGATACCAAGGTTTAAGGTATCTCTCCATAGACATGCACCAGTGTCACTGGGTCCTGATAAAGTGATGGACATAATTTTCTTGGCGGTTGTCAAGTTAAAAGACATCTGATATTTGTATCTAATAACTCTAGATGTTACAACAAAAGATTCTTCTGAAATCCAGTCTTTAGTAATTATTCTTGCTGCTATTTCACCATCTGTATGTTCATAGGAACCTTTATTGTCTGAAAAAAAGAAATATTTAATTAAATTTGTGCTTATGAAAATAATAACTATGATTGTCAGGTTACACAGAAGTGGGGGTGTACTGCTCTGTTAGATCTGGTTACCCCCCTCTCCACTAACTTTGTCCATGAAGTGCACACCTTTTCCAGTCACCTTTCTCCTCCTCACTGGCTGATCTTTCCTCCTGAATCCCCATCCACCTCCTCTATGGCTCATTATGTGTTTCCCCTGGAGATTCAGATCCGTCGCTAGTGACTGTAAATGAAAAGAAGCTTTACCCTTCTTTTAAAATAGGTTCTGCAGCCACTAGAGTAACATAATGTATTATATTATATAAAAATCTTTTTGAAAAGCAAGCAGGAGCTTCATGTCAATCATTGATATTTTCTTGAAGAGGTTCGCTAGTATTTGGGTTAAAATGTATCCTTTTTTGTAAATGACTTTATATTTCTGGTATTCTGTTAAAAAAAGCTAAAGTGTTGTATAAAGAAAATTTCAGCAACTTTCTAATAAACTTTGTTTCAAATTCTTAACATTTTCAAGATCTCGGCATGACATCCAGAGGCATAAAACCAGTCCTTATCTGATACATCTCACAGTTGAAGGTTTGCTACAATGTATAAGCGTAAACAATCTTCTACGAGCTAAACACCACAGTAGTGCTGATAGTGCTTACATAAACCAATACATTGCAACAGACCTTCAGCTGTTAAAAGTAAGGATAGATTTTTCATCCTCGGAACCTAAAAAAAAAAAAAAAATGAATGCTACTATTTACTTGCAGCAAACAGAGGTCTTGAAATGGCGAGAAATTGAAACCCAACGTATATTAGAAAGCTGCAGAATTTTTTAATTTAAACCTAATACACTTTAATTACGTAAGACTGGCTAATTTTCCAAAATTGCTATTTGGTATTTCCAGCTTTATATCTGGTTGTTGACTACCATGTAATGACGGAGACACATACTATTGTAGTGATCTGACCGATGGCTTCTATCACTAATTCATAGGCCTAGCTTTTGCACACGTCTGGTTTCTTCGGTAGACATAACACTGCTTGCTTTTTTTCCATGGTATTTTCAGTTTCTCTAAGCAATGTGGTGTAACGGATCTTAAATACACATCACGCTCTCCAATGAGCATTTATAGAACATTGTGGCTGCTTATTAGACGGGGCAGTGACGGTCATTCCGCGTGATTCTGGCTCACATTCCCTTTGCTGAGCGTGTCAGCGCTTTCCCCAAAAGGTTACGCTACATTTGGTTGCATGTGGAAGTGCAGGTGCTCTGCGTCCAGTGTATCCAGTCACAAGTAGGGAAGTGCTTTCTCTGTGATTTTAGTTAACCCCCCTATGTGAGGCCGCTGTGACGGCTTTATCCAATAAAAGATGCGAGTTGTTTTACGGTAAAATCACTCTCGGCGCGGCCGTGTTACCGTATTATCCGCTTGTGACATCTCACAAGCTCTGGATTATATTTACACTGGAGTGCAAATCCTTCTTTTATATACAGCACTTCATGTGGTGTTTGGAACCCTGGAGAAAGCACGATTTATTGTTTCCCAAGAATTCCGAACAGGAGCAATAATCTACTCCCTGCTAGGAAGAGAGCTTAGCCCATAATCAGGAAAACGACAATGTTACAGTTTAGAATAACTTCATACAGTGAACGACTTATCTGCCTGGATAGAAGCGTAAAAAAAGGAAAAGGCAAAATAAATGTCAAAACTGATAACTGTGGGAATAACGGAGAGAGAGAGAGAGAGAGAGAGAGAGAGAGAGAGAGAGAGAGAGAGAGAGAGAGAGAGAGAGAGAGAGCGACTGTTCTGCTTCCCACAGGAGGAACTCATTCCAAATGACAATATATAATGAACTGACCCCTTATTGACCGGGGTGTTTTGGACCTTAATGACAAGACCCAGTTTAGAGATTTTGGGGATTTTTTTATGTTGTGATGAGGCTTCCTAGTGTTTTTTATGCATTTCTGTAACCGCGCTTTCTTGTTGTAACCTTTTTTTTTCCAATAAGACTTACATATTTTCCACTTTTATACTCTTTTTATTTTAATTCACAAAATGCAGCTCGAATATAAATTTACCAAAGTCTTATTCTCATTTTAGATATAACATATCATTTTAGGTTGGTTTCCCACTGTGCAGATTTGCTGCAGATTTTGCATGTGTTGTTTTTTTTTTAGCCAAAACCAGAATTGGATCCAGGAGATCAGACCTGGCCTTTCTTTATATATTTCTTCTGTTTAGGTTCCGTTCCTGGTTTTGGCTAAAAAAAAAACGCATGCAAAATCTCCAGCAAATCTGCACTGTGGGAACCCAACCTTAGGATTTGGGCTATGCTACGAATTTAGGTGGCAAAAGGGTTTATATTATTTTTTACAAAAAGGTTGCCCTCCAGAATGTCAGAATTGATCTTTTTGTAATATTTAAACTGTGTGTGTGCGTGTAATGATACAGTAAATATGAGATAGATATGAGACAGATAAATATGAGATAAATAGATAGATGGATATATGTGTGTGTGTGTGTGTGTGTGTGTGTGTGTGTGTGTGTGTGTGTGTGTGTGTGTGTGTGTGTGAAATATATAAGTATATAGACATAAGATAGCCAAAGCTCAGGGCAATTGTTTGTTTGTTAGGCCCTATTCACATCTGCATCGGAGGAATCTGCGCATACTGTGCTATTTTGTCCAAACCGTCGGGCGCCGTTGGTTTCGGTCATACCAAGGAATAGCGGCATTTACGATATTCTCAATATTCTGTTTCTATGATGGAGCAGAACAATGGAACGCAGATGTGAACACAGACTGGTATAATTGAGGTATTTTAATATAAAGAAAAAGTGCTGGGAAATGTACCCAAAGCCTTGATTCTGATAATGTTGATGCTAGAAAAATAGATATCAGGCAGAGCCAGAACGAAAAACAAAAAAAAAGCGTGTTAAAAACGCACAGTGTGAACCTAGTCTAAGTCTTTGCTTTATACTTTTCTTCTATTTAACTTCTTGTTTTGGTATAAACAAAAAAAAGCATTAAAAAAACTGCACTTTGTGTACAACTTCCAACACTGTAGGAAACACTGTTCTGAAATAACAGAGGAAATGCTAAAAGAAATGCGCCTTCCATAAAAGTTACGTGTGAATGGAAAACCAGATCTCATTTACATTCACAGCTAACATCTAGACATTTTACTTATATCATACATTGTCATTAAAATAACATGACCTATATTGTGAGTTTGCCTTTAATTTATTTCTCGGAATTGTGTGATTTTCATTTCAATATATAGTAATAAATGTTGGATTGTGGGATTTAGAGGCAGATTATTCATGGAAGTGGCAGCAGACAAGGCATGTAAACAGACATATCACTTGCATATATAGTGCCGACATATTCCGCAGCGCTGTACAGAGATGGTCACTAATTTTTGCTATCTCAGACACACGCTCATTGGGGTCAATTACATAGGAAGCCAATTAACCTATCAGTCTGTTCTTTCAGCTTTTCCAATTAGTTGTCTGACTAGATCATGTACCGCGTGGGGATAACTCTTGTGAGAGTCGCAGGGTTAGATTTCAAAGCGCTCGCTTATTAGCAGAGAAAGGGTGCCTGCAAATTTTTGTAACCCCAACAGCATAAGTGATCTGATGTTATATTTAACATGACTACATTGCAATCTTATGATTTATGAACTTGTCTGCATGAGCCATCAGCCTGCCCTGTATATCTGGTCTGCGGAAAGATCTTACCAGACCAGTTATCTGGCTGCCGTGCAATTAAAATGCTTGTGTCTAATGAAGTTATTGCCCTGTGACTGAGTATCAAAAAAGGAAGCCTGAGCCTCCCATGGGGAATACAACAAAACATCAAGTTCCAGTGATAGAGTCCAGGCCCCGGGTACACTGGCTGCAGCTGTCTCCTTGATAAATGTTCCCACAGAGAATGAGGGGAAGTGACATTCCTTCTCCCCTCTCCTGATAATCTGAAAATCTTCCCTGTAGGATTGGCTTGCTGCAGGTCTGCAAATCCAGAATGGCAGACAAACCTTTGTTCCATTCCGCAGAGGTTACACCAATGGCAGGAGATCAGCCGACACCTCTATGCCTTCTACATATGTTAAGCACCAGCAAAGAAAAGAATAGCAATGTAAATAGATTAACACAAACCACCAAGTGTTATACATGTCGCCTATAATGTGAAGACGCGATCACACGGTGTAAAGCGAATGTTTTATGTATGTCATTTTAGATTCATTAATCAGATATGTCTGTAGAAGATACAAAACGTGTCTGTTCTTTTTTTATGTTGTAGCTATTGTTTTTTGTTGATAAAACCTTCCCTGGGGTGGCCATATTGGAGACACTTCCTTCCTGTATTGCCTGTAAAACATTGCAGCAGGATGTGTGTGCTTTATGGCAGCTGCAGTAAATGTGAGTCAATAAACAGATAATTATTACAATCTCCAGGACTGAGTGATAGAGTACAGCCTCTCCCCCAGAGGCCAAGGAGTGACCGGGGAGCCACATACAGAGCCTTATCTATATATAATATTGTTATCCTGCCTTATCTAGATCTCCTGCAGTACAATAGAGCAGTCATTAGCTCACCCACCCTCTAATGATAATGAGATGACTCTGCTTATTCTCTCCTAGTCTTTACAGTAAAGCTGACAAGTGAATACAGAAAACGTCAGCTTATTGTGACTGCTCTAGTGGACAGTGTGAAAACTAAAATCATTCAGGTCATAAAAAACGCCACCAAAATAGAAAAAAATATATTTTTATAATAAAACCTGATTTAAATAACATGTAATTTTCGGATGATAAATTCCCTAGTAGTGTCAAATAAAGCTTAATTATTGTATAAATCTTTATGTGTATGGCCAGCCTAATAATAACACTAATGTTAATGTTTACATCCAAACCAATATAGACGTACTACTTCCACAGCGGAGGATGTTGTAGGGAATTGTATCCAGTGTACACAAGGCAGTATAAATCTCTTTCCTGTGAAGATAGTTTCTTTCAATGTATCAGTGCAGGTAAAATGTATCCATCAAAAGTCCGGACCGGACAATCACACATACGGCAGACAAACGTGTGCCATCGGTCATGCACGCTTTTTAAATGATAGTTGGCTGCGATTACCAAAATAGCCTACTTTTATCACGTGTGTTTTAGAAGCACTAAAGAACTGTAAGCAGTGGTGTGAATGGTCCCATTGAAATCCATTACCACCATATAGGGTTCTTAAAGTGCAGCTAAACGTTTGACAAACTTATGACATGTCAGAAGATTGGATTGGTGGGGGTCCGAGCACTGAGATCCCCACCAATCGCTAGAACGAAGCAGCTGAAGGGCTCATATGAGCGCTCAGCCGCTTCGTGTCTGTTTGGCTTTTTCCGGAAAGCCGATGTATCGGAGTGCGGGCTCATAGACTTTCTATTGAGTCCGTACATGATACATTTCCGGAAAAAGCCAAACAGACACGAAGCGGCTGAGCGCTCACACGAGAGCTGCAGCTACTTCGTTCTAGCGATTGGTGGGGGTCTCAGTGCTCGGACCCCCACCAATCCAAACTTCTGACATGTCACTGACAAACTTCTGACATGTCATAAACGTTTAGCTACACTTTAAATACAGTCGGTCCATTATAACGTGCTACAACAAGGAGATCTCTAGTGTTCTACGTAATCGTCTTGACTGCTGGAGTCTTAATCTTTGGTTAGCTTTGAGTGAATATTAGTTATTTGCAGTGGACTCTATAGTGATATAGGGACAACGATTTATAGGTTATATCCTCCGTGTTCATAAACCTCGCCTCCACAATGACTGCAATGTCACCACAATCCATATAGCATCTTCCAAGAGATTTCCACTTCATTCTCTAGTCTTAGCCTCATATCTTAAGTGGGAATTTCCAGCAGGGTTTTTTTTTCCTATGTAACATCTGATCTAATATAAACCCTCCTGGCGCCAGCTGATTTCTCTTCGCTGGCAGCATAATACCAGTGTCTCTAATAGGGAAGATCCCTCTAACTTTTGGGTTTATCTCACAAGGTCTAGGTTACATGTAGCACTTTCATATGAACACAATGTTTGAATACACCCCAACAATGTAAATCTTTCTGTATGGGCTGCATGCTATTTTACAAGTGGCCGCTGCAGGATTTCCCTTATGTCAGGATTCTTTTTCTACGTATAAAATTTGTACAATTTTTTTACACATTTTTACAAGTAATTACAAAATGAGGGAGCTGTATGGATAGTGTTGTAGGATGCAAGAATTTAGGAGTCGGCAAGGATAATGCATATTTAGACAAATTGAATGGTGGCATAATATATTTGGCACAACACCCTGGCTGGTGTTTTATGCTAAAAAATGACAACATGTGACAGAACTCAAATTCAAATGCATTTTGCTTAGTAAACCTCCCCAGTAATTGTAGATCTCAGACCACCTGATGATCTCAGTTCAGTAGATTGAAAACATACTGTATATGGACACTTGTTAAGAGGTTAATTACAAATTATAATATTAATGAATAAGTATTTTTTATTAAAAAAAATATTTTTTGTTACCCTAACTAAACTGCTAGAGCTACACGGCGACATAAAGATCAATGTGAAATCACAATTGCCAAACAATTTCAATTATTCCATATGGAAAATAAAGTTCCAAGCGACCTCGAGACTATCACAAAAATTCCGGCTGTGACTTTTCTTCCCATGACGACACATGTTGGCCACAATTTCTCAGCAATGTTAGTACAATTTGCATAACTTCATGTTGCTGTGTAGCCCCAGATCATTGTAGCAGGTCCTCAGGCTTTCTGAAGGCAAATATCTCTGCACCGTTCTTAGGGCTTGTCCACACGTAACGGAATTGCTGCCGAAAATTTCTGCAGCAATTCCGTTGAAAGTAGCAGACTTTCCGCTGGGACAAAAACGCAGGAAATGCAATTTTAACTGCAGAAAATGGTGCGTATTTTGCTGCGTTTTTCACAATGCTGGGAGAAGGTGAAACCTCCTCTGAAAAACGCAGTCCAGTTTCCGCAGCGTGTGGATGGGGTTTGTTAAATCTCACCCACTTTGCTGCTACTGTATTCTGCTGCGTATTTTCCATCCGCAATTCTGCACGGAAAATATGCAGCAATTCCGCTACGTGTGGACGAGCCCTTACAGCTGCTAGAAAATCTAAAGCTGACCATATACTTCAGATTGCTGTTGTTTGTCGGACAGCTATTTTTTCCAACTCCCCCATATACATACCAGGCTGAGATTGCATGTTTTTTCAATAGGGAGTTGGGAATAAACTACTGCCATACCCCTACCCCCTCACGTGGGAACCAAGGATCAGGCATGTGGAGATCCAGTAAACCAAATCCTTCTCTCCCCGACATCCGCTGTTGAGGGAGAGTGGGACACCGTCGGACATCTAATGTGTATGAGCACCTTAGGACAGTCCAGGAATGAGATCTAGAGATCCAGTATGCAGCTTTATTCCATTTCATAGCCGCCCCACTTTAATTAGATAGTTCCCAGAATTTTTTAATGTAGGAAGATTTAATTTAAAAAAAAAATATTTTTATTTTAAATGCATTGTATGTAAAATTCCCGGACCTAGATAGTGGACTATATTTTATTTCCTCCAAACAACTGAGATCTTCTCAATCTCCACCTGTTTAGAGTATCAGGGTGTCTTATTAACACGTGTAGGTGTCTGTGTTCTTCTTCCATGACCTTTTCATATAGGTAGACTTTATTCCTGATCTCTACTAAGGTACTGAGAAAACTCTACAAGTAGATATTATTCTAGTCCTATGTTAACCCCTTCCCGACATATGACATACAGTTACGTCATAGCCGGGTAGGGGAAGTATGGAGCGTGATAGTTTAACTCGTTAAATGCTGCGGTCAATACCGACCGCAGCATTTAAATCGTTAGAAAGAGGTGGGCGGCCCCCTCTAACAGCTCATCGCGCCCCCCGCAACGCAATCACAGGCGGGCGATGGTTGCTATGGCTGCCTGGGGGGCCTAATGAAGACCCCCAGGTCCGCCATCTTTGTACACCTCCTAAGCCCTGCCTCCGGCCTGTCAGAATCACGATATACTGCAATACATTAGTATTGCAGTATATCTTGCAAGTGATCTAACGATCGCTGGTTGAAGTCCCCTAGGGGGACTAATAAAAAAAGTAAAAATGAGTTAAATGAGGTCTTTTTTTTGTGTAAAAAAATATATATATATATATATTAAAAGTAAAAAAAAAAAAAAACCTTTTACCATTTTCCCCCTGGAGCATAGTAAAAAATTAAATAAATAAACATAATTGGTATCGCCGCGTCCATAAAAGTCTGAACTATTACAATATATCATTATGTAACCCGCACGGTGAACGCCGTAAAAAAAAATAATAAAATTGTAAACGCCAGAATGTCTATTTTTTGGTCACCTCATCTCCCACAAAAAATGAAATAAAAAGTGATCAAACTGTCGCATGTACCCCAAAATTATATTATTAAAAACGACAGCTTATCCTGCAAAAAATAAGCCCTCATACCACTTAATCGACGAAAAAATAAAAATGTTACGGCTCTCGGAATTTGGCGACACAAAATAAATTTTCTTTTTTACACTTCGGTTTTTACTTGTAAAAGTAGTAAAATATAGAAAAAACAACATATATTTGGTATCGCCGTAATCGTATTACCCGCAGAATAAAGTTAACGTGTTGTTTTAATTGTACAGTGAATTCCATAAAAACGGCGCGCAAAAAAACCATGGAGGAATCGCTGTTTTTTTTCATTTTCTACCCCACAAATATTTATTTTCCCGTTTCCTAGTACATTATACGGCAAAATAAATGGTGCTACGAAAAACTACAACTCGTCCTGCAAAAATCAAGCCCTCATAGGACTATATCGATGGAAAAATAAAGACGTTATGGCTTCTGGAAAGTGGGGAGGAAAAAACGAAAATGAAAATCTGAAAGTTGTTTACGACGGGAAAGGGTTAATAATGTTATAATATAATCCCTGCGTTCTGTTTTTTTTACGTTGTTGCAGTGTGACAAGAGCCTTTGGGTAGTTCTGACCATAGCAAGCCACGAGCGTCGTCTCACAGATCTGTAATGTGGCCGTGTGCATGAGGCCAAACACACAGAAGTATTAGGCGCAGTGTATAAAGATTTAGAGATGGTTATATGATATGAATTTCCTCTTTGTAGCATAGATTATTTTCCACGACTCCAGTATTATATAGAAACTGCATTATGTAACTGTCATGGTGGATTAGAGCTCGTCCAGTGGATCCAGGACTAGTAACCACATGGACAGGGGTTATGATGCTGCCGCGACACACAGATTAGATGTAATCCACCTCCATTTTCACGTATGAATTATTATGATTATTTATTATGATCGGGTCGGACGAGATGTTATCTTCCTGCAGTCGGCTGTTCATGTTTCTCATTTGTTAGAGCATTCCTGTATGTTTTTTGTCAGTCTCGCAGCGAGCGTTGGCGCACAAAGTATTCTTCTACTGGACTTTCCGGCACAAGGAACATATTTCCATAAAATTTACGAGCGCAAAAAATCGTTTTTTAACAGTTTGCTGTCCCTGTAGATCCTGACCACAATATCTATCAAGTTGTGCTTTATTGCTTTCTTAGCCTGTAATCCATCTGTTACATTGTATTGAATTTATTGCGAGCCTTCCCACATTAGCTACATAATAAAGACTTCAATTCTGGGGAGAAGACAATCTGACGGGAAAGTATTTATTCTACAGGTAGAAATCAGAGAGTTTCCCAGCTCGGTGACCACATGTAAAGTTATTTCAATAGGGTCCATTATTATTTTTTACTTTTGCTTATATTAGGTGTTTTGTTCCTTATGTTGTATTTTTTTCTTTTTTGTTTGCTTTTTAGTGATTTGAATTAAAATCTACTTAGGGTTTCTTTACAATTGAATATGAAAATATGGATCAAATACAGATGTTTTTTCTTTACAATTTGTTCCGTTTCTGTTTCGCACGTTGCATTCATTTCTGTTCTGTATTTGGATAGGAGTTGTTCCTTTTCTCATCTGTTTTTGTTCCTTTTTTTTTGTTAAAGCATTAACAATTTTTTTTTTGCTTTTTTTTATAATGTTGCTGAATTATGGATGTACAAAAATGGAACATGCGATTTTAAAAAGCAACCATTTGATTTTCATTGGCTGAAAACATTATCAATATGGATCCGATGGAACATGCAGAGTATTAAAACAACTGCCATACACAATAAAAAAACAAATGGGACTAAAACCATTTAAATATATGGGCACCATTTTTTCAAATAAAAAATGGAATACAGATCTGATATACGGAAGTGTGGATAAGCCCTCAGTCCTAGGATGGATTTATGTCTACTTACAAATACTTTATGTCATTGAATAACTGTCAATTTCTTAATATCAAGTTATTATTGGGATCATTCCTTTTACAAGGCAGCGTATTCTGATGTCAAATTGTCCAGAGCTTTCCTACCACCTTTCAGCAGACACGGGTTTTATGGATCAGTCATAGTTACCAGCAACACTAGTACTGCCCTGCAAAACGTATTATCGGAATGCACCCATTTGTATAGAAAGTTGTTGTTGTGTGTGTGTGTGTGTGTGTGTGTATTTATATATGTAATGTATGCACATATTGGTAAGTTGCAATTTACGCAACTCCCTAATAAATAAATTCTGGTTCTCATAAGGTGAACATATACTGTGAAGATCCATTTTGGCACAAAACATAATGGACTCTAATTATAGTCTTTTCAAGATTTTTAACTTAAATCTTCAGTAAAAGGAAACTTCATTGAACTCAATATATAAATACAGCTGGATGAAGTCTGATGAGGATTTATTTGAATAATTGTAAGGCTATGTTCACACATCGCGATTTATTGCAGATTTTTTGTAAGTGTGCAGTCACATGCGGCAGATTTTGTTGCAACATTTTTCTGGTACTGAAAATCACTTCCTTTCACCTGAATAGAACTTGCAGAAATCCATGCACGTGCTGCAGAAATAACCACATTCAGATGAATGGAATTGATATGCAATTGCAGAAATTCTGCAACCAAATCTGCAGCGTTTAAAACTACCGGTAAGCTACGTTCATATGTTCACACATTGAGGATTCAGATTTTTTTTAGCCAAAGCCAAAAGTGGTTTTAAAAGAAATGGGAAATATAATGGATGAACTCATACGTCTCCTTCCTCCTGGATCCACTTCTGGCTTTAGCTCGCAAATCTGCAACAAATCACGATGTGTGAACATAGCCTAAGGCCTTATTCACACGGACATGTCAGTTTTGCGCGTGCAAAGAACGCTGCGTTTTGCACGTGCAAAATGTCCATGTGGCATCAGCATATGGTGCGTGGCTGTGTTTTTTGCGCAGCCGGCATCATTATGACACTCTGGTTTTATGTTTACAAACAGAAAACCACGTGGTGCTTTTCTGTTTTCTTTTCATTCATTTATTTTCCTACTGTATCGCGCATCACCCGGAAGTGCTTCCGCGTGCCGAGCGTGATTTGCACGCACCCTTTGACTTTAATGGGGGCGTGCTGCGCGAAACACGGCCAAATATAGGACATGTTGTGAGTTTTACGCAGTGCACATACGCTGCGTGAAATTCACTGACAGTGTGAACGGCCCCATTCATTAACATAGGTCCGTGCGACGCGCGTGAAATTCCCGCGCGTAGCTACGGACGTTACAACATGTTCGTGTGAATAAGGCCTAAGGGTGTATTCACATGGTACGGTTTTGCTGTGTTTTTTACCAGTTGGCTGAAAACAACTGCATTCAGATGAATGGAAATGATGTTCAGTTGCAGAAAAACAAACAAAATCTGTGACTGCTCCCTGAGCCAAAGCCACAAGTGAATCCAGGAGGAAGGAGAAGTAAAAGTTTCCTTTTGAAATTACTTCAGGCTCTGGCTAAAAAATCTGCATCAAAATCTGTGATAAATTGCGATGTGTGACCAGAGCCTTAGGGTGCATTCACACGGTGCAGTTATGCTTCATTTTTTCATGGCACAGCCAAAAACTGCACTTAAAAATGCATGTGTTTTTATTGCAATTTGCAGCGGTTGTTGTGCTAACTGCAAAACTGCAGAAAATTGCCATAAAAACACAAGCGTTTTTGCCATGTTTTCAGCCATCTGGTAAAAACCACAGCAAAACCGTACAATGTGAATACACCCTAAGGCTATGTTCACACATCGTGATTTGTTGCAGATTTTGATGCAGATTTGCGAGCCAAAGCCAGAAGTGGATCCAGGAGGAAGGAGAAGTACGAGTTCATCCATTATATTTCCCATTCCTTTTAAAACCACCTCTGGCTTTGGCTCAAAAATCTGCATCCTCGATGTGTGAACATATGAACATAGCTTAAGGGCAAAGCCCCACGTGGCGGAATTGCTCTTGAATTCCGCTGCGGACACTCCGCAGCGTTAATCCGCAGCGGAGCCGTTTCTCCATTGCCTTCCACTTCTTTTTAGCAGTGTTCGTTTAGACGAGGCTGAAAATTCAGCTGCGGAGCATAGGCTGCGGTTCGGAATTTGGTGTCTGCAGCATACAATGGATGTTGCGGAGCAGTGGCGGACTGGTTGTGGACTCATTGCGGAATTTCTCCATTGACTTCAATGGAGATTCTAAATTCCGCAATGAAGTCCGCAGCTGTCATGCACATGTTATGTGTGCTGCGGATGCGTCTTGCTTTTTTGACATGACATTTCTTCATTCTGGCTGGACCTATGTATTTCTAGTTCTACAGCCAGACTGAGGAAGTCAATGGGGCTCCCGTAATGACGGGAGCGTTGCTAGGAGACGTCAGTAAATAGTCACTGTCCAGGGTGCTGAAAGAGTTAAGCGATCGGCAGTAACTGTTTCTGCACCCTGGACAGTGACTACCGATCCCAATATACAGCAACCTGTCAAAAAAATAGAAGTTCATACTTACCGAGAACTCCCTGCTTCTGTCTCCAGTCCGGCTTCCCAGGATGACGTTTCAGTCTAAGTGACGGCTGCAGCCAATCACAGGCTGCAGCGGTCACATGGACTGCCGCGTCATCCAGGGAGGTCGGGCTGGATGCCGAAAGAGGGACGCGTCACCAAGACAACGGCCGGTAAGTATGAAATTCGTTTACTTTCACTAGGGAAAGTGCTGTCCCTTCTCTCTATCCTGCACTGATAGAGAGAAGGGAAGCACTTTTACCGCAGTCCGCAGCAGCTAGTTCGCATCAATTTACTGCACATTTTGGGCAGATCCGCCGCAGAATCTGCAACGCAGATTCTGTGCGGCATTGATGCGGACAGCTGCGGAGGAAAACCGCCACGTGGGGCCATGCCCTAACGGTAGCTTCAAACGCGAGGCGGATTTTGTTACAGATTTTCTGCAGTTCCATTTACCTGAATGTGGTTATTTCTGCAAGTTCCATTCAGATAAATGGAAGTGATTTTCAGTCATAGAAATTTCTGCAACAAAATCTGCTGCGTGTCACTGCACCCTACAGACTGCTGCAAATAACGTGTTTTATTACTTTAATGGCATTTATTATAAATCCCGCTAATTTTTAGTCATTCAGAGTTCAGTCTCATAAAGGCAAAGTCTCAGATGCCTCCACATACTAGAGGTGATACAGATCTGGGGCAGCTCGACTTCTCTTCTATTAATCCTCTGGTAGGAGGGTAAATATTCAAGTGGGATTTACAGACAGTGAGGGAGGAAACTTGACATTCACTGAAATGTGTCTAATGGGAATAGCCTGAGCTCAGTGACATAACTTACTAAGTAACAAAGACTACAAACGTGGGCTCAAAAATGTGCGATGAGGCAAAGTCTGCAGAACGACAGAAGGTGTGATAACTGGAGCAGTTGATTGATGGAAAATGCTGGATTTGGCTGCCGAGTGACAGAGACAAAGTGATTGTGGCCGCAGAGTGATGGCGAGAAATAGAGCCGGTTATTGCTGCCGAATGACAGGGGACATAACAAGAGCAAAGTGATGGGGAGAAACTGGACTACCGAAGCTGTGGAATGTCAGGGGGCAAAAGAACTGCAGCTGTGGAGTAACAGGAGGCAGACCCTGTATCTGCACAGTTCAGTTACCCATACATATTAGATACGTATAGAACGCTTCTACGGGAAAATACCTTGGTAATACGGCATGCAAACCATCATGCCACAATATTATTTCTTACAAAAACTTCTGTGTGCTTCCTAATAAATCTGGAGGCACATGGAGGTAGAGTATGGGGCCATAGGAGTCTATAGGCACTGTAGTAAAGAATAGTAGAACAAGGATCCATAATATGACATGTGCACGGATCCTAGGGCAAAAGATATAGTAAGCTGGCCATAAAACAATGCAGATAAATGACAGTATAGAGTTACTTTTGCATTCATTTATAATGTTATATATATATATTATTCTAAGAGATCTCTGTACAAGTTGTGGCATCTGATAATAGGGAAACAATGGGAATGGGGTCTTTTACACCAGTTACGTTTACATTTCTGCAGCTCTGTGATCTTATTATCGGATCAATCCCAGAGAGTGGTTCACACGACAGGTGTACATGAGGCGATCGCTGTTGATGGAGAACCTGCAGTTCAAGCATATACGCTGCATATATATGTGATATTAACTTTGCTATATAGCAGAATGGAATAATCAGAGCTCGTGGTGACACTAAGAATCAGGCAGTGGTCCGTGGTCCAGCAGTTTTTTGAAATACGGGAACTGAACGCCTCCAAACATCTGGCCATTTATTTAAATGGGAAAAACGGCGTTGAAAACAACGCCCCGTAAAAAAGAAGCACATGTCACTTCTCTTGAAGCCCCTTCTGGAGCCGTTTTTCATTGGGTCAATAGAAAAACAGCTCCAAAAACAGCCGTAAAAAATGCTTGATGCATAAAAAACGGCTGTAAATCAGAGGCTGTTTTCCCTTCAAACCGGTCCGTATTTTACAGCTGTTTTTTGTTAAGCGTGTGAACATACCCTCACACTTACCTGGAGGAGAAGGCCTCACACTTACCTGGAGGAGAAGGCCTCGCACTTACCTGGAGGAGAAGGCCTCGCACTTACCTGGAGGAGAAGGCCTCGCACTTACCTGGAGGAGAAGGCCTCACACTTACCTGGAGGAGAAGGCCTCACACGTACCTGGAGGAGAAGGCCTCACACTTACCTGGAGGAGAAGGCCTCACACTTACCTGGAGGAGAAGGCCTCACACTTACCTGGAGGAGAAGGCCTCACACGTACCTGGAGGAGAAGGCCTCACACTTACCTGGAGGAGAAGGCCTCACACTTACCTGGAGGAGAAGGCCTCGCACTTACCTGGAGGAGAAGGCCTCACACTTACCTGGAGGAGAAGGCCTCACACTTACCTGGAGGAGAAGGCCTCACACTTACCTGGAGGAGAAGGCCTCACACTTACCTGGAGGAGAAGGCCTCACACGTACCTGGAGGAGAAGGCCTCACACTTACCTGGAGGAGAAGGCCTCACACTTACCTGGAGGAGAAGGCCTCACACGTACCTGGAGGAGAAGGCCTCACACTTACCTGGAGGAGAAGGCTTGATTCTTGAGGATCAGTCATGGCAGGAGTTTGTCTATTGAGATGCAGATTATACCAGAGCAGATTTCCTTATGACTCTTGAGAGCTTTTTCAAAGTGAAAAGTCCGGGATAAAGACCCCAATTTGTGGAGCTGATATTAGATGAACAAGCGTGACAGTTTTTTTTCTTTTTCTTTTTACAATAAAATTTCGTTTTTTCATGGAAATAGAAAATTGAGCGGCCACCCTGTTGTTTTTATTGCGCTTGAAATTGCTGCAATTTTTCCATCTTTATAATAATCAGCTGCAGCGAGGTGAACAATGCTCCGAGGAGGAACAGCTTCTTCACAGTCTATGGAAATGCCATCCTTGGTCAGTGCAGTGTTTTGAGATTTTACGACTAATAAGAAGATCGTGCTGAAGAGCGCATTTGCTTCATTTTCATGGTTGAGCTGTTAATAAAAAGAAGAATTTGGCTGTAAATAAAAACCACAGTACAGATCAGTAAATGACGCAACCGTATAAATGTCAGGGAAGCATTTCATGTAGTGTATTCTTTGTATGGTGTTAGGCCCCATGCACACGACCGTAGAGTTCATCCAGAATTACGGACCCATTCACCTCTATTGCCCACGGACACCTTCCCGTATATTTACAGGAAGGTGTCCCTGCCGTAGAGAGGCTCCACAAAAGATAGGACATGTCCCATTTTTTGCTTTTTACGCACCGTGCTGCCATACTTTATATGCGGGTGGCTGTCCGCGCCCGTCAGTGCTCGTAATCAAGGACAGTGATTACGGGCACGGTCGTGTGCATGGGGCCTTAGATTCATGAATTATTCCTATACATATTACCAATACAACAAAAGATCAACATTCCCACACAGTCCTTAGTACAACCAGGCTACCACCACTCACAGTGACGGATCTTGGTAACAAATCAGGTCAGTGCCATGGATAAACCCCTAGCTGTTCACACTTCCATCTGCAGGAATGTACTGATTCCACATGAAACTTTATGTTTCATTAGTTATATAATTTCCCTGAAAAATTGAGAGAGCATGAAACACATGGCGTTGATTCGTTTTGGGCTCAAGATGGTATCTGTCTTTGGCAAAGTAACTTCTGGCATCCTGCTTGTCTCCCTTCTGCTAAACAAGTTTGGGGGTTGCAGATGGAGACAAGAATTTCATATTCAATATTGTATTTTTATGTTGATGTAAGAATAATTCATAGTATCAATAGTAATGATCTGCTTTATTACAGGAAGCCATGGTATAAATCAATGACTACAAGTCTTGACGCCCTAGGATTCGTCCATGTCTTATTGAGTAACTACAATGAATCACAGTGGATTTTAATCGGCCTTTTCACTTTTTTTTTAATGTAATTATTAGGGCTCATGCACACTTCTGTGAAATTCTTCAGTGTGCTGTCCGTCTTTTTAATGCACCCATTTATTTCTATGGGGCCATGCACACATCCGTTTTTTTTGCGGATCCGTGTGTCCGTTTTGCTAATTATAGAACAGGTCCTTTTCTTGTCCGTTTTTGCGGATCAGTCTCAGCGGATTCATTAGTCCGTTAAAAATACGGAGCGCACACGGAAGCCATCTGCAGATTTGCAGATCCGTATTTTGCGGCCGTATTAAAGGTCACGGATGTGTAGATGAGCCCTAACACTAAATAATTGAATTCAGAACTCCTGAGCTCCTTTAAGGCAGTATGTAATAGAGGCACATTTGTAAGAGAAGAATATGACATTTTTTTGTATCCATCCGCTGACTGGTAATGTTCAATAATCTTGACATGTACTTGTTTGGAGAGTTCTTTTGTCCTCAAAAAGGGAATTTATCAACAGATTTGAACCACTTTCATGGCATAAAAAAAAGTTGCACATTTTGCCGCACGCCTGTTTTGCACAAAAATTGGTGTCTTTTTTGTTTACTTATAAGACACTCTTGCCACTTTTAAAAAAAAGTTTGTGGGACTAAGCAGAAGGGGTAGGACCATCCCGGCCCGACAGAGTTACTATCATTTATGCCAGATATTGGCGCCAGTCTTAGTAAATCTGCGCCATAGTTTCATGTCTGCCGCGACATGGACGGATCAGCACAAGCACCATAAATGCACACAAGAAATTATCTCCATTTGCACAAGGGAGAGCAGAAAACCTGGACCGCACATCCACTTGCTATACTTGATCAATTGCGGTTCAGCAAAATTTTAAAAAAGGTATGAACATGAGGTTCTTAGTTTACATTTTGATCAAACTGTATGAGGTCACTTGCCACTTCACGGCGACCTCTTTTAAGTGGGTCCCTACTCTATCAAGTGTAGTATCACATGGCAACCAGTGCCACTGCAACACAGCACCCGTAGAGGGAGCAACCCAGGAGACCAACAGCACCCATGCTGCCAGTCTAAGGCCCCACGACCGTAAAATCGTCCGCAATTACCAACCCATTCACTTCTATTGTCCACGGACACCTTCCCGTATATTTACGGGAAGGTGTCTATGTCGTACAAGCCTTCCGCAAAACATAGGACATGTCTTTTCTTTTGCTTTTTACGGACCGTGCTACCATACTTTATAATGGGAGCACGGCCCGTAAATGCAGACGACTGTCCGCAGCCGGCCTTGCCGTAATTACAGACCGTGATTACGGGCACGGTCGTGTGCATGGGGCCTATGCCACCTTGGCTCTGGGCCACGTCCCCCCCAGATACAGCACCACAGCAGCAAAAATCACCACACAACACCACAAAAAAGTGAACAGGTGGAAAAAGCTCACCTTTCCTTGTAGTCTCAGGGGCCAACTGAGAAGAAATAGGTCGAAACCCTTAGGGTATGTTCACACACACTAATTCGAGCGTTTTTGACCCGAATTATGTCTGAAAATAGCGCCTTAATAGCGCTGACAAACATCTGCCCATTGAAAGCAATGGGCAGACGTTTGTCTGTTCACACGAGGCGTATATTTACGCGCCGCTGTCAAATGACGGCACGTAAATAGACGCCCGCGTCAAAGAAGTGACCTGTCACTTCTTTGGCCGTAATTGGAGCCGTTATTCATTGACTCCAATGAATAGCAGCGCCAATTACGTCCGTAATGGACGCGGCGTTCAAGCGCCTGCACATGCCGGTACGGCTGAAATTACAGGGATGTTTTCAGGCTGAAACATCCCCGTAATTTCAGCCGTTACGGACGCCCTCGTGTGAATATAGCCTCATGCAGTCTCCTGCTATTTATAAACACTCATCTCCATATGAATGATTATGTGACACCTAAAATCGATTGGCTGTTTAAGTGAAAATTTAGTTGTGTCCTAGGGGAAAGGGGGATGGATAGTTCTGCATTTAATTATTTTCACTTTGACACCATGGGATTTTATTTCTGCTGATCAATAATTTGGTTCTAGGGTGTTTATGTGTAATATGATTGACTATTTCTGATATTAATAGGTTTTATCGAGGAGTAAACAGGGGTGGCCTAATGTACCTAAAGACTCGGGGGGGGGGGGGGGGGGTTCTGTGGATCCATTTGTCAGACGAGACCACATTATCGGTTCCGTGCCAAAAATGTGAAAGTCTACTCCTAAGGTTTAATGACTCTTCATTGACAAGGACAAGGGACACACAGTTCTTGCTCAGCGTAAAAGAAACTTTGAGAGATAAATAACACTAATTGTAAATCACTCACATGGACATAATGAACAACAACTGCTCCGAACCCCTGCGGTCCTTGGAGGTAAAAAATAGGGAAAATATTTAAGTCATTTGTAGGTTTTGGATTTCACGGCCATTTTTTTAAAAACTCATAATGAAGTTGGTGCTTGGGATCATCTCTTCAGCTTTACTTAGGGCATGGGAAGAAAGCCGGTGATATGAGCAGCTGGTTCATGTCCATGGAAACGTACTTCAAGGTGACTTTACTTTTCACGCGTGTCATACGCATCTATATTACTCTATGGGGCAGTGCAGACAGTCCGTGATTTTTACGCTGCGTAAAACTCACGACATGTTCTATATTTCAGCGTTTTTTGCGCATCACGCACACATTGAAGTAAATGGTTGCGTGAAAACCATGCAGGTCGCACGGAAGCACTTCCGTGCGAACTGCGTGATTCGCGCAACAGCTGTCAAACTCTGAATGTAAACAGAAAAGCACCACGTGCTTTTCTCTTTACAAACATCCAAACGGAGTGTCATAATGATGGCGGCTGCGCGAAAATCTCACAGCCGCGCATCATACGCTGATGACACACGCAGCTGTTAAGTGAATTTTGCGCACGCAAAACGCCGAGGTTTTTGCGTCCGCAAAACGCACACACTCGTGTAAATCAGGCCTTAGTCTCAGAGCAACTAGTCCAGGTGGACCAAATAACACCAAGTTCCGTGGGTGCCATGCAGGGGGCAGCAGGTTCTTGTAAGGCTCTGTTCATACCAGCGTCATGGCTTTTGTTCATAATGGAGCTGTGAAAGCTATGACGGATCTGTTTTTGAACAGATCCCAACAAATCCTGATGGACCTCATGGATTTATAATGGGGTCCATCAGATTTCCATCAGGGTTCTGGTATTTTGGATGGCACTATTCTTGCTATCAAACAATTTCTATTTTTATTTTTAAATGGAAGCGGGGGCTCCTTAACCCCTTAATGACCAAGCTATTTTTTACGTTTTTTAATCGTCGCATTCCAAGAGCTATAACGTTTTTATTTTTGCGTCGACACCGCTGTATAAGGTCTTGTTTTTTGCGGGACAAGTTGTATTTTTTAATAGCACCATTTTTAGGTACATATTATTTATTGATTAACTTTTCTTAACTTTTTTTTGGGGGGGAATAGAAAAAAAGCAAATTGCGCCACTCTTTTTTGCGTCCTAAATCTACGCGGTTTACCGTGTGGTATAAATAACACAATAACTTTATTCAGCGGGTTGTTACGATTGCAACGATACCAAATTTGTATAGATTTTGTATGTTTTACTACTTTTACACAGGAAAAACGCTTTTTTTTCAAAATTATTTGTTTTTGTGTCTCCATATTTGAAGAGCCGTAACGTTTTTATTTTTTCGCCGATGCGGTTGTATGAGGGCTTTTTTTTTGCGGGAAGACTTGTAGTTTTTATTGGTACCATTTTTGAGTAGATGCGACTTTTTGATGACTTTTTGGGGGGATTCACACGAGCGTGTATTCGGTCCGTGCGGGCCGCGTGGTTTTCACGCGGCACGCATGGACCAATACAAGTCTATGGGGCAGTACAGACAGTCCGTGCTTTTTGCGCAGCGTTTGTCTGCTGCGCAAAAAGCGCGACAGGTTCAATAACTCTGCGTATTTCGCGCATCACGCACCCATTGAAGTCAATGGGTGCGTGAAAATCACGCGCACCACACGGAAGCACTTCCGAGGGACGAGCGTGATTCGCGCAACAGCAGTGAAAAGGATGAATGAAAACCGAAAAGCACCACGTGCTTTTCTGTTTCCAAGCATCCAAACGGAGTGTCTTTGCGAGGAGCGAACCCCGACAACCGAGGCAAACTTCACCGGGTTCGGCCAAACTCGTTTTGGCCGAACCCGGCAAAAAAATTTCCGGTCCGCGACGTCGGGAGAGATTCACTGTCCATGGTGCTGAAAGAGTTAAACTGTTTCAGCACCTTAGACAGTGACGGGCGTTGACAAGCCTCATCTCTATGATGCCGGCTGCGCGAAAATCACGCAGCCGCGCATCAGACACGCATGACACACGCAGCTGTCAAATGGTTTTTGCGCTCGCAAAACGCTGCGTTGTTTGCGCGCGCAAAAACGCAACGTTCGTGTGAATCTCCCCTTTATCACATTTTTTTTAAGTCAGGATTCACAGAAAACAGCAATTTTTCCATAGTTTTTTATTAATTTTTTTACGACATTCACTGTGTGGGTTAAATAATGTAATAGCTTTATAGTCGGGGTCGTTACGGACGCGGCGATACCAAATATGTGTAACTTTTTAACTTTATTTTGTTTTTTTTAATAGTAAAGCAGTTTGTAAGGGGAAAAGCTGGGTTTTTCATTTTTTTTCTAATTAACTTAGAAATTAGCATTAGCTGTGCTGGGGGAGAGCATTCTAGCTGGGGTGGCGGAGTATTTAAACTAGGGCTGAGGAGGGAGGTCAATGTAGAAAAAAAAGGGGTAGCCAGGTTAGAGAGGGGTCAGACTATATTGGTGGGGGGAGAAACAGAATGTGGGGAGAGGACTAGACAACAAGATAAGGAGATCCTTTCGTTACAAAACATCAGTGTAAATAAAAAGGACCGATTAATGTCAAATCACATTTCTGATAATAAAAGTGAAAAACTGACAGGCAAGTTAAAGTGTATGTTCACAAATGCCAGAAGTCTAGCAAGCAAAATGGGGGAGCTGGAGGCCTTGATACTGGAAGAAAATATAGATATAGTTATCATGCCTCCGGCATGATCTAGCAGGCATTCACTCCAGGCAGACTTGGGGGCCTTTATTAGACCCCCGGCTGCCATTAGAGACACAGACACTCGGCGATCGTATCGCCGGGTGTCGGTGGGATGAGAGGGAGCTCCCTCCCTCTCTCCAAAACCACTCAGATGCGGTGCTCGCTATTGAGCACCGCATCTGAGGGGTTAAACGTGTGAGATCGATACTAATATTGATCTCACACGGCAGAGCAGGGACGCCCCAGCCCTCAGCTACCTCTAGCAGCTGAGAGCAGGGAGATTTGACAGCTCCCTGCTCTGTTTACTTATTCCGATGCCGCGACGTAAAAAGTCTATGGCATCGGAATAAGGCCCGTTAGTGACCGACGTAGAAATACGATGGGCCGGTCACTAACGGGTTAAACAACTGGCATAAAAACTTTGATAAATCTGCCCTATTGCATTTTTTTGTGGCTTTATTTTACAGCCATTTCCAGTAAGCGGGCCTATACCGTAGCTTCATATGTCTCTAATGCAGACATTAAGGCATTCTCCCACGGATGTACAGCTCTTCTCTCCCCAGAAGTAGAATAGCTCCGTACAGACCATTCAAAGGACCACTGAGCCGTCTTGCCTTTGTGTCAGTCTTTACTCTAGTTCTTGTATTCTATTCATGAAGCAGAAAGCTCAGGATGAACAGTCTTATGAGTCCCCTTACATAGAGCATAGTAAACTAACACATGGGATTATCCCAGCAATGTTCTTTTCCATACTAATCCTTAGAACTGGATTTCTCCTCTTTTATGTCTCAATAATTGTTTTCCGGGGCTCATTCTGCTGCTGCGCTTGTTGAGGGATTATTTTCATTCATTTCTTTTAGTGACGGTTCAATAGCCGGGTGAGCCGAATATGAGCAACTGTTTCTCTGCCCGCTTTACATATCAAAGTTATTTTTATTTCTTGGACACATCTTCAAACAAATGATGTCATTACTAAACCATCGCTGAGGCTTTTTTGGACGTGAATGAAAGTTACATTGCGGAAACAAATGATCATTTCTTGTCAGGATAAAGCAGGCCGGGCCGGATATAACACATACGTTATTAATATGTATTATCATTCTTAGGGCCGGTTCACATCAGCGTTGGCTTTTCGTTCAGGGGTTCCGTCGGAGGTTTCCGTCAGGTGAAGCCCCCAACGGAAAGTCAAACAGAAACCTTAGCTTCCGTGTGCATCACCATTGATATCAATAGTGATGGAAACATTGCTAATTATTTCCGTCTGTAACCATTCCGGCAGGTTTCCGTTTTTTCGACTGAATAAATAGCGCAGTCGACTTTCCGTTGAGGGGTTCCATGACGGAAACCTCCAACAGAACCCCTCAATGGAAAGCCAACGCTGATGTGAATTGGCCCTTAGTATAAGGCTGGGTTCACACGTGGCGGAATTTCACTTGAATTCCGCTGCGGACACTCCGCAGCGTTAATCCACAGCGGAGCCGTTTCTCCATTGACTTCCACTTCTATTTAGAAGTGTTCGTTTAGACGAGGCGTAAAATTCCGCTGCGGAGCATAGGCTGCGGAGCGGAATTTGGTGTCCGCAGCATGCTCTGTCTGTTGCGGAGCAGTGGCGGACTGGTTGCGGACTCATGGCAGAATTTCTCCATTGACTTCAATGGAGATTCTAAATTCCGCAATGAAGTCCGCAGCTGTCATGCACATGTTATGTGTGCTGCGGATGCGTCTTGCTTTTTTACCATGACATTTCTTCATTCTGGCTGGACCTATGTATTTCTAGGTCTACAGCCAGACTGAGGAAGTCAATGGGGCTCTCGTAATGACGGGAGCGTTGCTAGGAGACGTCAGTAAATAGTCACTGTCCAGGGTGCTGAAAGAGTTAAGTGATCGGCAGTAACTGTTTCTGCACCCGGGACAGTGACTTCCGATCACAATATACAGCAACCAGTCCAAAAAATATAAGTTCATACTTACCGAGAACTCCCTGCTTCTGTCTCCAGTCCGGCTTCCCAGGATGACGTTTCAGTCTAAGTGACGTCTGCAGCGGTCACATGGACTGGCGCGTCATCCAGGGAGGTCGGGCTGGATGCCGAAAGAGGGGCGCGTCACCAAGACAACGGCCGGTAAGTATGAAATTTGTTTACTTTCACTAGGGAAAGTGCTGGCCCTTCTCTCTATCCTGCACTGATAGGGAGAAGGGAAGCACTTTTCCTGCAGTCCGCAGCAGCTAGTCCGCATCAATATACTGCACATTTTGGGCAGATCCGCCGCAGAATCTGCAACGCAGATGCTGTGCGGCATTGATGCGGACAGTTGTGGAGGAAATCCGCCACGTGGGGGCATGCCCTAAATAATTTCTGGAGCATGTACTGGGACCTTAAAAAACGGATAATTACCATCGAAATAATCTTTGCAAACTCTTCCGAATTAAAAAAGCATTAACTTTTATTTTTTTTATGGACGCGGGAAAAAAAGATCTACATTTTTACGGGCTGTCCAGGAATTTACAGACGATTGGCTACCCTGGCCATACACACAAGATAATTGTCGGCAGATCCTGCTAATTTAGGATGGTCTTACACGGCCCGATGTGGGTTGTGTAAACAAGCGCCGATCAACGCGACAGCTGGTTGATCGGCGCTAGTTTGCTCCTTTCACAAGGAGCTATGTATGGGGGACGATCGTTCGTCCCCATACGTTTATATCATATCGGCAGCGCGTCTCCCTGTTTACACACCAAGATGTGCTGCCAAAAACAATAATGGTTTCGGTGTTTAAAACTATGCAATCAGCCGATGAATGAGCCGCAATTATCGGGTACGAGCGTTCTGTGGACGCTCATTTGCCAGAGAACAGTCCCGTGTAAAAGGGCCTTTAGATAGGACCCCCCCAACGAGCGTCTTGTGTGTATGGTCAGCGGGTCTGTAGATAAGGTTGGCGGGAGGCGCACGCTCTGTGAGGATTTCTCATAGTGGATCTTCATTTATTAATAAGGTGTGCCGCTTGGGGCACGTGAGCTCATCCCCCAAATACTGACTTTGGCATGGGGTTTTGGATTTCCAAACTCTTTCATACTTCATATATAAGTGGGCAGCATGGTGGCTCAGTGGTTTGCACTGTTAGGGTTTGTTCACACGCGGTGACCAAAAATGTATGAAAATACGGAGCTGTTTTAAGGCGAAAACAGCTCCTGATTTTCAGGCCTTTTTAACAACTCGCGTTTTTCACGGCCGTTTTTGGAGCTGTTTTTCAATGGAGTCAATGAAAAACGCCTCCAAAAACGTCTCAAGAAGTGTCCTGCGCTTATTTTGACGAGCCGCCATGTTACGCGCCGTATTTTGACAGCGACACGTAAAATGACACCTCGTGGGAACAGAACACCGTAAGACCCATTGCAGGCAATGGGCAGATGTTTGTAGGCGTAATGGAGCTGTTTTTTCAGGCGTAATTCGAGGCGTAAAACGTCAGAATTACGTCTGACAATAGTCCGTGTGAACATACCCTGGCCTTGCAGTACTGGTGTCCTGGGTCCAAACTCTTGTATGTTTTCCGTGTTCCTTGACTTCCTCCCACACTCCAATAATATACTGACAGGTTCGTTGTCTTCCTATGAATCGGGCCCTAGTGTATATGTGAGATAGGGAGATTAGATTGTGAGCCCCATTATGGACGCACTGGAAATGACAGTGTAATATCTATGTATATATGTTTTTAATTAAATGCCATAATATCTATATTTACAAAAAAAAAATCACTCCCGATGCTTACACCACATGGTTTGTGTGAAATAACAGACGGCTGCAAACCATGGCCGGATTAACACTACGAAGGCCGAGTTGAGATTGGAAGCTATTGCCCCCCCCCCCCCCCCCTCTTAGATCGGCCATAAATTATATTTTCAAGAAAAGGTGTGGAACATGATCTTGGCGACCTCTCAGTGTCCGGATAGTCTCTAGTGGTGGGAAATACGGTATATTACAGTGACCATGTGTTCCTTTATTATAATTAGTTATAATTTGAATATTTATTTATATGTAATGTCTTAAAAAACTTTATGAAAAAAATTTTGTTTTTCGATGTAAGTGAATGGAACATCCGCTCAATAACTGGATTATTCTAACCATGAGAATGCAAACATGTGGAATATGATCTTTTTTCTGGTAAGATAACAGGAAAACGGTTTCTTTTCATTTTAACCCCTTAGTGACCAGCCTATTTTAGGCCTTAATGACCAAGCTACTTTTTACGTTTTTCCATCGTGTCATTCAAAGAGCTCTAACTTTTTTATTTTTGCGTCGACACAGCTGTATGAGGTCTTGTTTTTTGTGAGACAAGTTGTAATTTTTAATAGCACCATTTTGGGGTACGAAGAATTTATTGATTAACATTTAGTAACTTTTTTGGGGGGGGGGAATAGAAAAAAAACAGAAATTTCGCCACACTTTTTTGAATATTAAATTGACGCCGTTAACCGTGTGGTATAAATAACACCTTTTTTGTATGTTTTGCTACTTTTACACAGTAAAAACATTTTTGATTCAAAATTATTTGTTTTTGTGTCTCTATATTTGTAGAGCTATAACTTTTTTATTTTTCCTCTGATGCGGCTGTATGAGGGATGTATTTTTTTTTGTGGGACGACTTGTAGTTTTTATTGGTACCATTTTGGAGTAGATGCGACTTTTTGATCACTTTAGGGCGGGTTCACACATGGCGGAATTCCACTTAAATTCCGCTGCGGACACTCCGCAGCGTTAATCCGCAGCGGAGCCGTTTCTCCATTGACTTTCACTTTAAATTAGCAGTGTTCGTTTACACGATGCGTACAATTCCGCTGCGGAGCATAGGCTGCGGAGCGGAATTTGGTGTCCGCAGCATGCTCTGTCTGTTGCGGAGCAGTGGCGGACTCATGGCGGAATTTCTCCATTGACTTCAATGGAGATTCAAAGTTCCGCAATGAAGTCCGCAGCTGTCATGCACATGTCATGTGTGCTGCGGATACGTCTTGCTTTTTTAACTTGACATTTCTTCATTCTGGCTGGACCTATGTATTTCTAGGTCTACAGCCAGACTGAGGAAGTCAATGGGGCTCCCGTAATGACGGGAGCGTTGCTAGGAGACGTCTGTAAATAGTCACTGTCCAGGGTGCTGAAAGAGTTAAGCGATCGGCAGTAACTGTTTCTGCACCCGGGACAGTGACTACCGATCCCAATATACAGCAACCTGTAAAAAAACATATAAGTTCATACTTACCGAGAACTCCCTGCTTCTGTCTCCAGTCCGGCCTCCCAGGATGACGTTTCAGTGTAAGTGACGGCTGCAGCCAATCACAGGCAAAGCACAGGCTGCAGCGGTCACATGGACTGGCGCGTCATCCAGGGAGGTCGGGCTGGATGCCGAAAGAGGGACGCGTCACCAAGACAACGGCCGGTAAGTATGAAAATCGTTTCCTTTCACTAGGGAAAGTGCTGTCCCTTCTCTCTATCCTGCACTGATAGGGAGAAGGGAAGCACTTTTCCCGCAGTCTGCAGCAGCTAGTCCGCATCAATGTACTGCACATTTTGTGCAGATCCGCTGCAGAATCTGCAACGCAGATTCTGTGCGGCATCGATGCGGACAGTTGCGGAGGAATTCCGCCATGTGTGGTCATGCCCTTATATGACACTTTTTTTAAGGCAGGATTCAAAGAAAGCAATTTTTGCATTGTTTTTTATTTTTTACGACATTCACCGTGCGGGTTAAATATTGTAATAACTTTATAGTTGGGGTCGTTATGGACGCGGCGATACCAAATATGTGTAACTTTTTTACTTTATTTAGTTTTTTTTTAATAATAGAGCATTTTGTAAGGGGAAAAAGTGGGTTTTTCATTTTGTTTTCACTTTTTGTAATCTGCAGCCTAATACAGTACCAGCCTAGTCAATGAGATTCCAGGAAATCTCATGTACACGCTGTGGAAAATCGCACCAAAACCCGCAGCATGAAAACACGCTGAAAAACCCATAAAACTGCACCATTAGATGCGTTTTTTACCGGCGAATTCCCTGCTTATTGCTGTTGTTTTGGTGCGTTTTTTTCCATTACAAAATACGCAATGTGTGCATGTAGCCTAAGGCCTTGTTCACACAGTGCAGATTTGTTGCAGATTTTGCATTCATTTTTTTAAGCCAAAAACAAAATTGGATCCAGGAGAGGAGACCTGTAAGGCCTTCCTTTATATATTTCTTCTGTTTAGGTTCCGTTTCTGATTTTGGCTTAAAAAAATTATGCAAAATCTGTCGCAAATCTGCAGCAAATCTGCACTGTGTAAACAAGGGCTAAATGTAAGTGGGAATGTCTCTATTCACTAACATCTTAAAAATGCAACACAAAGTATATTAGAAAGTTGAAGTACTTTTCATTAAACAAAAATGAAGTTTCATCTATATAACAGGAGAGTTTGTTGAAAGAAAATAGCAAAGGTCAAATAGTCCGCAGCCGGCTCTGTCGTTTGGCAAGTAAAAATATGAATTCCAATAGAACAGATGCAGATTGATGAAAAATTTGCATTTTGCCATCTTTTTAAGCCATTGAAATCAATGAGATTTGTGAATGCCCGTGTCTATTTTCTCCCTTAGAACTGATTGCATAATATGTCCCACTGATTTACAGACACGATGTTTGCCTGGGTAGTGCAGCGAATAAATATGTTACAGAACAAACTAGTGTGTGTTCCAGACAACTGCCCGATGCAAGAAGCATTCTCCTCTGTTGCACGTTACTGTTGGGCCCCACTTTGCAGCTGCTTGTCATTGCTCCAGGCGGAGATCTTTAAATATACCCCAATAAATGTGTAGTTTATAGCCGGGTGGCGTGTGCATACTCTGTACACCATGCAGGCTAATAAACCTCTAGGGATCCTGTGAAGGGTGAAAGATTGACAGACACAGCTTGGTCCTAATGACAGATGTAAAAGTGCTGTGTCTGCAGGCTGCCACTCCCCTGCATAGGTCTGTACTGAGACCGTGCCAATCACAAGAAGTGCCCCCTCTATAGGAAGTTTAAAGACTTGGCACCCAGCCTAGCAGCGAACGGTCTGCCAAAATACGATAGTAACTTGTGCGTTGTCCATAATCTGCAGCGACATGACAGAATGCCTAAAAGAATAAACCAACGGGCGAGATGCCATGATAACAGCAGCGTGTTCACACACGGCAGATTTGTTGCAGAAATCTTTTCCATACAAATAAGAGGTTGTTTTTGCAGCTTGTTCAGGGATTTTTAAAATCACCAACAAGACGTATGGGAACAGTCGCAGGATTTTCTGCAACAAATGTTATGTGTAAAGTATACGTTTAATAAAAGCACCTTTATATATTACTGGCACAAGCAGCAGTACGGGGCTCGGAACATGTGCTGGACTTATTAATGATTGGCGCCATATTTCTCACCGCAGAATTGGGGTGCAGCCAGGCAGTTACAGTCTTGCAGCATATGTATGATAATATATATGTATTTGTTACTGCAATTATACAAAAATATATCATGATCTACAACTCTAACCTGTTACATTCAACTGCTTACAATAAGGCCTCATTTACACGAACGTGATATACGTCCGTGCGACGCGCATGCTTTTCACGCGGGTCACACTGACCTATACAAGTCTATGGGGGCATGCAGACAGTCCGTGAGTTTTGCTCAGCGTGAGTGCGCTGAAAAAAACTCACGACATGTTCTAAATTTCTGCGTATTTCGCGCATCACGCACCCATTGAAGTCAATGGGAGCGTGAAAACCACGCAGGTCGCACGGAAGCACTTCCGTGCGAACTGCGTGATTCGCGCAAGAGCTGTCAAACTGAATGTAAACAGAAAAGCACCACGTGCTTTTCTGTTTACAAACATCCAAACGGAGTGTCTTAGAGATGAGCGAACCGAACTTCACCGGGTACGGCCGAACTCGTTTTGACGCGACGTCAGGAGACAGTCACTGTCCACGGTGCTGAAAGAGTTAAACTGGTTCAGCACCCTGGACAGTGACTTCCGATCACAATATACATGAACGTGTAAAAAGAAAAAGAAGTTCTGACTTACCGATAACTCCCGGCTTCTTCCTCCAGTCTGACCTCCCGAGATGACAATTCAGTCCAAGTGACAGCTGCAGCCAATCACAGGCCAAGCACAGGCTGCAGCCAATCACAGGCTGCAGTGGTCACATGGACAACAGCGTCATCCAGGGAGGTGGGGCCGGATGTCAAGAGAGGGACGCGTCACCAAGGCAACGGCCGGGACTGGAGGAAGCAGGAAGTTCTTGGTAAGTATGAACGTCTTTTTTTTATTCACAGGTTGGTGTATATTGTGATCGGAATTCACTGTCGAGGGTGCTGAAAGAGTTACTGCCGATCAGTTAACTCTTTCAGCACCCTGGACAATGACTGACGTCGACTAGCCTCATCTCTATGATGGCGGCTGCGCGAAAATCACGCAGCTGCGCATCATTCACTGATGACACACAGAGCTGTCAAGTGACTTTTGCGCACGCAAAACGCTGCGTTTTTTTGCGTGCGCAAAATGCACACGCTCGTGTAAATGAGGCCTAAATTCCATGTCCATTTATCTCTGTGCGCAAACTTTAAATAAAAGAATAAGGGCCTGTTCACATCAACGTGCGGGTTCCGTTCATGGATTCCATTCAACCTCTCCGTCAGAGGAACCAATAAACGGAAAGCCGAACGAAAACGATCACTTCCGTTGGCATTACCATTGATTTCAATGGTAATGTTTCAGTTTGTTTCCATTTGCTTCTGTTCCGTAAAGTTTAATTTTTTTTCACGGAAACAATAGCGCAGTGGACAGCACTATTGTTTCCATGAAAAAATCTTAAACTTTACAGAACGGAAACTGAAACCAAATGAAGCGGAAGCGTTACCATTAAAATCAATGGTAATACAAATGGAAGCGATCGTTTCCGTTCGGCTTTCAGTTCATTGGTTCCTCTGCTGGAAAGACTGAACGGAACCGATGAACGGAACCCGAACGCTGATGTGAACAGGCCCTTAATGAAGTATTAATCCCTAAAGATAACTAAAGATAAAGTAACAAAAAAAAATAAAATAACATGTTCACGGCTTGCCACAGGTGCCCGTATTAGGCAGCACTTGTTCAATAAAAAAAATACACATTGATTACATTACAAAGAATTATTAAAATAACAATGTGGTAGAATAATGCAATGAAACCAGATATGTAATGGACTCTGTTCACACCGGGTTATAATACGATATAAGTTTGGCGTATACATCTACTTTATGCAGCTACCTTACAGTTGCATAAGTCGCCCATGGACTCCTCACATTATATGGTTTTATTGTGTGACCCGTTTTTATTGAAAAACATAGTCCCCTTCAATACTGTAACAAAAAAGGTATACAGGACGCACACTGCCTGAATGTATACGTCTGCTTTCTTATACTCTATGGATACATTTGGCGTATACACTGGTATAATTTCCCAGCATATATACCAAATGTAATGTTTAAATGCGGTGTGACCATAGATCAGCAAAACACCACATGCACCATATTCTGCTGGGGAGGAGAGCAAAGGTTCTCAAACTCCCCCGATATTGCATTGCAATCCACCGCCATCACACAGTGCGAGAATCACGACGGATTGCTGTGCAAGGTTGTGAAATATTGTTGCTAGTGTTACTTTATGGAGAGGTGCATGAGATGACATGTCTGCATACTGTTCCAAATCCAAAATCGTAGGGGACATTAATAGGGGAATAGATAAAATCACTTTTTTTCTAGAAGTATACGGCACGTGACGGGGCATCAAACAGGTCCTTCGCAATGAATTAGAATATAATCAAAAAGTTAATTTATTTCAGTAATTCAATTCAAATAGTGTCTCTCATATATTCTGTTATTCATTACACGCAGAGGGATCTATTTCCAGCTTTGTTTTCTTTTAATGTTGATGATTATGGGAACAGTTAATGAAAACCCCAAATTTAGTCTCTCAGAAAATTAGAATATGAAATAAGCCCAATTTCAAAAGTGATTTTTAATACCGAAATGTTGTCCTACTGAAAAGTATGTCCAGTATCTGCCCTCAATACCTCAATGCGACTTGGCATGGGGGAGATCAGCCTGTGGCACTGCTGAGGTGTTATCAATGCGGCGCGGCATGGAGGTCATCAGCCTGTGGCACTGCTGAGGTGTTATCAATGCAGCGTGGCATGGAGGTGATCAGCCTGTGGCACTGCTGAGGTGGTATCAATGCGGCGTGGCATGGAGGTGATCAGCCAGTGGCACTGCTGAGGTGTTATGGAAGCCCAGGTTGCTTTGATATCGGTCTTCAGCTCGTCTGCATTGTTGGGTCTGGGGTCTCATCTTCCTCTTGACAATACCCTATAGATTCTCTATGGGGTTTAGGTCAGGTGAGTTTGCTGGCCAGTCAGGCGCAGTGATACTGTGGTTATTACACCAGGCGTTGGTACTTTTGGCAGTGTGGGCAGGTGCCAAGTCCTGCTAGAAAATGAAATCTGCATCTCCATAAAGCTCGTCAGCAGAGGGAAGCATGAAGTGCCGGGAAGTGTCCTGCTAGACGCTGCGCTGACTCTGGACTTGATATAACACAGTGGACCAACAAAGCAGAGTACATGGCCACCAAATTATCACTGACTGTGGAAACTTCACACTGGAGCGCAGGACACTTGGATTGATGTCTCTCCACTCTTCCTCCAGACTCTGGGACCGAGATTTCCAAATGAAATGCAAAATTTACTTTCATCTGAAAACAGGACTGTGGACACTGAGCAGCAGACCCGTCCTTTTTCTCCTTAGCCCAGGTTAGACGCTTCTGACGTTGTCTCTGGGTCATGAGTGGCTTGACACAAGGAATGCAACAGTTTTCTCCCATGTCCTGGATACGTCTGTGTGTGGTGACTCTTGAAGCACTGACTCCAGCCGCAGTCCACTACTTGTGAATCTCTCCAGATTCTTGAATAAACCTTTTCTTGACAATCCTTTCGAGGCTGCGGTTATCCCTGTTGCTTGTCCACCTTTTTCTACCACACTTTTTCCTTCCTCTCAACTTTCCATTAATCTGCTTGGATACAGCACTCTGTGATCAGCAGCTTCTTTAGCAATGTCCTTCTTGACCGTCTTCTGGACAACTGTCACGTCCACAGTCTTCCCCATGATTGTGTAGCCTAATGAACCAGACTGTTGGACCACTTAAAGGCTTAGGAAACCTTTGCAGGTGTTTTGTGTTGATAGGCTGATTAGAGTGTCACACCAGAGTCTAGAATCTTCAATTTTTAACCAATATTTAAATTTTCGGAGGAACTCAATTTTGGATTTTCATTAACCATTTCGTTAGCCATAATCATCAACATTAAAATAAAAAAAATGCTGGAAATAGATCACACTGTGTGTAAGGAATCTATATAATATATTAGTTTCACTTTTTGAATTGAATTACTGAAATAAATTAACTTTTTGATCATAATCTAATTCATTGAGAATTACCTGCATGTCTCTGCCATAAGAAATGATGAGAAATTGAAACCAAGTGTATAAGATATTTGAGGAATTTCTGATTAAATGATTACATTTTCTATCCCATAAATCTGAACAACCCCTCGGTGGCCTGGAGAGTGTCACTATTTTTAGTTATGCTACGCTTAACAAAGTTACCCTAATTGTTATGTACTTTACATGTGGTGACTGTCATTATAGTCACACATTTTTATTTGCTTTTGTCATTTCGCTTTGTGACCAATGTGGTTTATTGTCATTAAACATCCTGGTAAGTGAAACCCCAGTAATGGGGGGGAAGATTGCGGAACATTTTAGTATTTTAAGCTATTTATAGGCCTCATTCGTACACCCGGCAGCACCTTGGCGTTGGGTGTGATCGGAAAGGTCATAGCTTGTTGATGACTGGGAATTCACAGTCTGGTTTGCTTCATCAGACCTTTCAGTACAGCCATAGAGACAGCGTGCCCTGTCTGTGCCATTTGATTTCATGCTGCTCTGCTAGCAAGACCGTACACTGAAGCATTTGGCTGTCCGTTGATAAGATGCTCACAATGACCTCAGCCCTTCAGTCTCTATATATAGAGTGACAGACCGGAGACAACATTTTCCTTCTCCTATATTAAAATGTCCACATCTGCAGGTCGAGTTCCACTTCAGGTTATACGTCACTTGAATTTATTGCCGTTATATAATGGATTGCTGTCAGTGTTGTTCTTGGTTCCCTATAAAGTGTATCGATTGTGGAACCTGAACCCGATTTGTTTTTTTTGTTGCTTAAATAGCGCCAACATATTCTACAGCGCTGTACAGTGATTCACATCAGTCCCTGTCCTCAATAAGACGCAGTCAATTAACCTCGTATTCTCATATCTATCTATCTATCTATCTATCTATCTATCTATCTCATATCTATCTATCTATCTATCTATCTCATATCTATCTATCTATCTATCTATCTATCTATCTATCTATCTATCTATCTATCTATCTATCTATCTATCTATCTATCTATCTATCTATCTATCTATCTATCTATCTCATATCTATCTATCTATCTATCTATCTATCTATCTATCTATCTATCTATCTATCTATCTATCTATCTATCTATCTATCTATCTATCTCATATCTATCTATCTATCTATCTATCTATCTATCTATCTATCTATCTATCTATCTATCTATCTATCTATCTATCTATCTATCTCATATCTATCTATCTATCTATCTATCTATCTATCTATCTATCTATCTATCTATCTATCTATCTATCTATCTATCTATCTATCTATCTATCTATCTATCTATCTAATATCTATCTATCTAATATCTATCTATCTAATATCTATCTATCTATCTATCTATCTATCTATCTATCTATCTATCTATCTATCTATCTATCTATCTATCTATCTATCTATCTATCTCATCTATCTATCTATCTATCTATCTATCTATCTATCTATCTATCTATCTATCTATCTATCTATCTATCTATCTATCTATCTATCTATCTATCTATCTCATATCTATCTATCTATCTATCTATCTATCTATCTATCTATCTATCTATCTATCTATCTATCTATCTATGTATCTATCTATCTATCTCATATCTATCTATCTATCTATCTATCTATCTATCTATCTATCTATCTATCTATCTATCTCATATCTATCTATCTATCTATCTATCTATCTATCTATCTATCTATCTATCTATCTATCTATCTATCTATCTATCTATCTATCTATCTATCTATCTATCTATCTATCTATCTCATATCTATCTATCTATCTATCTATCTATCTATCTATCTATCTATCTATCTATCTATCTATCTATCTCATATCTATCTATCTATCTATCTATCTATCTATCTATCTATCTATCTATCTATCTATCTATCTATCTATCTATCTATCTCATATCTATCTATCTATCTATCTATCTATCTATCTATCTATCTATCTATCTATCTATCTATCTATCTATCTATCTATCTATCTATCTATCTATCTATCTATCTATCTTTCTAGAATAGAAGAAAAAAATTGCAGCACTCCAGGATTTGAATACATATGATGTGGTTTATTCCCCCATATAGATAAATACAACTTTCATACCTCTCACTAAAAAAGTCCCTGTGAGAGGGATGAGATGTTTTATTTATCTACATGAGGGAATAAATCACATCACATGCATTCATATCATGGGGTGCTGCGATCTTCTTATATTTTGTGTGACCAGGGTGGATCAAGGTCGGATACGCTGGCAGCCACAAGCCACATCATATTGAAATTGCCAAGGTGCCACTCTCTTCTATCTATCCAATTTTTATTTTTTTTTGTATTTATTTATCTTGCCACTTTTATTTTTAATAGTGCCAAAACAAATGGAGGAAACAGATATTTAATATACATGTATTGCATCTGTATACAACAAGAGGTCCTCTAACTGCTTGTGTGAACGGAGGTTCCCATTCAGTGTCCGCTCATGTTGCCTCTTCTTCTAGTTCTTATACTATGGTGTACAGCAGAGTGACCGGTATATAATTTCGCGTTTCCTGATGTATGGGAAGAACTTGAGGCCTTTGCTGCCGCTGATATATGGACAGGAGCAGCGCTTAGCTAAAGTGCTCACAGGCAGCATTTAATCTGAGTAATAAAAATTAGACGAAGACTTTAAAAGCTCCACATGAAACCTGATATCGTGCACATATATATGGTCGTACCTTCGGTTTTTTTCATTTTTGACAGACAGGTGCCAGACAGCAACGTGTTTCTATCATCGTATGTTTCTCCTGTTTCTGTCATGCGGTAAAAGAACATTTTCATAGCTTTGCGCATTCATAGCGAACTTTTTAAAACATGTAATGTAAAGATTAGGTTTTGCTCTTCGGTTGCTCTTTCTTTCCTACTGCTCTGCCTGCGCTCCTTGCATTTCATTCATAAACTGGTTGATCACAGTTACAGGTTCTGCCTATATGGTGTTTACAACTGTGCTGCTGTATTTAGGATTGTAAGGAGGAAAAAAAAGTAGAATTAAAACAATAAGATTATTTTGTGCTGCTTCTTTGGCTACCTGGATTAACCCCTTTCTACCTGCTCCACATAAAGTAATGGGTTAAATCCCTGTGGCATTAGCCCGTTCATTTGCATTCCCTCTGATGGCGCTTCCCACTCCTCTGCATATTAAAGGTTTATAGTTTGTTCTTTGTTAACCCTTGCACTTCTTGGCAGGACAGTAACTTACCCACAATGGGTAAAGTTGAATCGTAATCACAGAATAGCACAGTGAGGGCTTCTTCCCCAAAAATTCGGAGAAATTTAAAATTTCTGCAGAAATTCCGCTGCAGAAAAACCGCACCATGTCCTGTGTTTTAAACTGCAGAAGATGGTGCGAATTCAGCAATTCAGTCCACTTTCCACAGCAGGAATTGACATGCTGCAGTACGAAAAATACGCGCCACAGGTGAATTTCCTGCTCGGAAATTTTCCGCAGCGTGTGGATGAGATTTCTTAAATCTCACCCACTTTGCTGCTACTGTGTTCTGCTGCGTATTTTCCGTCTGCAATTCTGAACAGAAAATATGAAATATGCAGCAATTCCGTTACGTGTGGACGAGCCCTTATGGGTCTTTTCCTGTCACCCACCTTCACACCATGTGGCAGCGGATTACTCGTGTGTGTGACTTGGAAGGAAAATCATAGATATTACTTTAACTGCTGCGGGTTTTCTCTCACACTATAACACGTCGCTCCTTCTCTACTTAAAGCCAAGGAGCTGTAAACTTGTGAATTTTACATGTCTGCCTTAAACGGCTGATAAGCTCGTCTGTAGCCTAAAGATTGAGTTTCAGACGTTGAAATATGGCAGTCTGATGGGATGCCCTTTGCATAGTTCACGTCACTAACATGGAAATAAACATTTGCACACGGAACACATGGGAAAGGTCATAAAAAATGTGGCGTTTCTACAGCACAAGTATCGCAAAGTTACACAAAAAAAAACGCTGCAAAATATCTTAAAACCTCGATGTTTCTGCTATGATTCTGCAAAACCGATGCTTTTTTTTTTAAGCGATTTTGCGATACTCATGGCAAAAAAATGGAACAAAAGAACATGAATGTGAATACACCATAAAGTGTTTCCATTTCTACTTTACCACTTACCATGACGCAGCAACATAATAGAGCCCATAAGGAATATTTGATACTAAATAATGAATAAAAACACTTGGTTTCTCCAACAGCGTCAGACAAATGTTAGTTTGAAGTCTATAGTGTATTTGAGACCGTCTACATACACAGCATTTCTTGTTTTTGGTGGGATCTGTGGCGTTTTTATCAAAATGCAACATGCTTTAGGTATGGCGGTTTTTTCCATTGACTTCTCTACAGAACTTCAAAAATGCCTGTCGCCAAATAAAAACCACCACCAAAAAAATGCATTTAAAAAAATGCCATAAAAACACTTGAAACAGCTTTTCATATGGCGTATGTTTTTTTTACATGCATTTTAAAACACTAAAAAAGTGTGTGTAAAGGAGGCCTTAGGCTGTGTTCACATTTGCATTGTGCAATTCCGTTGTTCTGCTCCGTCAGAGGAGCAGAACAAGGGAATAACGGAACCAACAGTCCCATTGCACAACGGACACTGCCGGCTGCCGACAGAACCCATTGACTTTAATGGGTTCCATTGGCTTTCCGTCGGAGTGTCCGTGGTTTTACCGGACACAATAGCGCTGCATGCCCCTAACGGATCCACCTCTGGGACCCGAACCTATCTCTAGAATGGGGCCCCTAAACTCCGCTCTACCTCTTTGTGTTCTGGCTGATTTCCGACCATGAAGCCCCATAGAACTGAATCGTAGTTACGGAAACAGCGTAGCTCGCATGTACGCTGCTTCCGTAACTGGCATTCACTACTTTGGGCGTTACGGAAACAGCGCAGCTCAACAAGTTACGCGGTTTCCGTAACTCCCGACCATGTAACCAGGAAGTGACCGAGATTCAGCGTGAGCACAAAAGCTAGAATGGATTAAAGGACCCCGTTCTAGAGATGGGTGCTGGACTCAGAGGTGGGATCCGCAGCTATCTGACATATCCTGTGGATATGTCATAAATGTCCCTCGTGGGAAAACCCCTTTAATATAAAATCTATTGATATCAACTTTCTCCTCCTTTGGTTATTGTGGCATTTTATGTTTTATTTTTTGTATGGTGAGTAAAGGCCCTATAAAACAAGCCAAAGATCGGGCAAACGAGCGTTCATATGAATGCTCGTTTCCGATCACTGCCCTGGGTAATAAGGGCAACGATCAGCGATGAATGAGAAAACGCTTGTTCATCGGCTGAGCTGCTCCTTTCTGCAGAATTAAAAATCATCGTTGTCATCAAAACTCTGTGTAATCCGGGGGATGCGCTGCCGACATGATGAAAATGTATAGGAACGAGCGCTCGTCTCTATACAAATCAAATCATTGCTCTGTGTGATGGGAGAAAATAAGCGCCGATCAACGAGCAGTCTCGTTGATCAGCGCTCGTTTACACAGCCCATGTCGGGCCGTGCAATAGTATATGTAGAATGTATTTGCCACTAGATTGACAGAAGGGCAATGTAGGAATATAAACAATGGTGAAGCTGGCACAGCGGGGAACTTCAATAAATATTCAAGCACTCCCTGCACGGGAGCTCCAGCTGATAAGTCTGGATATGTATACATTTACATGTAAAACAACTGACTGACGTCGAGAGGTCAGTCATTTACAGAGGCGGTAACGGTTACATTATTCATATAGAAAAGAGAATCAGTACTCAACCAGTAGTCATGTATAAAAATTATCCTTCATTGAGGTCCCAACGGGTATCACAGCGGGAGAATGTAGGATTGCACACAAGATGACGGCCGTTTTGCGTGTAGCACGCTTCATCTGGCCAGGCCTGTATTATGCTCCAGAGCTGCGCTCACTATTCTGCTGGTGGAGTCACTGTGTACACATATTACATTACTTATCCTGTACTGATACTGAGTTACATCCTGTATTATACTCCAGAGCTGCACTCACTATTCTGCTGGTGGAGTCACTGTGTACATACATTACATTACTTATCCTGTACTGATCCGGAGTTACATCCTGTATTATACTCCAGAGCTGTACTCACTATTCTGCTGGTGGAGTCACTGTGTACATACATTACATTACTTATCCTGTACTGATCCGGAGTTACATCCTGTATTATACTCCAGAGCTGCACTCACTATTCTGCTGGTGCAGTCACTGTGTACATACATTATATTACTTGTCCTGTACTGATGCTGAGTTATATCCTGTATTATACTCCAGAGCTGCACTCACTATTCTGCTGGTGGAGTCACTGTGTACATACATGACATTACTTATCCTATACTGATCGTGAGTTACATCCTGTATTATACTCCAGAGCTGCACTCACTATTCTGCTGTGGAGTCACTGTGTACATACATTACATTACTTATCCTGTACTGATCCTGAGTTACATCCTGTATTATACTCCAGAGCTGCACTCACTATTCTGCTAGTGGAGTCACTGTGTACACACGTTACATTACTTATCCTGTACTGATCCTGAGTTACATCCTGTATTATACTCCAGAGCAGCACTCACTATTCTACTGGTGGAGTCACTGTGTACATACATTACATTACTTATCCTGTACTGATCCTGAGTTACATCCTGTATTATACTCCAGAGCTGCACTCACTATTCTGCTGGTGGAGTCACTGGGTACATACATTACTTATCCTGCACTGATCCTGAGTTACATCCTGTATTATACTCCAGAGCTGCACTCACTATTTTGCTGGAGTCACTGTGTACATACATTACATTACTTATCCTGTACTGATCCTGAGTTACATCCTGTATTATACTCCAGAGCTGTACTCACTATTCTGCTGGTGGAGTCACTGTGTACATACATTACATTACTTATCCTGTACTGATCCTGAGTTACATCCTGTATTATACTCCAGAGCTGCACTCACTATTCTGCTGGTGGAGTCACTGTGTACATACATTACTTATCCTGCACTGATCCTGAGTTACATCCTGTATTATACTCCAGAGCTGCACTCACTATTTTGCTGGAGTCACTGTGTACATACATTAGATGACTTATCCTGTACTGATCCTGAGTTACATCCTGTATTATACTCCAGAGCTGCACTCACTATTCTGCTGGTGGAGTCACTGTGTACATACATTACATTACTGATCCTGAGTTACATCCTGTATTATACTCCAGAGCTGCACTCACTATTCTGTGGTGGAGTCACTGTGTAGATACATTACATTACTTATCCTGTATTGATCCTGAGTTATATCCTGTATTTTACTCCAGAGCTGCACTCACTGTTCTGCAGGTGGAGTCACTGTGTAAATGACATTACTTATCCTGCACTGATCCTGAGTTACATCCTGTATTATACTCCAGAGCTGCACTCACTCTTCTGCTGGTGTAGTCACTGTGTACATTCATTACATTACCTATCCTGTACTGATCCTGAGTTACATCCAGTATTATACTCCAGAGCTGCACTCACTATTCTGCTGGTGGAGTCACTGTGTAAATGACATTACTTATCCTGCACTGATCCTGAGTTACATCCTGTATTATACTCCAGAGCTGCACTCACTATACTGCTGGTGGAGTCACTGTGTACATTACATTACTTATCCTGTATTGATCCTGAGTTACATCCTGTATTATACTCCAGAGCTGCACTCACTATTCTGCTGGTGGAGTCACTGTGTACATACATTACATTACTTATCCTGTACAGATCCTGAGTTACATCCTGTATTATACTCCAGAGCTGCACTCACTATTCTGCTGGTGGAGTCACTGTGTACATACATTACATTACTTATCTTATACTGATCCTGAGTTACATCCTGTATTATACTCCAGAGCTGCACTCACTATTCTGCTGGTGGAGTCACTGTGTACATACATTACATTACTTATCCTGTACTGATCCTGAGTTATATCCTGTATTATACTCCAGAGCTGCACTCACTATTCTGCTGGTGGAGTCACTGTACACATACATTACATTACTTATCCTGTACTGATCCTGAGTTATATCCTGTATTATACTCCAGAGCTGCACTCACTATTCTGCTGGTGGAGTCACTGTGTACATACATTACTTATTCTGTACTGATCCTGAGTTACACCCTGTATTATACTCCAGAGCTGCACTCACTATTCTGCTGGTGGAGTCACTGTGTACATACATTACATTACTTATCTTATACTGATCCTGAGTTACATCCTGTATTATACTCCAGAGCTGCAGTCATTCTGCTGGTGGTGTCACTGTGCACCCTGTGTGTGAATGACAAGTTCAAAGGGGCAGTAGCAGATAAGCAGTTGCCAGACACTTTTGGGCTTAATTTATCCCTGAGAAAAACAAAAGAATCAGGAGAAAAAAAACCTTCCTGTTGGGTTCTTGAATCATCTGATAACAGCTCTGGGTTTACAGTTTCCTAGGCCTCATAGACATGAGATAATTAGTGGATACAGAATAAAAGTGTCATTTATTTGGCCTAATTAATAGCAGAACAAAAAATTAGCAATACATTTAAAAATGGCGAAAGTTCTATTAATATCATTGAAAAAAGCATGTTAGAAATAACGTCATGACGATGAATCATTTGCTGATGGACATTTAAAGCCGAGAACTTATGGGTGGCGTGACCAAATACTAATAAATATATTTTGTATGATGACATGAAGCAAGGATCAATGTGACAATTCTGTTACGTTCCCTGGTTTTTCCACCTAACCTGCACTTGTCATGGAGTTAAACCACTGCACAAAACCAGATGATCATGTTATGAAAGTTTTATTGCTCTGCAGCTCTGCTGCCATATTTATATGATGATAAGACACGTCTCTTCAGTAAAATACATGATTGGTGCAACACTGCCCTCTGGTGGCCACAGTCTGGAGGGTGTGAGAAGCTTAGGGGCGCTGACACATTGAAGCGTATCTCCAGTTTGGTGATAACTTTGGCTAGAATATTCGGGAAATGTATTATTTGCAATTCACTAAAATACTGATAGTGGCAGATACGCAGAGATCAGGTTTCTTGTGGTTGTCTGTAGAGTACGATGAAGCATTACAGGCTGATAGATGGGGCTCTGGCTACAGACTGCAGCCTCGTGAGGGACCCGGCTTTCCTTGCTTTGGAACGTTTGCAGAAGAAGCAATTCTGCAAATTAATCTGTATAAAGGAATTGTTTATAATGCAATTAAGGCCCTGTGCACATCTCATTTATTGCACTATGTCTTATAGGCCAGGAAAAGCTCCCGACGTTTACCTTAAACGCAGGCTGTGAATGATGCCCTTCACTATAGATAATAATAGTATCGGTTAAACGTATATGAAAAGCTAATAAAGAGACCATTATGTATACGTTAAATGAACCGTCCAGTCAAACGCCCCTGGCAGGTTTCTGTCCTCTCTGAGCTCGTCCTAGGACACCTGCGTTATGGTTTGACAGGTGTACCCCCCCATTCCAACTCCCCACCTGCCACGGTCCTTGGAGCGGTTATCTACAGTCACCCATAGGTTCCCTCGTAAGAGAATGTTTTTCCATGGGATTCCATTGTATAGAATAGTATAGTCTACTACGCTATTCCATGACCTGCCTAGGTAGAGTCGTGTGTTAACCTTAAACCATACTATCCCCCACCCCCATTTAGTAACGACACATGACACCGAGGTTGGATGTGAAATGGCCACAGCAGCCGTTTATTAATTTCACAGTTTTATAAAAACAATTTAAATCCGAAACATTCGGATAACTAGTTAGGAATCCACCGGAGAATTCCTCCTAATAATTCACATGACCCAACATGGGTCAGAATCATAAATAACCATTAAACGTTAACATTAACCCGAGCAGAGGAAGTCCTTGAAGCCCCTTCAGATGTTCCTTTCAAGAACACACCGAATTAGCCATCTGCAAACCACTAATTACCTCCAGCCGTAAACCAGCTCGGAAGCACCGTTCACCTCTGCAGATGGCTCCACCCACTAGAAGTCCACTTCAAGGGGATAACACCCGTTGAAGCCCTCAAGTGATATACCGCCCACTAGAAGTCCACTTCAAAGGGATAACACCCGATGAAGCCTTCAAGTGACATACCTTCTACCAGAAGACCACTTCAAAGGGATAACACCCGATGAAGTCTTCAACCATGTACCTTTTTTGGGGGACGCATACCCCCGATGCGACCCCCCCACCATTTTGTACTGACTGGCCTCAAGGACTCCCCCCGCCACCGCGAAACAGGCCTTGACCACCTTAAGCCTGTGAGTTCCTCCACACCACCACCGCCCTTTCTATGCCTTCTGCTATAGCCAAGCTCCAAATATCAATGCCAACCTCGGTCAGATGAACCCCGTCACTCCTCCAGAAATTCCCCAATCCTGACTCCAAATCCCTATGCCTCACGCAAATGCCCCCGTTCTTTGCCACAAAACGGGACACCGCCCGGTTAACTTTTATCCGAGCCTTATTGACTCTCTCCACCGATCTAGCTAACCGCCAATGCTTCCTTGGGACTATGTCCGACCACACTACCACCAACTTGGGATAAGATACCCACAAACACAACAAATCATGTTTGATATCCCGCACCAACTCACGAAAAGGGCGGACTCCTAAGTCATTCCCACCCACGTGCAACACTAAAACCTCCGGAACCCTATCAAGCCGCACATATGTCTGGAATTCCGCCAACACCCTGTTCCACGACATACCTCTAAACCCCAGCCAATGCACAACCGCATCCTGTCGCGGAATGCGCAACTGGCGACCATCCGGGCGGACGTCCGCCCTCAAAGCCCCCCAGTGCACGTACGAATGACCCATCAACCACACCAGACAAGGAGGCGAATCTGAAACGGAAAACACAGTTAGGCACCACCATATACATTTGCAAGCATAAACAACAAAATTACAACATATGGGGGCGGACATAGGACTTAAACCTTTTAGACTCCCAACGACCAATACGCCTCACCCCCTCATCATCCAACCCCCAGCGCCCTGCTTCCGTTGCTGCGCCAATCCGGAAGGAATGAGATGAATATGAGCCTGCCGCAACCCCAACCGCCGTCAAACATTTTTTAAAAACAGCTCCAAACTGAAACCTGGACAAGAACGACCCGTCCACATGACATAACAAAGGCAAATCTGGAGACCCCCTGTTTTTTGTAAAACCACGCATGCACTCTACTGGGCACATGACCGACCCCGGGAGAGCGAACAAAACTATCAGTTTTCCCTTCCCTAATTGGTCAGTTTTTGATCTACGCAACCATACCTCCAACCGATCTGCAAAAAGGCTCACCTCCCCAGATCTCAGCCCCCCTGCCTGTTTAGTACTTGGCGACACCAACTCACCTATTCTAAATGCTCCGAAGAACGCCAACGAGAAAGCCAACCGAAACAAATCCATTTCATCTGAAGAACGACATACCGATGCCAATGAACCACCCAACAAGCCCAGCAAAGCAAACGACACCGGCCTTCTACTATCCGCCTCCACCCTACCTCTGCGCAACCCCTTCAAAGCCTGCGATACCAGAAATTCCTTCGATACATCCCGCAAGCCCCGCAACTTAAGCCCAAACGCCACCGCGGATATAAACCGGTTCACCTTCGCTACTGAAAACCCCGCCTCCCAGGCATCCCCTAACCAATACAAAAGTGCCACCAACCTGTCTCTATCCGTATTGACATCACCCAACTCTCTTACCCACTCCTCCCACTGCCTCCAACAAGCAGCATAAGCCCTCCACGTCGTGCCCGCCAAAGACCTTTGTAACAGCTGCTCTACGGGACCGATACCAGATCCCATAGATGATCCGGACACGCCAAACCAATACGTTCCGCTCCCGGAGCCAATTGCCGAAACCGGTCCCACTGCGAGCGAGAAAGAGCATCAGCAACACAATTCCGTACACCCGGGACATGCACCGCCACCACCCACGCGTTCAGCGACAAACACACCAACACTAAATGTCGCAACAATTGAACTACCGGAGGAGAGGACGCCGTGATGTTATTAATGGCAAGCACCACACCCATGTTGTCGCAGTAAAAACGGACCTTCTTATCCCTGAGCCTGTCCCCCCAAATGGTAGCCGCCACCACGATGGGAAACAGCTCGAGCAGGGCCAGATTCCGCGTCAATCCACTGGACACCCAGCTAGCCGGCCATTGCCCTGCGCACCACGGACCTCCCCCGTAAGCTCCAAAGCCACCCGCCCCAGCCGCATCCGTGAAAATATTCAGATCACTCGTATCCTGCGCTGGGGCCATCCATAGCGAGCGACCATTGTACTGGCCCAAGAAGTCATCCCAAACCTGAAGATCAGCTCGGTGCTCCTCCTTGAGCCTCACAAAATGATGCGGCGCCCGCACTCCCGCCGTTGCCGCCGCCAACCTTCTACCAAACACCCTCCCCATCGGCATAATCCGGCAGGCGAAATTCAACTTCCCCAGCAGCGACTGAAGCTCCCTCAACGACATTTTCTTCCTTCTACAAGCCCGTCGCACCTCCAGCCTCAAAGCACCCAGCTTATCCGCCGGGAGCCGACACTCCATTGCCACCGAGTCAATTTCGATTCCCAAGAAACAAATCGTCGCTACCGGGCCCTCCGTTTTTTCCGGCGCCAAAGGGATCCCAAAATCCCTCGCCACCTTCTGCAGGGCATGAAGCAAGTTACCGCAAACCGGCGAACCCCCCGGGCCAACGCACAAAAAATCATCTAAGTAATGGATCAACGAATCGACCCCGGATACTCCCCTCGTTACCCACTCCACGAAACTACTAAACGCCTCGAAGTATGCACAAGAAAGAGAACACCCCATCGGAAGGCACCGATCCACGTAAAAGGCCCCATTCCAAAAACAGCCCAACAGCCGTTGGCTTTCTGGATGCACCGGCAACAACCTGAACGCCGCCTCGATGTCGGTTTTTGCTAGCAGCGCCCCCGGACCCGCAGCCCGCACTAACCCCACCGCCTTATCGAATGAGGTATAAACTACGGAACACAACTCGTGATCAATCCCGTCGTTTACCGACGAACCTTTGGGATACGATAAATGTTGAATCAAACGAAACTTTCCGGGCTCGCGTTTAGGGACAATACCCAAAGGGGACACAACTAAATCTTTCACCGGCGACTCCACAAATGGCCCCGACATGCGCCCCAACGAAACTTCTTTTAACAACTTTTCCGACACGACTTCCGCATGCACGTAAGCCGATTTTAAATTTCTCCGCGTAACCGGAACCTCATAAGGAGGCGGAGGAATAACAAAACCAACACTAAACCCTTCATAAAGCAACTTAGCCGCCGCCCTATCCGGATACTCATTTAGATAAGGGGCCATCCTTTCCACCCTCACCGGCGACACCCCCTTGACCAGCCCCGTGCTGGTTCCCGGACCTCTTTTTACGCAGACATTTTGCCGCCCCGTGTGATGCACCATTACACTCGGAGCACACGTGCTTGAACTTGCACGTGGCCCCGAACTTACACTGGCCTTCATTGAATTGCCAGCAAAACCCCGCCTTTCCCCCGCCGCTTGGTCCACTCTGACTAGTCTGGCCTCCCTGGCCACCGCTCCCGGGAAAGGGCTGCCTAACCGGAACCGTAACCCGTAACCAGAGAGCAATATCCTTCTGGTCCCACCGAATCGCCGGCCGAACCGCCTTCCGCTGACGGAATTGCTCATCATATCGCAGCCACGCCTGACCCCCATACGCCCTATGAGCCTCCCCAATAGCATCAAAATAACAAAATAACGCCGAACAATTTTCCGGCGCCTTTTCCCCTATCACACTAGCCAATATGGCGAACGCCTGCGACCAATTAACGAACGTCTGCGGGATAAGCCTATACCGCCGCCGTTCCTCCTCGTCCTTTTTACTCTCATCCCGCTTGCTCTTATCCAAATTGAATTTAGCCAGCGGCAAGAGAGAAAAAATTTCAACATATTCATCTTTCCAGATCCGATCACGCACCTCCTGCTTTAAATGCGCCCCCAACGGACCCTCAAAACAAACATACACCTCCCCCCGAGCACGATCGTCCATGCGCACTCGATCGCCGTCCTTCTGTGCCTCAGTCTGCACCGACACCGCGACCGCCTCTCTAACCGCCACCACAGGACGCGCCTGCAACGATCCCACTTCCCTGGAGCCTTCCCAAACTACCGCAGGGGACACTTCCGTTACTACCGGCGCCGCGGCCCTATCCAGGCGCCCCACCAGCTCCCGTAAGCAACCCACTAAATCTGCCAAACCCGCTCCGTCGCGTCCGCCCGCGCCACTACCGGCCCCCGATGCTATGCTAGCAGCCCCCCCGCCGACACCCGACATAAAAATCGCTGGATAAGACAATAAAGGAGTTATACACTCACCGGGCTGCACAGGCGCTGTGTTCCCGTCAGCCGGACCATCCTGACCTCGACGATAGACGTCCAGTTCACCTTCCTCCAGTTCTTCTCTCGCCGACGACTGTCCCTCCCAACGACCTCTTCGGAAAGGGGATGAGGACGCGCTGACCGATGGGCCGGCAACCTGCCGCCCGACCGCCGGGACCCAGACTTCCGACCGGACCTGTTGCCTCGACGTCGCTGCAGATCTAGTCGTCCGTCTAGACGATCCTGACGAAGCCTGCCCCCTGGCCGGAACATCACCATGCGGGGCGGCCGTACCTTGCTCTTGACATCTTCCATCTGATGGGGGAGGGGTGACAGGGAGCCCGGCCTGCGACTCCCTGCTTACCGCCGGACCCCGTCGCGGCCTGGGATTCCTGCCAGGACGCAGGGCCTGGGAAGGGGCGGTCCTCCCAGCTGCCTGGCCTGCAGCGTCCGGGATCGGGCTCCCTCTGCGACGCCGTGTCCGCGGGACTACCTCCGGACTCAGGCGCTCTGGAGGTCGGGACCGCCGAGAGGGACGGGTCGACACAGCCTGCATCGCCGTCACCCCTGCTACCGCTCTCTGCCTGCCCAGCGCAGGAGCGGTTGTTGCCGACTCCCCCCCCGCCGCCATAGCCATGCTCGTAGGGGGGCCGGGGGAGGGGAGCCTGTCCCTTACCACAGACCCCGAACGCCGTGCCCGACGTGGCGAAACGGCGTCCGGGATCCGCGTTAATGCAGCCACGGTCTCCTCCAGCCATCCGGGACCGTGGTGCACAGCAGCGGCACGCAGCCGCTCTAAAATCAGGGCCTCTGCCATACTAAAAAGCCGGGCAACGGGGAGCTTTGCTTCTTGTGTACTACTCCTCCCGCTGCTTCCGGCTCAATGCCGAGAAACAGCGGGAAGCGCAGTAACGGCCCCCCCGTCCCCCCTAGCTCCTCCCCGTCCCTCCTTCAGCTTCTTCACCTTTCCCTCACCTCTTAACATTAACCCTTTCCCTACCAGGACGGTCATGTCGGCTTCCCTCAAGCCTGCAGCTGCGTCCAGCCTCTTCTTACATAAAAGAAAAAAGGTATACCGACATATACCAGCCCGACAGAGGCCGAAAGTTTAATGAAGCCCTATGTATGTGTTTAGCGTGTACGCCAAAAGTCTTCCCAAAACACATGCTAAAGTTAGTGAATGAACATTATGTGTCGGGGTCCCGACTTGGGCCGTGTAAACAAGCGCCGATCAACAAAACAGCTGGTTGATCGGCGCTCGTTTGCTGCTTTCACAAGGAGCTAGTATGGGGACGAGTTGTCGTTCCTCCGATCACTCGTCCCCATACATTATCATCATGTCGGCAGCGCGTCTCCCTGTTTATACACCAAGATGTGCCGCCGACAACCAGAATATTTTCAGTATTTAAACGATACGATCAGCGTTTGCTCGTTCATCGGCTGATCGTTGCCCTGTTTCTCTGAACACTTGTTTGCCGAATAATTGGCCGGTGTAAAAAGGACCTTTAATATATTAACCCAGTTATCTTCAAACTGGGTTTTACGGTTGATTTACGTACTATACTATTATATATTTGATGTATTTCATTACAAACAACATATGCCACCACATCCTGCTATTATCACCCACGGTCTACCACAGAGAATGTCTGACTACTCAGCCAATATATTTCCATCTATATTGCAGTTAGGTCTATTGTAGTCTCACTATAAGTGCCAGTTCACATGAAGTATTTTAGCACTGCTTTTGATGTGGAAACCGTGTCCGAAACAGCACCAAAAAACCCCTGAAATCGCCTCCCATTGATTTCAAAGAGAGGTGGTGGAGTTTTTTTTCCCTGCGAGCGGTAAAAAACGCTCGTGGAAAAAAGAAGCGACATGCCCTTTCATCGGGCGTTTTCATCTCTGACCTCCCATTGACATAATGGGAGGGAGAGAAAGCGTTTTTTGCTCCGTTTTTGCCCACGGCGCTCAATGGTCGCAGCTGCAAAAAACTGAATTTTGGAGGCAGATATTTCCGCCTGCAAAAAGCTCTGTGTGAACAGGGCCTAAGAGGACAATGCCTGGAGTTGTAACTTAATTGAGTGCTAGGAATTTTTCTATGAAGTGGTTTGGCCATGAAATAAAAAAGTCCTGTTCTGACGTTCCGTCTGACCTTTCCGTCAGAACGGGACCCTGAACAGACACAAACTGACACCGTTTCCATCACCATTGATTTCAATGGTGACAGATCCGGTGCCCATGGTTTCCGTTTGACTCTGTTGAGCACCAGATCCGTCGTTTTGCCGGAAGCATTACGCTATTGCTTCCGGCAAAACGACGGATCCGGCGCACAACAGAGACAAACGGAAACCATGGGCACCGGATCCTTCACCATTGAAATCAACCGTGATGGAAACCGAAACCTCTGGATTCCGTTCGTTTCAGTTTGTGTCTGTTTAGGGTCCCGTTCTGACTGAAAGCTCCGACGGAACGTCAGAACGGGATCCCAACGCAGATCCTAACCGAGCCTAACATGAACCTTATTTTCCCAGTCCTCTGCAGTCAGCAATGTGGAGGCTTCTTGCGTTCACACTTACTGATCGTATTGGATCTATTCATTTCTATGGAACTCAAACTGATGCCAAAGTGCCTCAGTTTTCATCCGCTCTATCATTTAATTTACCATAATAATTTATTTTAATTTTTTTTAGCATTGAGGTCAAGAAAAGATGGATTGAAACATTGATGCAAACTGATGTCAACTTGTCATCATAGTTCTAAACAGTTTGTCTATACTAGAGAAATGACGGTTCCGTTCAGAGCTTCCATAAAATTTAACGGGAAGTATAGCGCTGCGTGCACCATGGCAGAACCTGACGGACCTAATTATAAGACAATGGAATCCATTGGGTGCGAGTGGTAGCAATTATACAACACAGATGTGAACAGATCCTAATATACACATATTAAGTAAGTAAATAAAAATACACTCTAATACACAAATCTGCGTCCTATGCATGTAAATGGAGTTACCACAACCCCATTCACGTGATACGGGGGGAAAAAAATCCACGTGAATAAAGTAGCATGTTACTTATCCCCACAGATTCTGCATGGAAAAGCCGGTTAATTTCCACAGGCAGATTAACCCTATTGAATAGGCGTGCAGATCTGCGGCACATCCCTGGCAAAACTCTGAGATAAGCCTTATATTTCTGCCATGGACTCTGCAGGAAAAACGTGTCAGATTTGCCTGCAGCAAATTCAACTCGTGTGAACAGAGCCTTAGCATCATATCTTCCATTGTTCAGCTGTGACAGATCTATTCTCAAAAAAAATCTCAACAATCCTGACATATCCCATTGTATTAGGGCGGGTTCACACATGGCGGAATTTCACTTAAATTCCGCTGCGGACACTCCGCAGCGTTAATCCGCAGCGGAGCCGTTTCTCCATTGACTTTCACTTTAATTTAGCAGTGTTCGTTTACACGATGCGTACAATTCCGCTGCGGAGCATAGGCTGCGGAGCGGAATTTGGTGTCCGCAGCATGCTCTGTCTGTTGCGGAGCAGTGGCGGACTGGTTGCGGACTCATGGCGGAATTTCTCCATTGACTTCAATGGAGAGTCAAAATTCCGCAATGAAGTCCGCAGATCTTATGTGTGCTGCGGAGCGTATTGTTTTTACTACCATGACATTTCTTCATTCTGGCTGGACCTATGTATTTCTAGGTCTACAGCCAGACTGAGGAAGTCAATGGGGCTCCCGTAATGACGGGAGCGTTGCTAGGAGACGTCTGTAAATAGTCACTGTCCAGGGTGCTGAAAGAGTTACGCGATCGGCAGTAACTGTTTCTGCACCCGGGACAGTGACTACCGATCTCAATATACATGTATCTGTAAAAAAAAAATATAAGTTCATACTTACCGAGAACTCCCTGCGTCTGTCTCCAGTCCGGCCTCCCAGGATGACGTTTCAGTGTAAGTGACGGCTGCAGCCAATCACAGGCCAAGCACAGGCTGCAGCGGTCACATGGACTGGAGCGTCATCCAGGGAGGTCGGGCTGGATGCCGAAAGAGGGACGCGTCACCAAGACAACGGGCGGTAAGTATGAATTTCTTTGACTTTCACTAGGGAAAGTGCTGTCCCTTCTCTCTATCCTGCACTGAATAGGGAGAAGGGAAGCACTTTTCCTGCAGTCCGCAGCGGCCAGTCCGCATCAATTTTCTGCACATTTTGTGCAGATCCGCAGCCGTAATCCGCAACCCGGATTAGGTGCGGCATTGATGCGGACAGTTGCGGAGGAATTCCGCCATGTGTGGTCATGCCCATAGAATGGGGTTTGCCATGTTTTTGGTTTTTCTTTTCACAAGAATAGTGCTGAAGTCTAGTAAACAAAAAGGATTTTTTTTGGATATTTTTTTCTTTTAAATAAAAGCATTTATTTTATTCATAAAACGTTTAGGCTGGATTCACACAAGGTCATTACATCCGTAATTGACGGACGTATTTCGGCCGGAAGTCCCGGACCGAACAGACCGCAGGGAGCCGGGCTCCTAGCATCATAGTTATCTATGACACCGCGAAAACGGCGCGAAAAACGCCGCGAAAAATGCGAGTTGGTAAAAAAACGTCTGAAAAGCAGGGTCTGTTTTCCCTTGAAAACAGCTCTGGATTTTCAGACGTTTTTGTTGACTACGTGTGAACATACCCTTAATGTCATTACTATAAGCAAGTTGAGTGCCTTTTGGTCTGTGAAGGATCAATAGGTGAGCACAAGAGGCAGTGAAGATGGGACTGGGATTCAGACAATAATGGAAGTTGCAGAGCAACAACAATAAAGGTCCGAACAGCTGCTGTCTGCAGACGGTGTGAAGAGTAGGAGTAGTCACTCGGTGGTGGGCAAAGTTGCATAGAACATCGGGAATAGTCTGGTACAAAGTCACACAGATATCCCTGGGAAATTGATGCAAATACTCTAACATCTTGAACCGTGCATGGAGCCTTGGCCGAAATAATGAACATGCCTGACCGTGCAAGATCTTCCAGGTAACACCATATAATGTAGTATAGGAATAGGGCTGCCTGATAAATGATGACATATTGGATAGCTAGGTGATAGTATTTGACCTCCGTGTTAAGTAGATTCAAGTGGGCAGAGTGACGCAGGAGATTACTAAAAAGTGTAATAAATGGGAGTTCTACGTTTTGAGCAGTGATGCCGACAGCTACTATTCTGAACGAGTCCTGATCCTTATCTTACATAATGTTTTCTACTAATTTTCTAGTAGAAATGTTTTGCAGATTTTGTTTTTGGTTTATTTTTGCTGTTGGGGTTACAAAATGCAATGGATATGACATTGTTGCTGTTGAAAAGCACTTGTATTTGTAAACTGAAAGAACCGCAGCACAGTTTTTACATAGCAACATTTCCTAGACCTGCTTTGCCTAAAAAAAGCACAACTGCCTTTATTGGTGTGTTCCTGCTATATACCTTCCCACTACTGTCCCATGTACATGCACTTTAAGGCTACATGCACACATTGCGTATTTTGCTGCGGAAAATATGCAGCAAAACCGCAGGAAACCGCAAGAAAAACACACACCTGAAGGTGCATTTTTTGGTGCGGTTTTAGTTTTGCTGCGTAAATCGCGTCGTTTTCATGCTGCGGGTTTTGCTGCGTATTTCTGTAGAACTACAGGGATAGAATTCGCAAGAGGAATTGCGAGATAAATTGACATGCTGCGGTTTTGAAAATACGCACCACGGGTCAATTTACATTCCGAAAAATAACGCAGTGTGGACATGAGATAACCGGGAATCTCATTGTCTATGCTAGTACTGTATTACACTGTGGTTTTGCCGCATGCAAATACGCGCGGCAAAACTGCACATAACATGCATCGTGTTCATTGACCCTAAATCCACGTGCCGAAATCCACGTGCCGATGCAGAAACAACCCCATTCCGATGTTCGGTATTGATTTTGATTCGCAGAAATATTTACAACAAATCTTCCGTCTGTGAATAAACTCTAAGGCTGAGTTCACACGACCTATTTTCAGACGTAATGGAGGCATTTTACGCCTCGATTTACGTCTGAAAAAACGGCTTCAATACGTCGGCAAATATCTGCCCATTACTTTCAATGTGCTTTACGATGTTCTGTGCCGACGATCTGTCATTTTACGCGTCGCTGTCAAAAGACGGAGCGTAAAATTACAGCCTCGTCAAAAAAAGTGCAGGACACTTCTTGGGACGTTTTTGGAGCCGTTTTCTCATAGACTCCAATGAAAACAGCTCCAAAGACGGCCGTAAAAAACGCTGCGAAAACGCAGCGAAAACCGCGAGTTGCTCAAAAACTTTCTGAAAATCAGGGGCTGTTATCCCTTCAAAACAGCTCCGTATTTTCAGAAGTTTTTGACTCTGCGTGTGCACATACCCTAAGAGAATACTGGAAATCTCAATTCTGTTCTCATGGCTGGATGAAGATGAACCTGGACTAATGCATTATAAATACTTCTAAATTTAAACAGGATAAGGCTACGTTCACATTGCATCCGTTCAAAGCCTCCCTTGCAAATGCTGTCAAATTAGAAGGGGAAAAAATAGAGCTTCATACAGCACTATTTTTTTCTATTAGGCTGGATTCACACGAGCACATTACGTCCCTAATGGACGGAACGTATTTCAGCCGCAAGTCCCGGACCGAACACAGTGCAGGGAGCCGGGCTCCTCCCATCATAGTTATGTACGACACTAGGAGTCCCTGCCTCTCCGTGGAACTACTGTCCCTTACTGAAAACATGTTTTCAGTACGGGACAGTTCTCCTGAAGCGAGGCAGGGACTCCTAGTGTCGTACATAACTATGATGGGAGGAGCCCGGCTCCCTGCAGTGTGTTCGGTCCGGGACTTGCGGCCGAAATACGTTCCGTCCATTACGGACGTAATATGCTCGTGTGAATCCAGCCTTAGAATGACAGAAACCTAACCAAAACCCAGACGGACGTGTAAGTCAACCGGGATCCAAATGGTGTAAGCCATTGGCTCCGTCAGGCACCGGTGGTATGTGTTGTACGACGGATCTGGCTGATCGTTGTGGCTTGTTATGAACAGACAGAAGCCACAACACAAAATGTAAGGACACGTCTAATTTACTGTAACTGTAATTCACAGCAGCATAGAAGCTTATTATTGGGTCGCTCCTGCTTGTTAAAGCGATGTTATGGGACTAGGGGAGACTTTTAAGGTCCTCTTAACGAGCGCCGGTCAATAAGACATCTGGAATAGTTGATCCATATTCCGCTGCTGACAGTAATCCACAGCCTTGTGTAAATAGTTGGCTGCAGTGACGTGTTGCCCACAGTGATGTAGTCGTGTAATGCTGGCAACGTGGGGGAATGCATACCAGAAAGTGTCTTGTTTTTCAATTTCCTTCAAATTCCTGGTGTTAGGAAAAATCTCGAAATCCTGTAAAACCTCTTATGGCGTCCACACAGGGTATTTGTCAGGTATTTTAAACTGCATGAAAAAAAAACTCATGTAAAAATTCCAGCGTGTTTTTATGTGGTTTTTACAAGCCATTCTTTTTTTATTTAGTGTCATTTTGTACAAACGTTTTTCTCTGCATATTTTAAGTCCTATAGAGAAAAACGGCAGAAAAACACGATACCTAAAGAATACTGCAGTCTAAGGGTATGTGCACACACACTAATTACGTCCGTAATTGACGGACGTATTTCGGCCGCAAGTCCCGGACCGAACACAGTGCAGGGAGCCGGGCTCCTAGCATCATACTTATGTACGACGCCTGGAGTCCCTGCCTCTCTGCAGGACAACTGTCCCGTACTGTAAACATGTTTTCAGTACGGGACAGTAGTTCCACAGAGAGGCAGGGACTCCTAGCATCGTACATAACTATGATGCTAGGAGCCCGGCTCCCTGCAATGTGTTCGGTCCGGGACTTGCGGCCGAAATACGTCCGTCAATTACGGACGTAATTAGTGTGTGTGCACATACCCTTAGAGAACGCATGTCTATTCCTCACTCCAGTGTGATAGAATGTGGAAGGTTGTGTTCACATGATGAGACTATTGCTGTGATCCAACCAACAATGGATTCAATGATTATTTGACCTGCCTGAAATAGTCACTGTTTTGCCAGTAGAAGGGAAACTGATTCTGTGGGTACCCACTCAATATATTCTGGGGGAATAGAGTGGGCCGGGTTTTGTGGTACTTCTGCGACATGCCCTGTGCTTGTGGACTCTGCAGCGACAATTGAATTGCAGAAAGCGTATCACTGTCATCGCTATCACTGGCAGACAACATTTCTACCTCGGACGCGGTTTCTGTATCGCTTTCATAGGTCAGAAATTAACATGGCGTATGCCTCTTCCACCGTGAACCTTCTATGGCCCATTGTAATTACACACACGTACAACAAAGACTGTAACCAGACGCACACATTTCATTATTTTTTCTTTACTTTTTTTTTTCACAGACAAAAATACACGGACGTTACAAATGCACGTTCCACAAAAAACTGATGTTGAACAAACACGTAGACTATAAAACTTCATTTTTTTTTTTTGCACAAATAAAATACACAGACGTCACACACGTACGCTACACAAAAACCCTAGGCTAAACCTAGTCTAAACCTAGGCTAACCCTAGACTAAACCTAGGCTAACCCTAAACTAAACCTAGGCTAACTCTAGAATAGAACGTAGAATAACCCTAAGGGCACGGCCAGACGTGGCGGAATTGCTGTGGAATTCTCCAGCGGCCGTTTTTTACATTTGTTTCAATACATTTTTAGGCAAGTTAGTTCAGACGTTGCGGAAAACTCAGCTGCGGACCATAGGCTGCGGTGAAGAATTTTCCCTCCCAGCATGCACTGTCTGTTGCAGAGAAGAAGCGGAATTTCACTGCAGATTTCAGCCTTTGCAATGCAAAAACTGAAATCTGTGGCAAGTCCGCTGTGATTTCTGCAACATCTGAATTACCTGTCAAATATGCAAATGTTGCTGCAGATTCGTTGCGTAATTGCCCCAAATCTGCACCAACATTTGTAGCGGAAAAACTCTGCCACGTGTGAACGTGCCCAAAGGATAACCCCAGCCTAGGTATACAATTGAAGTTTATACAAAGTTTATATATTATTAGATTTATTGTAATTTTGTGTCTTTGGTGTCACAGTAAAATTCTCTCTCTGTCTCTTCTCATACAGAGAGTGTGAGGAGAGACAGAGAGGAGAAACACTTCGTTTTTCATTTTGTGATCACTATGAATGGTTCTCACAGTGATCACATGAACAGAGACCACTGTTATTGGTCTACGATCATCACTCTGAAGCCAAGGTTGTTGCTAATAGCCTTGGCTTTAGAGGCAGATCACCCGAGGACCGGGAAAACCGCACCGATGCGGCTCCCTCCCAAACCACTCAGATGCGGCACTTGCTATTGAGTGCCGCATCTGAGGGGTTAAAGCTGATCGGAGACCACTGCTAGTGGTCTCCGATCGTTGCCATGAAGCCCGAGACTGTTACTAACAGCCCGGTCTTCAGGAGATCCCCGAGAAAACCGCTCCGATGCGGCCCCCCTCCCTCGCAAACCACTCAGATGCGGCCGGCACTCGCTATTGAGTGCCGCATCTGAGGGGTTAAATACGATCGTTGCCCTGAAGCCCGAGGCTGTTACCAGCAGCCCGGACTTCAGGAGATCCCCCCGAAACCGCTCCGATGCGGTCCCCTCCCTCACAAACCACTCAGATGCGGTACTTGCTATTCAGCACCGCATCTGAGGGGTTAAAAATTCTCGGAGACCACTGCTAGTGGTCTCCGATCGTTGCACTGAAGCCCGAGGCTGTTACTAACAGCGCGGGTTTCAGCAACACCCTGCAAGATGCAGGGAAAGTTCTTCTGAAGTGCCGACGTGAAAATCCGACACTTCAGAAGAACTACCCTAAACGACCGACGTAAAAACACTATACGCCGGTCGTTAAGGGGTTAATAGCTCTGCTGACAATAACAGCACTTGTCACTTTGACTGTTGGACAGTTTTAAGATTTTATGTGCCAAGCGTGAATTGTAAATCTGTCTTTCAGAAAAATCTTAATGAGATTAAACAAGAACCAAGTGGCAGCATGTAACTTCTGCGTCATCATTAGGCCTGCAGTGATCGGTGCAATTTTAGGAGCTATTTACAAGTGTTAGCACGTGGTATACTAAAGATCAGTACAATTTGCCTGTGTTTTCTTTGTGATTTTTTTTCATCTGATGCATTACACGTATACTTGTAACACATTTCTTGGTTTAATTTGTCCAGTAATGTAATGTATTGTATGCTACGCGCGCTTATGCAACATTAAATGCACCAGAGTCAGATCTAGGATTTTTTCCACCCGTTTAAAGATTCATTTTAGTGTTGTCGTCCCCCACCTGAAACTCGCTGTCCTCCACCACCAATTAATGCAATATAACTTTTTTTTTTTACACGGTTTTATTTAACATAAGCAATAAGGGTATGTTCACACGGCCTATTTACGGACGTAATTCGGGCGTTTTTGCCCCGAATTACGTCTGAAAATAGCGCCTCAATAGCGCTGACAAACATCTGCCCATTGAAAGCAATGGGCAGACGTTTGTCTGTTCACACGAGGCGTATATTTACACGCCGCTGTCAAATGACGGCGCGTAAATAGACGCCCGCGTCAAAGAAGTGACCTGTCACTTCTTTGGCCGTAATTGGAGCCGTTATTCATTGACTCCAATGAATAGCAGCGCCAATTACGTCCGTAATGGACGCGGTGTTCAAGCGCCTGCACATGCCGGTACGGCTGAAATTACGGGGATGTTTTCAGGCTGAAACATCCCCGTAATTTCAGCCGTAACGGACGCCCTCGTGTGAACATACCCTAATACAAACGTGTTTTTTTTATAAATCTCACACTATACAGTGGTTTCCATTATAAGCGGAAACCAGGATGTTGGTGTGAACAGAGTTTTATACATACACACATATATATATATTGCAAGCTAAGATGCCCGTGCTGGGTAGAAGGACTCATCAGGGGACAGTTCTCATGTACCGCTGTGCTAGCATTGAGTACTGGGTGTTACCATTACCCTTGTCAAAGGGCTGTGTCCCTACATACTGCTACATGGATACTATTTGTGGAATACAAGGATTTACTATAACAGACATGTCAAGGAGAGGTGACAGCTCCTCTATAAATCCAGTGACTCACAGGTGACGTCTTCTCTGACTGTATATGTTCTCTTTCCTTTCTCCTCCATCCGGAACAGTACACCACAACGACTACTCTTGACCACTGAAGAGTTTCCGGCTGAGACATCTTTGGCCTCTTGCCTAAGCAGCCATGCCCAGACTCTCTAGAGAGTCGCAAATTAATACAGACCCCAGACCAGACCCTGAAATAAATTCAGACCTAAGACACAACCCCTAAATAAATTCAGACCCCAGATGAGACATAGAATAAATTCAGACGCAGAAATAAATGCAGACTCCCTAAACTATTACAATCTCCAGACTAGACCCCCCTAAACCAATACAGACATCAGAACAGACGCTCAAAATAGATACAGACCCCATCCCAGACCACCTAAATACGGAACCCAGACCAGATCTCCTAAACTAATACAGACCCTAGACTAGACGCCCTAAATACAGATCCCACACCTCCTAAACTAGTAGACCCAAGACCAGACCTCCTAAATACAGACCCCTGACCAAACACCCATAACAAATAAAGACCCCCAGAAGAGACTCCTAAATACAGACCCATGATTAAACCCCTAAACTAATACAGACCACACCCCTAAATACAGACCACCTCAACTAATTCAGACCCCAGACCAGAACACTTAAATACAGACCCCCAGAACAAACTCCTTAAACTACTACAGACCCCAGACCAGACCCCCTAAATACAGACACCAGACCTCCTAATCTAGTAGATCCCAGACCCCTAAATACAAACCCCCTGACCAAACACCCTAAACTAATAGACACCAGACCAACCTCCTAAATAAATACAGACCCATGACCAGACTCCTAAACCAATACAGACCAGAGCACTAAAAATAGACCAGATACCCTGAACTAATACAGACCCCAGACCAAAACTCCTAAATACAGACCCCTAAACTAATATAGACCCCAGACCAGAACCCATAAATACAAACCCAGAACAGACTCCATAAACTTATACAGACCCCAGAACCCCTAAATACAGACACCAAAGCAGACCTTCTAATTATAGACCCCTGACTATACACTCTAAACTAAGAAAGACCCCAGACCAAAACCCCTAAATACAGACCCCTATATCAGATCCCTGAAACTAATATGGACTCCAAACCGTAAAGCCTAAATAAAGACCTTAGACCAGACCCCCTAAACTTATACAAACCCCAGACCAGAACACCTATAGGCCCCCTAAACTAATACAGACCCTCACAAGAGATCCCCTAAACTGATACAGACCTAAGACCAGAACCCCTAAATACAGACTCCCTAAACTAATACAGACCCCAAGCCAGACTACCTAAATACAGACCCCCATACACCTACACAGCAGTTCACACTCTCCTCCTTTGTGGAGCCTTGCTGCTCTGCCTTTTGGCTTCAGGACATGCACAGATATGGTCATGTGACCTTATCTTTGCAGGTCCTTCAACAATAACCAGATCTGCACACATATGGTCATGTGACCTTATCTTTGCAGGTCCTTCAACAATAACCAGATCTGCACACATATGGTCATGTGACCTTATGTGTGCATGTCTTTCTGCTTCATCACTCAAAGCAGAACTAAGTAGTCTCGGAGCTTGCTGTTTAACATCATGTCTTTTTGTTAGCCATTAAAAGGTATCATATCTGCAAGACTGCTATATTGTTTCTATTACTAAGAGCAATCAAACTCAAAGCAGTTTAGTCGCAATGTGAAGAGCCTCAGCGCCCCCCCCCCTCAATCCTAGTTGTCTCCCGGTCCCCGTCCCCCCAAACTACACCCCTAACTGGTGTGTTTTTTAGTACAAAGACGCTGTTGCAGGTATTAAAACAACTATACCAGGGGCATAACTAAGGGGATGTAGCAGTAGCAATATTATAAATGTCACATGGTCAGTGTGGAGGGGGACCTGATGCAGATTTACATTAGGGCCTGGAAGCTTTAGTATTCAGTGTATTACTGTACACATTCATAAAATTAACCATAGCAATGAATTTTAGGAGCAAAGCACAAAAAATAGGCAGACTTCTATTTAATTTAGCTTCCTGCACCAGCCTTGTACTTTACTGAATTGAATGAGGTTCAGTTTCTCTAGCCCGAAGCCAAATGCTGGCTATACATTGAAATGCAGCATTACATACCGGCTATTTATTTGACCATGTAATCCATGAATGGGCTGGCTCTTTTAGAGTGGCTCTCCGTTCTAGCACAAAAAACCTGGTCCTGTTTGATGCTGAGTGATTTAAAGGGACACAAACTAATATATATTTTATTTCCATTTGTTGGGCAGATAAATACAATCTATGGTTTCCTGCATCAGCCATGTAAGGCTGCGGAGAGGCTAGCCATATTATTCTTCAATGGAATGAACATAAGTTTAGTTCTTCTTTAATAGCGTCTTCTAAAATATATCTCTTACATTTGGAGCGGAAAATATAAATTTATCCAGCACGGTCATTAAACTCCCTCTGTCACCCCATATCCCTCCCCCCCATGACACCTAACAAAGGCCCCCAGCTCTAATAGAATGCCTTAAAAACATATGAGATTTTTTCTTGTTACAAACATCTACTATGGAAATTAAATCCTGTCCATTCTCAATCAATCAATCCTGTAAGGACAGGACCAGATATCTTTTGTAGTGCTGCTGAATGTCCACTAGGTGGTGCACTGACCAAAACATTTGCTGCCTCAGTAAAATTCAGTCAATTGACACATTTATTAAGACTGGTGTTTTACATCAGTCTTAGGGTATGTGCACACACACTAATTACGTCCGTAAATGACGGACGTATTTCGGCCGCAAGTCCCGGACCGAACACAGTGCAGGGAGCCGGGCTCCTAGCATCATAGTTATATACGATGCTAGGAGTCCCTGCCTCTCTGCAGGACAACTGTCCCGTACTGTAATCATGTTTTCTGTACAGGACAGTAGTTCCACGGAGAGGCAGTGACTCCTAGCATCGTACATAAGTATGATGCTAGGAGCCCGGCTCCCTGCACTGTGTTCGGTCCACTACTTGCGGCCGAAATACGTCCGTCAATTACGGACGTAATTAGTGTGTGTGCACATACCCTTAGGCCTCATGCACACGACCGTAGCCATGTTCACGGCCGTGATTTTCGGGTCAGCCGCAAGCCGCCTGCAAATTGCAGGCCATGAACATGGCCACGGCCATTATTTTCAATAAGCCTGACCCGCAGAACACGGCCGTAATAAAACATGTCCATTCTTTCTGCGGTGCGGGCTCCCGGGCCATGCACGGACCGTAAAAACTACGGTCGTGTGCATGGCCCCATAGAAATGAATGGGGCCGCAATTCTCCCGTGTATTTTTTGGGGAATTGCGGCTGCAAAAGCACATTCGTGTGCATGGGGCCTTAGGCTCCATGCACATGACCGTGCCCGTAATTACGTTATTGTGGGCTCGGCCGGCCTGCCGCTGCCGACACCCGCATTTTCGTGCCGTGCTCCCAGCACGGCCCATAAAAAACGAAAAGTAGGACATGCTCCATAATTCCCGGCACGGACACCTATCTGTAGTGGTACATAAAGGTATCCCCGGCCAATAGAACCGGGTGGTTCTGTAATTGTGGACCGTATTGCGGTCTGCAATTACAGAGATTTTTTACGGTTGTGTCATGGGGCCTTACACATCGCGGTCAAAATTAGTCGTTTTTTTTTTTGCTGTAACACGGAGTGGCGAAAAAAAACCTGCATGTTGAATGCGACGTGTGAAACAAGCCTAAGTAAAAGAGGTGGTTCGAGTCATTTCTGCAAAATGTATTAAAACTTGAACACCTCTTAATAAATTGTGCGCATTTGTAACAGTCTGTCAGTAAGTAAATTAAATCTATGCCCGCTTTAGGTGTAGATTTGAGTCACTAATTTTCCTCCTGTTCCAAATAACAAGGAAGACTTTCTATTGAGCCCATAGACCAATTGCTCGCCTGTCCGAGAAAAGCCGATCAGAAACGAAGCAGCAAACAAAGGCTTCTACAGCTTGGTTTTAGCGATCGGTGGGGGTCGCAGTGCTCGGGTTCCCACCGTTAAAACTTCTGACGGGTCACTATGACGTCAGAAGTTTTTTGAAAGTTTAATTACCCTTAAATCACACCCACTTTGCTGCTACTATATATGCTGCTGCGTATTTTCCATCCGCAATTCCAGACGAGTGGATAAGCCCTAAATATCAATATGTCTATGAATAATAAAGGGCTAAATGCAGAAGTCCCCATCCTTTCAGTATTTATTGTGATGCTTTACATCGTAGCAGGTTTTTTTTTTTTTTACATTTAGAGGATCACAATTTTCTAGTGTTTGTATTTACCTGTACAATGTTGAACTGTATTTATAATGTGGCACCTTTGTTAGGCAGGGTACATTCATAACCCGGTAACCTCAGGTGGGATCTATAGTGGGCAGTGTTATGTACTACCCTCACAGTTGGGAATTAACCCATCCTATGCTTGAGGGATAATATGAGAACTTCCTTGGCATCAAGCCTGGATTGGTCACATATCTTTCTTAAGATAAAATATCTTTGGCAGAGATCCCAGTAAATACAAATGTTGTGAACGAGACCTCTTCCCAGAGAGCAGCAGGACGCCACATATCAGGGGGGATTACAGATGGAGGTGAGTCCCAGCTAGTGTGTCTGAGAAGGTGCAAGTCAGATGTGTCATTGAGACCTGCCCTCGCTCAGATCTTCTTACATGGCTGCACCTTTAAATAGGCACATTCTGTTCCTTGACCTGTTTACATAGACAGGAGTCTCCAGCTAAAAGACCATAGAGAGAACATGTTCCCCGGCGATGACCCCTTAACAGCCTCTAATTCACGCCACTCATACATGTGCGGCTACCAGTGACTGCTAGTAATCACCAAAAAGTCTGGATCTGCTGGTATATCATGACAGGGGTTTCACAGTCGACAGCAGAAAACAATCATGGCATGGGTTATGTGACCAACGACAAGTAATTAGATATATATATTAGTTTAAAATTATATAAATTGTAATTTCTTGCAACAAAAAAAAATAAATAACAAAACGTGAAAAGACAGAGATTTTAACCCCTTAAGGACCGGACCAATTTAGCCTTGAGGACCAGAATAATTGCTTGGACGTAGCTGTAGGAGACAGTTTTTTTGGCAACAAGTTATACATTTTGTAGGTGCCATTTTTTGGTACATTTACATTATCATTTAATTGAAATCAATTTTAATTTTGGCTAAAATGCAGAAAAAAAGCAGTTCCGCTGCAGTTTTTTAGTTTTTTACAGCGGACACCGATTATCATAAATGATACTATAAATTTGCTGTGCAGGATGCTACGGTCGTGACGATACCAAATATGTGTCTATTCTTTTATATTTTGGGACTTATATTTAATAAAGTTCATTTATTGTAAAACGTGTTATTTAACATAACTTTTTTTTAAATCCCATAGGGTGATTTTTAATACATTTTCTTAACTTTAATATACTGGCATATGTTTATACTACTACTGATAGTGCACAGTTAGGGCATATCTAATATGCCATAATAACAGAAAATATGGTCAGACAGCCATGGGGGCCTTCAATGGACCCTGGGCTGTATGCACATATAAGGTATATTCCTTAATCGGGTCTCAGGAAATCAGCGTTGATCATGGCATTCAAGGGCTTAACGTCGTTGCCCTGCTCCTGATCACACGGGCACACTTGCTGTGCCTCTGCTATCAGCATGACCAGTATGCTTGTTATGATGCGGCCATGTCCTGCTGCTCATGACAAGACTACGAATCAACATGGGACATACTGTATGAATGCAGCCAATGCATCAACTTTTCTGACACACGAATGTCTCATGTATAGTGGGCAGGGTTGCAGATTCATTCTAAGCTTTAGGGGGGATTCACACGAGCGTGTATTCGGTCCGTGCGGGCCGCGTGGTTTTCACGCGGCACGCATAGACCAATACAAGTCTATGGGGCAGTACAGACAGTCCGTGCTTTTTGCGCAGCGTTTGTCTGCTGCGCAAAAAGCGCGACAGGTTCAATAACTCTGCGTATTTCGCGCATCGCGCACCCATTGAAGTCAATGGGTGCGTGAAAACCACGCAGGTTGCACGGAAGCACTTCCGTGCGAACCGACTGAAACAGCGCACCAGCTGTCAAAAGGATGAATGTAAACAGAAAAGCACCACGTGCTTTTCTGTTTCCGAACATCCAAACGGAGTGTCTTTGCGATGAGCGAAGCCGGACAAGCGAACCGAACTTCACCGGGTTCGGCCGAACTCGTTTTGGCCGAACCCGGCAAAAATATTATTGGTACACGACGTCAGGAGATAGTCACTGTCCATGGTGCTGAAAGAGTTAAACTGTTTCAGCACCATGGACAGCGACTTCCGATCCCAATATACATGAACCTGGAAAAAAAAAACGAAGTTCTGACTTACCGATAACTCCCGGCGTCTTCCTCCAGTCTGACCTCCCGGGATGACAATTCAGGCCAAGTGACAGCTCCAGCCAATCACAGGCCAAGCACAGGCTGCAGCGGTCACATGGACTGGCGCGTCATCCAGGGAGGTGGGGCCCGATGTCGAGAGGCAAGTCACCAAGGACGCGTCACCAAGGACGCGTCACCAAGGCAACGACCGGGAAGTTCTCGGTAAGTACGAACTTTTTCTTTTTTTTCAACAGGTTTTTCGATATTGTGTTCGGCATTCACTGTCGAGGGTGCTGAAAGAGTTAGCTCTTTCAGCACCTTGGACAGTGACGGCCGTCGACTAGACTCATCTCTATGATGGCGGCTGCGCGAAAATCACGCAGCCGCGCATCAGACACGGATGACACACGCAGCTGTCAAATGTTTTTTGCGCGCGCAAAACGCAGCGTTATTTGCGCGCGCAAAAACGCAACGTCCGTCTGTATCTCCTCTTATTCCTTTAGGCCACGTTCCCACGGGTCGGATACACTACGTAAAAACTGGACCTGGAAACCGCAGCACCTTCCATCCAAAAAATAGCACCACATTGTGGTGCGGTTTTCCGAATGGAATTTCCACTGCGGAAAGCAGCGCTGGAAAAAAAAACAACTTTTATACTTAGCCCCTCCCTCTGCACGAAGTCCGGCCTCCTACGATGACGTTGCAGGCCATGTGATGCTGCATCCCAGGAGGCCTGACTGCAGGAAGACAGAGAGAGTTCTGGGTAAGTATGATTTTTTTTTTCCCCGAGTTGCGATCTTTGCAGTGGAATCGCTGCGATTCTGCCGCAAAACTCTCAACACTTGGCTTTCTGTTGCGGGATTTGCACCTCCATTGAATTCAATGGGAAAAAACCTGCAACAGAAAAGCAACAAAAACACAGCACAAACAGAAATGCTGCAAATTAAAATTCTGCACCGCAGGTCAATTTATTAACGTTTACGCTTCATTTTTTTTTCCCCGCAGCATGGGCATGAGATTTTCTAATTCTCATCCACGTTGCTGCTACTGTAAATACTGCGTAATTTCCAGACAGAGTTCCGTTGGGGAAATTCCGCAGCGTGAGAACACGGCCTTATGAAGATTTTCTGCAGCTTTTCTAAGTAGAAAAGAGTGAAAAAACAATGCCAGGTCTGAACTGTGCCTTTCTTTAGCTTACACCAGATTTAACAACCAGGTGTTATCCCTATTGATGAATCTGGTGCACACCTTGTGGGGGAGACGTATGGGCAGACCACTTGTACAGTGCACTAGTATTAATAAATCTCCTCGTGTGTGCCAAAATGTATAAGGCTGGATTCACACGAGCATGTTCAGTCCGAAAGGCAAGTCCCGGACTGAACACAGTGCAGGGAGCCCGGCTCCTAGCATCATAGTTATGTACGACGCTAGGAGTCCCTGCCTCTCCGTGGAACTACTGACCCGTACTGAAAACATGATTACAGTACGGGACAGTCGTCCCACAGCGAGGCAGGGACTCCTAGTGTCGTACATAACTATGATGCTAGGAGCCCGGCTCCCTGCACTGTGTTCAGTCCGGGACTTGCGGCCGAAATACGTTCCGTCCTTTACGGACGTAACATGCTCGTGTGAACCCAGCCTTAGGGTATGTTCAGATGGCTTATTTTCGGCCGTGTTCCAACGGGGCATTTTTTTACGCAGCTGTTTTGAAAACAGGCCGCGTTAAAAAAACACCTGCGAAAAAGAAGTGCATGTCACTTCTTGAGAAGTTTTTGGAGCCGTTTTTCATTGACTATATAGAAAAACAGCTCCAGAAACGGAGGCAAAGAACGCTGTGAAAAATGTGAGTTTGATTAAAAAACGGCTGAAAATCAGGAGCGGTTTTCGCTTGAAAACAGCTCTGTATTTTCAGCTGTAATTTGTTAAGCGTGTGAACATAGGCTTATGCGTTTTAGACCAGTGCTTCTCAAACTGTGAGATGGGACTCAATGTTGAGGAACCCACCAATTGTTGGGGAGGCAGATTTGACAGAGGGCATTATATGCTGCACTGGCCTTTCTATGGCTCCAGCAATCTCTGGTTTAGCAACATAATTTACTCATTTTGTGCTTATTTTATTGTTCCACTGGGTCCAAGAAACAACTGAAAAAACAGTTCTATTTTCAATTATGACTTGCACTTGAACCAATGGTGATGCTCTGGCCGGTGAGGGAAAATATTGAGGTCCTGTTTTAGACGCTCTTATGCATACATTAGGCCCTGTTCACACAGAGTTTTTTTGCAGGCAGAATATTCTGGCTCAAAATTCCGTCTGGAATTTTGAGGCAGATTTTTATCTGCCTGCACACCGTTTGCGGCGGCGTTTTTTGCCCGCAGCCATTGAGCGCCGCGGGTAAAAACGCAGCGAAAAACGCTTTCTCTACCTCCCATTGATGTCAATGGGAGGTCAGAGACGTAAACACCCAAAGATAGGGCAAGTCGCTTCATTTTTCCCACGAGCCTGTTTTACCGCTCATGGGGAAAAAAAACCCACCTCCGCCTCCCATTGAAATCAATAGGAGGCGTTTTTGGCCGCTTTTTCCAACATGGTTTCTGCGTCAGAAAACTGTGTGTGAACAGGGCCTAACAGCTCTAGAAAGTGTCTAGAGAAAATCGCAGGACTAAGAGGACTTTCTCAATTTTTTCTGGCTCAAAATATTGGTGTACATGCATGCCAGCCATGAGGTCAAAAACCAAAGAGTCTAAAAATGTGTTGAACCAAATATATTATGCCATGTGCACCATTGTGGTAAATTTGCGCCATTTTATGGGATACGTAAATACTTGCATCCTACTACACTATTGATTAATCGTCTCTCATGTGTCCATTGTAATATAAAAAAAATCATGTTTACCTGTTCCCCTGCATCATAAAGATACGGACTTCAGGTCTAAATAGCGAAAGTGCCGAGAATGCGCATCACGGATATAATACGAATTTTGATGGCGCACACAATCTGCTTGATCCCTTCTGCTCAATTACTGTTAGCGCTTTTCCACCTGATTGGAAATGAACAATCTATGGAATTGTCACGAGGGTTGTTTAACGTTTGTGAGATCAATGGCGCTGAACAACTTGTGGAAAATTTACGAACTGTTACTAAACATGGGAGGAAAACTAAATTGTGTCCCATGGAAAATGCCTGGGAAAGCCCATTAGACAGCTGCATTTTTGCTACAGTCAAGAGCCATGATTTAAAGCACCGGACATGCAGTTCATGCTGTATGAATATTGTACTCTGCGTTCCCCTGGACAGATTTCGCCTTTGGTAAAAATTACTCTTCGGCCTGATTTACACGAGCGTGTGCGTTTTGTGCACGCAAAAAACGCAGCGTAAGATGCTCGGCTGCGTGATTTTCGCGCAGCCGCCATCATTATGACACTCCGTTTGGATGTTTGTAAACAGAAAAGCACGTGGTGCTTTTCTGTTTACATTCAGAGTTTGACAGCTGTTGTGCGAATCACGCAGGTCGCACGGATGTGCTTCCGTGCGACCTGCGTGGTTTTCACGCACCCATTGACTTCAATGGGTGCATGATGCGCGAAAAACAGGGAAATATAGAACATGTCGTGAGTTTTACGCAGCGCACTCACGCTGCGCAAAACTCACGGACTGTCTGTACTGCCCCATAGACTAATATAGGTGCGTACGACACGCGTGAAAAGCACGCGCGTCACACGCGTATATATTACGCTCATCTAAATGATTCCTAAGGGTATGTGCACACGATGAGAGGCTTTTACGTCTGAAAAGACAGACTGTTTTCAGGAGAAAACGGCTGCCTCGTTTCAGACGTAAATGCTCCTCCTCGCATTTTGCGAGGCTTCTCTGACAGTCGTAAATTTTGAGCTGCTCTTCATTGAGTTCAATGAAGAACGGCTCAAATTACGTCTGAAAGAAGTGTCCTGCACTTCTTTTGACGAGGCTGTATTTTTACGTGTCGTCGTTTGACAGCTGTCAAACGACGACGCGTAAATGAAAGGTTGTCTGCACAGTTCGTCGGCAAACCCATTCAAATGAATGGGCAGATGTTTGCCGACGTATTGTAGCCCTATTTTCAGACGTAAAACGAGGCATAATGCGCCTTGTTTACGTCTGAAAATAGGTTGTGTGAACCCAGCCTAACAGCGCACAACGCTATTTTACCACAATCTGTGCAGAATACAGGCTGCTGTGACTAATTTCCCACAGCTTCCCATCTCCACTATTGTAAGGTAAGCAATGATTCGTATGTATTAGGGTATGTTCACACGTTTCATTTGTGGCCGTTTTTCGGGCCGTAAACGTCCCGAAAAATGGCTGAAAAATCGGAAGCAGAATGCCTACAAACATCTGCCCTTTGATTTCAATGGGAAATCGACGGGGCTTTTTTTACGCCTCGTTTTCCAAAAACGGCATGTAAAAAGACACCTGTGGAAAAGAAGTGCATGTCACTTCTTGGGACGTTTTTGGAGGCGTTTTTCATTGACTCTATAGAAAAACAGTGGCCGTAAAAACGCTGTGAAAAATGCGAGTAGCTTAAAAACCTTCTGAAAATTAGGAGCTGTTTTCCTTTCAAAACAGCTCCGTATTTTGAGGCATTTTTGGTTAAGCGTGTGAACATTCACGTAGGGAACTGCTGTTTATGCAATTTCCCAGTAGTGAACTTTAATGTGACTTTTTCCAGAATGATTGGTTTTGGTTCAAGTTGGGTATAATAGAGTAACTTTTTTCACTTTACCAGCTTTCTCTTGCTTTGAATCTTTCATCATAAGTTCTGAATAATAAATGACACATATTGGTAAGATAATTCTGTTAGAGAACTCTTAAAACAGATCTAGACCTTTAAAGGGTATGTTCACACATGGCAGATTTGTTGCAGTAATGTCTCTGACCGTCCCATACATCTCAATGAACAGCATGCACCTGCTGCAAAAACAACCCCATTCAGATGTATGAAACGGATTTTCAGTCGCCAAAGTGTCTGCAACAAAATCTGCTGCATGTGAAAATACTCAGAGGACAATTAGGGGATGTTCACACGGCTTATTTTCAGCTGTTTTTTGGGCCATAAACGCCCCGAAAAAAGGCTGAAAAAAACGGAAGCTGAACGCCTCCAAACATCTGCCTATTGATTTCAATGGGGAAAAACGGTGTTTGGTTCTGACGGGGTGTTTTTTTACGCGGCCGCTCGAAAAACCCGCCTGTAAAAAGAAGAGTATGTCAATTCTTGAGCCGCTTTTGGAGCCATTTTTCATCGTGTCACCTCAAAGAACGTTTGTAGTTTCAAAAATGGATGAAAATCAGAGGCCGTTTTACCTTGAAAACAGCTCTGTATTTTACAGCCGTTTTGCGTGTGAACATACCCTTACTAGTCAGTGAATCTTGTAAAAGCAGTGGGATGTGGCAGACCAGAAATCATTCCATACGCCAGCAATTCCCATCTACAATAACCCCATGGCCCCATGCATATGGTCATGCCCGTATTCACGGCCCGCGGCTGCGGGCCCCTGCCGGCCGCCCGCATTTTTGGGCCATGCTCCCATACAAAGTTCCATAATTTCCGGAACATTTTTATGGCACGGACACCCATCTGTAGCGATACGGAAAGGTTTCCGCGGCCAATAGAACTGAATGAGTCCGTAATTGCGGTCCGTAATATGATCCGCAATTACAGAGAGTTTTTACTGTCGTGTGCATGGGGCCTAAAGCTGGGTTCACACAGTGCATATTTTTGTTTTTGTAGATGATCAACAGTCTCAGTGGGAATTCATCAACCAAAAAAAAAAAAAAGAAAAAACATGCTAGAAATACAACAAAAAGGCACAGAGTGAACCAAGCCTAAGGGCTTATTCACACAACAGGGTCCCGCCCGAGCCCGAGTTTCGGCTGATAAAATCGGCCGTTTTTCCCAGCCGCTTTGCATCCGTTCCGGGCCGGGCATATCTGGACAGTCACATCAGGGGCAATTCCTGAAGGGGAATCCCCATGTGTTCGGGGATTCCGCTTCAGGAGTTTCCCCTGATGTCACTGCCCAGATATGGACAGAGACATCAAGCGCTCTGTCCAGGAGCGGAATCCCCGAACACACGAGGATTCCGCTCCTTCAGGGAGCTAAAGTGGGGCTAGCACATAGCAGAGCGGGGAGATACCTCCCTGCTCTGCTATAGTGGCGTCGCTACAGTAGTAGCAGCAGCTGCTAGCGGCGCCATCGAAGGTGTCGCCGGGCCAGGGCGCTTTTAAAACAAGCAGGGGAAGGGAGCCAGCGCAGCGCTCCCTTCCACCTGCTGTACACCCCGGCTCTGCCACACAGTGTATCTCCAGCGTAGCCATTCATCCGAATGGCATCAACTCCTCCTCCTCCTCACATGCACTCTGCGCTGTGAGGAGGGAGCGAGCGACGGAATACATGGCCATCACTCGGGACACATTCCGGTGATGGCCGTGTATTACCCGGCCCCATAGACTTCTATGGGAGCCGGGCGGCCGGGTAAACGGCCGAAAATAGGACATGTCCCATTTTTTGACGGCCAGGTTTCCCGGGCCGTCAAGAAATCAGTCGTGTGAATAGCCTCATTAGGGGACTATCCTACAGTCCTACTGTCCTACAGCAGCCGGGTGACGGCCGATTTATGAACGGCCGTCACCCGGCCGGAAAACCCTGTCGTGTGAATAAGGGCTAACACCATAGCTTTAGACACGGAGGCTACATGCACACGTTGTATATTTTGCCGCAGAAAATACACACCAAAACCACAGCAATATGCAGGATATTCGCAGGTAAAAACTGCACCTAATTGTGCGTTTTTTTGGTACGTTTTTTGGACACAATTTTATGCTACAGATTTTGGTGCGATTTTCCTCAGCACTAGGCAGATCCAATTCGCAAGTGGAAACGTAAGATAAATTGACAGGCAGCGGTTTTTAAAATCCGCAGCACAGGTGAATTTACGTGCAGAAAAATACTGCAGCGTGGGCATGAGATTCCCTGCAATCTCATTGTCTATGCTCGTACTGTATTACGCTGCGGTTTTGTGCACGCAAATACGCGCGGAAAAACTGTACGTAATACGCATCGTGTGCATTGACCCTAAGGGTAGGTTCACACGCTTAATAAAAAACGTCTGAAAATATAGAGCTGTTTTCAATTGAAAACAGCTCCTGATTTTCAGTCGTTTTTTAAGCAACTAGAGTTTTTTTACGGACGTTTTTGGATCTTTTTTTCTATAGAGTCAATGAAAAACGGCTCCAAAAACTACTCAAGAAGGGACACGCACTTCTTTTTCAAAACGGCCGCGTAAAAAAAAAAAAGGCGCCGTCGGAACAGAACGCCGTATTTCCCAATGAAATTAATGGGCAAATGTTTGGAGGCGTTCTGCTTCCGATTTTTCTGCCGTTTTTCGGGCCGAAAATAGGCCGTGTGAACATACCCTGACACTGGTTTAAACCCAAATTTTCAGGGACAGAGTTTTAAACATATCTCCCTAAAAAATAAAACCTAATTCTTAGGCTTCATTCACATCTACGTTCGGTCTTTCCGTCTGATCTGTCATAGGAACAGAACAACGAAAATACTGCAAGCACTGTATGTACGTACTACAGCTAACAATACCTTTATATCCTTAGGTCGGCATGTACATCCCCCCTTCCCTCTCCACATCCCCATTGTTATTTATTATTATTGTCTTTTCATTTTCTATTATGTGCTCTTCGGCCACATACACCTCTCACAACATCCTACATAAGGGTATGTTCACACAAAGGGAGATTTGTGGCAGATTCCGCCGCAAAATTCCGCCTTCCATTCATTTCAATGGGAGTCAGACACTTCTTTTCCCCACTAGCTGATTTTTTCAGCTAGCGGGAAAAAGCAGCGTCCTGCTTGATCTTCGGGCGGATTCTGCCCGAACCTCCCATTGATGTCAATGGGAGGGAGGAATCTACTTGCCGACGGAAGGAATAGATCCATTGTGGATTTTGCGGCAGAATCCACCATGTGAACTAGCCCTTAATATACCGGAACGCCAATCCACAAACATTTGTCTGCGATATTTCACTATAATTTATCCAATACCTTCAAGAGATAAACACATATGCCCGCTGACGATGACCAAACTTTAACTTTTGCCCACTGATGCACATCTCCAAGTTGGTTTTAACCCCTTAACCACTACTAGATTTGCTCTCCCTTTGTTGGTTTATATTTTCTCTTTTATTTATATTGGAAAAACCCAATAAAAACGATCAAATAAACCCCCAAAAAAATAAAAAATAAAATACTGGAAGCACCAGATTCGTCACATGCCGGACACTAACGGCACCCATTGACTTTAATGGGTTCTGTCTACATATTGTCATGGTGTTCAACATTTTTTACCAGATCTGAGATGAAGGCTGCAGATGTGCTCACAGCCTTACTGGAAATCTTTTTAATTTAACACACCAAGAGAACGAATATAATTTTCAATAAATCTACAGGACACTTTAATACTACTATTGCTTTTTTGGGCTTTTTATGGTCTATTTACATATCCCAATGATTTATTATTATTATTATAACATTTAACAAAACCCAACGTTTTTTAATGTTCTGATTAATTGCCAATGAAAATATTTAGATGATAAGTAGCTAAAAAAATTTCAATGATCAACCGAGCAGATGTGTCAAGTGCCAGACGTAATGAAAATTGTCACAATATTTACACACAGTAATTTCAGACAATTTCTATCAAATGTGTATGGACAGTGTAAAGGGGTTGTCTGCGGGATCATCCAGAGAGAGTCATGCTCTTTGCAGCTGCACTACACTCCTCGAATAATGGATACCCCCCCTCTCCATAAAAAACACCTCAGGATTCCCTAATAAGGTATTTCAAAATGGGTTTTCTAGAGGATAGAACATAAATGACACACAAAGAACATGTGGAATTGGGTAAAATGTATCCGAAAAGAAAACTGCAGGTGAATATCTAAGTTCTAAACATTTCACCAGGTATAGGAGAATAGAAAGGAACACTCCGAATTTTCTGTGTATGTAGACCATTGGTTCCACAGCAGTTCTCTAATAAATGATTAAAAATTTCCAAAAAATACTTTTAGTTTCAAACTAAAAAAAAAGAAATGTAAGTACTTTTTTTATGCTCTTCAACTAATCTAAACTGAAAAACTAGTGACCAGTCCATCAGCATGCACCAGTTTGTCTGTCTTGAAATTACTGATCAAATAAAAAAAGCCCCAAAAAAATAAAGTAATGAATTTGTAGACAAAAACAAAAAAAAGAATATGGTGGAACTTATGGAGACTGATAAAGATTCAGGCAGTTTGAGTGCCATAAAAATGACTAGGATTTGCCATGATCCCTTTAAAAAATAAAAATAAATCAAACAATTATTTGTTCTAGACACTTTTTTGCACCTCACTAGACAATTTTGAAAAGTGTCTAGAAAAGGGAGCATTGATTTGCAAAAAGGGGGCATGGGTTAGGATGCGCCAAAATAAATCAACCAAGAAGTGGCGTAATGAAGCGAAAAGTATCTAACATGTCTAACAAGATATTACCAAATGTATCACACAGCATGCACCACTGTGAGGAACTTGGTACAAGCCTGGTATAGTTTTAAAGAATCACTCCAGCGAAAAAAAATTCTGTGCCTTCGTTTGAAAATGTGATTAGGTGGAAGGTAGTGAGGGGTATTGGTGCACCAGGCACTTTATTTGACAGTTAGCCGCTCTGTTCTAGGCCAGAATTGGGTCACGTGATCTCCACCCCGTTTCCCTGAATCCTACGGTTTCTGATGTTAGTACCGGAAGTCAGTCTATTATGCAAGTCTATGAGAGCCTTGATGTGAGTCTTATAGACTCTCGATGTGAGACTGATCTCTGGTCACTACAACAGACACTGTAAGATTTGGCTGGTCAGAATAAGGGACCATGTGACCCAACGGCGTCCCGGAATGGAGCAACTACCAGTCAAATAAAGTTCCCGGTAGGCCAAAACACCTCACTTCCTTCAACCTAATCACATTTTTAAATGGTGACCAGGTAATTCACCGGAAGTTTAAGACCGTAATAATAAATCTGCTCGAATGTTAATGTCTCTTTCCCAGTGCAACCAATTGATAAACAGGGCATAGGCTTCATTGTTTTGAGAGGTCCGTTGGAAAACTGTGGAAACCCCGTGATAAATCAGTGGTAATTGGTCCAGCCACTTTTTCCACACGTATGAGACGTTCGTATGTGATGGAAAAAAGTGGTGCAGAAGCTTCATAAATATAATGTTCAACACAAGTACAAATTGTATTATACAAGTTGTATAATTGGCACACATACACTTCGTTCAGTTTCTCCGTAGGGTTGGTGCCGGTTTCTCTTCTTTGTTTGTATTTAGAAAACGTTAATGTGTTCGGTGGCATTTAAAAATAGAAAAACACAACATGGAAAGACGTGAATGCTGCTGCAGCTACTTTACTGGCTGTGAATTTAACACATCCAATTATAACGAGAGAAGCCAGCATGCCTGGGAATCATTCTTCACGGGTTGGAAGGGCTGGGACTTGGGGCTGTCAGTAGCTTAAGCGGGAGGAGACGGCGAACATATGGCATAAACATCAAATGATATTGTGTGTGTAACGTTAACAATCCTGCAGAGCATGTGACGTTCCCTCCTGTCCTTTTACACTACTTTATTAAAAGTTGTGCGATGTGAAGCAGGATTGTAAATACAGGGGGCGAGTGTGCAGCTGGCACAGTGTGACTAATCCGTATGGAGAAGAGTGTAAATCGTACCACAGGAAGGAACTTCCCACCATACCCCTCTACGCTGCTTTGGGGGGGTCGCTTGTCGATGGAGTAAGGTAGGATTGTCTAATACTTTGCACAGCTTAAACATTTTGCTGAGATAGTCTCTCCCGTCTTTTATTGCTCTGCGCCACATATTTTGGTACAGCTGGGCGATCTCCACCTGACCTTACATGCCTCATAAAAGTTGGTGGAGAGCCTTGAAGGTTGGACAGAAGCTACTTGTGGGTACCAAGGTCATTAAGGACAGGAGAAAAATAACTGCTGTATGTTATAAGAACCCATGGCCCGGCCTTCTACCCTATGTTGTTTTCTATATAGGGTCATTTTCTAGAATTACTCAGGAAGACGAGTAATTCTTTCCCCGGTACTTGGAGTGAACATGTGAATGAATGGATCTGTGTATCAAATGGCATGCATGAAATCTGTATACTGTCTTATGTGGAATAACAATGTGCAGTTTTATTGCACTTTGGTGTTGCTGGTAAATATATATTTATTGTATGAACAGGCATATAAGAATTGAATGATGTCACCACTGCCGACCACCCCCACCCCCGGTTTTTATCGTCATTGGGCTTTCAGGGTGTTTATTTGTATACATCTACTCTCAGACATAACGACAGAAGAGGAGAGTACTATTCCTCCACAGAAACATGGTCAGTCTCTATACTAGCGTCATATACAGCAAACACAATGAACAACTGCAGTGACTTCAATGCAATCTAGACTATAAATGTAGAAGGTACGGCCCGGGGGCCACACGTGTCCTGTGTTGACATTCTATGGGGCCTTCAGTAGGAGAGGCAGACACAATCCACATTGAAGCACATTTATAACAACAGTTCATGGTCTAACACGGTTTTGTCTTTCATAATGTCACACAACCCTCTGTAAATATGGTGCAGACACTATAAAGGGCACACATCAAGACAAACTTATTCCCTTACATGGTCCAACTTAAAAAAAAACTTTAATGATCTTAAAAACCAAAACTTTAATGAGCTTAACAAAACATTAAATATATGAAATAATAATAAGGTCAATAATAATTATTTAAATTAAGTTATAATTAATAGTCTTCTGTACATCGGAAGGATGATGGCTATTTTATATTTTTACACAAGGGGGGAATTTCTTGTGGATTATGCAATCAAGAACCACAGGACAACAATTCTCAGACTCCTCTCACATGAAGCGTAAGGCTAGAACTCCAAAAGTTACCGCCCAAAACCAGAAATGGTTAAACAAGAAAAAATGTCTATTCTCACATTACAAAAATGATGCAAAGATGTAAACGATAAGAAAAAGAACCAATAGACCTTCAGTCCACACTTTTAGTAAGTTCTCTTCTGTTGCTCGTCAATGGTCAGAATAGTATAGCATGCTGTGCTATTCTATTCAGAAAAATCTGATCCATCATGTTGCCTGTAAAAATGGAAGCCATGATACCAGTGTGAACAGAGCCGTAATACTAAGCTTTAGAATAATTTAAAAAAAATTAAAGTTAAAAAGAAAGCTTTTTAAAGATTCAACTTTGTGACGTAAATCATGAAAATATTTATTATTGTGGCCCTTTAAATGGTACAATCAATCCAAAACAGGCGTGCAGCCCCGGTCTAGATGCTCCTGTTTTGTTGTGCTGTTTGGCCACTTGGTATCTGCATGCCGCATCTTCTAAATAAACAATCATCAGCTTATACTTCTCTTTGAAATATTGACTTTACACAACACAATGAGGTGTGTAAAGTCAGTAAACAGCAAGAAAAGTTTTTAATATAGTATAAATATTAATATATCTTTTTTTTCATATATTTTATCAAATAGATATTAATATAAATCTTTTTTCATGACTTTTCAAACCAAAATATAGAAGCACAAATAAACTTCACCAAAAAATGGCTATAATTCAGTTATTCACATGCTGGAGATGCGGATATAATTTGGATTGAATGGAACAGATTCTAGGTTTAGTTTATAAAACACACACAATCTAAATCTAAATATATATATATATAATATTATAATTATTATTTAAACAATTTGGAAAGTATAAACCTTTTCTGAACTATGTAACAGACAAGCGAATGTCACCACATTATTTAGAGTATGTATTCAAGTAATACGGTTAATATGTACTGTATGTATATATAAAACACACACACACACACACACACACACACACACACACACACACACACACACACACACACACACACATATATATATATGTTATCAAATAAGAATATTATACCACTTGAGGAACACATTATATTTATGTCTTGCGCAAACAGCTACTGAGTTCTCGGTGTTGGTTAGATTCATTTTCTACCACTACTATTCCAAGACACGTTCTTTAACCAAATGTGAAAAAAATAAAAAAAAATGGCAGTGAACATAATAACCAAAAATATCACTCATTTATGTGAGTGTTCTATAAGGCAGTTTAGTTGGTACCATTAAAAGGCCAGCTAGTCTATAGCTTCTGCATGGGCTGTTCAGTTTAATACAATCTATTGTTCCCTATTATCAGCCACTTTGGGCTGGGGAGAGTAGCCGCACGAGCAACATATCGCCGAATCCTACGCATTATTGGTGTAAATGACTGACTGTAGTGTATTCAATGAGATGGGTAACAGGAAGTGCAGAAAACATCCTGCCCCCGCGATCACCACTTTATGTCACATATCTCCAATGCCGAGAACTTCCAGAGACATTTACACTCATAAGTGTGACAGATACATAAATATAATAAGCTACTAGATTTAGGTTTATGCTCCTTTAAAGTAATGACGGGCCTTCCATTCATTCCATTCTATTGCAACTAGAAAATAAGTGAGAAAAGGAAAATGGACGGGTATGAAGCTCTGTCAGATGAAAAAAGCAAACGTGAATACAATCATGTTATTTGATATAATTCATACAGTCGATCTGTATTCTCAAAACAGTGACTCGCATAGAACTTGGCAGGATTTATTATTTCCAGTGCCTCTATACATGGATCAGTCAACGGATCGTAAGAATTTCTATGGGACTCAAACGAATGCAAAAATAATTCAGGCGTGTTTCACATCTGCGTCTGGATTCGGTTTTAAATGGATTCTTATTTTATTTGACGGATAATAAATAAAGGGACAGAAATGGAAAGCAACGGAAACAAAAGTATTAGTTTTGTTCTTTTTACGGATCCGTCAAATAGAGTGAACGACAGATAAAAATAGCAGATGTTCTGTTTGTATTCGACAACCATTGACTCCCATTTAAAAACAAAAAACGGAAATGTCCATTCCATCAAATTTCTACTTTTTATGGGATAGATAAAATAGCGCTGCAGTTTTCGTTATTAAGGATTAGTTCACACTTGCATTGCATAGTTCGTTACTCTGATCCGTTTTTAGATCAGAGGAATGATAAAAACGGATCCATTAAAAATCCCATTGAAATCAAAATAACAAACGCGAGCAGATTACAATCCGTTTGTATCCGTTTTACAATGACACCAATGATAAAAATAACCCAATCGTTAGACATCCATTTTTTTATATGGAGAAAAAGTCCTGTACTCTGCACTTATCTCTGTCTAATAAACGGATGACTAACATTACCAACACTAATGATTGAAATGAAAAATCACATTGATTTTAAATGGGATTTTTAACAGATTTGTTTTTATTTTTATTCTGATCTAAAAAGCATCAGAGTAACTTATTAAACAATGCAAGTGTGAACTTCGTCTTAACGGAAGCTTTATTTCAGTTTTCCAGTTGTTTTGACTAAACAGAAAAGCAAAAATCACAACGCAGATGAGAACCCAGCCCCAGTCACCAGCTCTGTCATGGCTAATTGAGCGGTTTTGTGTTTAATTATGGTCAATGGATGATGGAGTGAAAGAAACGTAATTTTAATTTCTCATCAGTTTTTCAATGTGAAATATGGACGTTTCACATGTGGGTCTTGTTTCATATTATGTTTGCCATTTATATGTTTTAGTACATTGTAATAGAAAAGTTGCATCATAAACCTCATTGGGGATAGTTTGGCGGGTTACATGCTACTGCTGTATATGGGGATCTTTCTGATCTGGCATCCATAAGCTGGTCTTATGTGCAGCAGTGAACAGCAAAGCATGAATAATTGCAGAAATGCCCAGTAGACATGTTCCGCACATTTCAAACTATGCACATGTGTTACTGACCAGTTTAAAATATATCAGTGGGGGGGGGGGGGACTGGAATGTTGCACCCATTACGAGCACGCAAGAATTATACTATGTTATACTGTGTATAGGTTTGTTTAACACCATTAAACCTCTTTATTTATACAACACACAGAATTACGACGAGAACTGAGAGTATAATGTATGAATGTAGCGTTTTACTGAACTGGCGCCATGATGTAACTGCCAAATACATGATAATATTTAAAACTAATGTATCAACACAGGTTGAATTAGCTTGTTTGAGCCCCTGAAAACCTTCAGAATTTAAATGATTTTTGAAGGGATAAATTAAGAATTTCTCCTAGTAATCGCGCTGTAGTAGTCTCTCTGACTGTCTTATGAACAATGTCTGAGCCGCGCTGAAAACTAAGCAGTTGTCCGAATATGACTGGATGAACGCTCTGGATCTGCATGGTCCTTGATCTAGCATTGACACCTGTATTAAGATGGTGGGTGTGAGGATCATGCTCATATGCCTCTCAAGTACTTCCTGTCTGGCTGCCATGGAGGGGCACCGGCTGGATTGTCAATGGCAGAGAACTTTTTTATTATGAAAGCCGGGTAGGGGAGGCTGAGGAGGAGGGGGGGGGGGGGCAGGGGATTTGTGTTCTCTGGATTTATTCTTTAACCAGCAACATATCTGAGGGAATTAACCCGTATAGAGTTATACATTACTTAACAACCAAATTTACGTTTGTAACTTATTTTTCATGCAACGTAAAACTTTGTCATAAATAAGTTTTAAGTGTGATGTCTTTCTCCGCTGCTCTCCAACTCCTCAGACCGCTTTTAAATCCTAACCCGTGTCTGCAAAATCTAAACGGAACAAAGCTCTAGTTCTGAAGACAATTGGCTTTTTGGTCAGTAAATTAAAATCTAGACTTTGTATAACACATCTGGTATTATTATGTATGCATTAGCATGGTTTTAAAATGTATTGCCACCCCAATGACTTATTTTTACTAAGCAGTCTCTATCTTGCTGGTCGATATCTAATGGTTGTATTTTCAGATCAATTCTTTTAGCAGCATCTAAAAATTACATTATTTTAGGGAACTTGTCCTTGAGCTTGTCCCTTAAATATTTTTTTTTTTTTAAAAAGTAGTTCCAAAACAGAGCTTCACTGTAGTGTGTACTAATATTTTGGACAAGTTTCTCTTAAAACATAGAATACATTCATATTTTTGTAAACTCAATAGTCACATATTTGGTTATGTTGTTGTTGTTTTGTATTTGGAGTCTTTGCTTCTTTTTCAGCTGTTTACATAGTTACAGATTCATATTTTCGTGCATTACATTGCAGAGTTGGTGAAAGTGATCAATCTTTTAGTCAGACTAAAGTCTTGGTGTCAACACATTGAGTGTGAGGTCTCAGTCACTTTGTTCTTGCATGTCTGGTACGTCTCTATCTATGTGATATAGCTTTGCTTTGTGGCTCTCCTTCATTTTCTGCAATAAGTGCTAGGATAAGATGTCAGAATGTCACTGTGTGGTGGTGTAAGTGCTCGCTGATTGCTCTCCATTAGGGTAAAGCGCAGGTGCAGCTTGTTTTTCTAATTTAATCGTCTCATCGCATCCCTCGCCAGCATTACGGAGTTAATCCCAGAGTCTTGATACTTTAGCACCGCAGAATTCTAAACAAACTGTTCACACCCCTTGAAAGATTGTGTTAAAATCAGTTGTGTACCCGATCATTGAAAGTAGTAATGGAAATACAGGAGCCACTGGTACTTGATATGGAATATGTCATTCTAACTGATGGCGACCCCCAAATAACAAGGAGACAACAAGGTGTTGTGACTGCCATGATTAGTCATCTTCAGTCAGATGAATCACATATAGGCCATCTGTATTGGTGCATAGAAAAAAAATCATCAGCAGAAGATGTAAAGCCCCAAAGTGGCACATTAGATAATTAAAAAATGTAACGTTTGAATCTCCGTGTGAGATCAGAATATGGTCTGCTTTTCCCTGCTTAACTAAATGATTTATAAACATGATTTCAAGGTTTCCTGAATAAAATAAAAAATTCAAATACTGTTATTAAAATTTGGAGATTTGGATTCTATCCACATTTTAAAGAACAGAATACTATTAAACCATATATTTACATTTTTTTTTGCAGTGTATCCCAATTTCTGGAGAAGAGTCCTTTTACTGTCAACAGTCCATTAGGCAGTGGAACAAACCCTCTTCTGCCCTCCCCTGCCAGTCTACAGCTCGCTCAGTTGCAGGCTCAACTCACCCTGCAAAGGCTAAAATTGGCGCAGAGTGCAGTGACCAGCAACACAGCTGCTACAGTACTGAATCAAGTCCTTTCCAAGGTGGCTATGTCACAGCCACTGTTTAATCCACTGAGAAATGCTACCATGATCGGTGCACATGGACCTACTGGAATGGCTTCCCTAAGCACCACCATTCACAATGCCAGATTTCCTTCCACTGGATTGGCGTTCTCTGCTCAAAATCCTATTATGCCATCAAAACACTCCCAGAATCCAAATCAAAACTCTATGCAGCCCTTTGGAAAAAACATGGGTGGAAACAAGCCTGATGGATTCCACCTCGGGCCTCAATCATTCACTTCTGAGATGGATCAGCCTTCCTATCATGGTTTCGCTTGTGGATCAGAAGAAAATTCCGATGGTCGTTACCCTCCTAAACATAATAACCAATCTGGATTTAAAAATCAGTATTTTGCTAACCATGGACCGCATCACTCCATGAGCCATAAAGGAGATGTCAGTCAGGGGGGTCATAACGTGTTATCCAGCAACCAGTGGGAATCTTCTCGTCATTGGCAATCACCCAATCAACATTATGAGGCCAGAAATGAACTGTACAACCCAGAAGAGCCAACTCCTGATACCAAATTTAGCCCCTCAAATTCTCCAGTTTTCCACAGACATAATAATGGAAAGATCAACACATGTGTAACGTCTGTAAAGAACGTAAAGCCGCATGAACTGAATGATTTCCATGGTATTACACCTGTGCACTTACCACATACCTGTACTATGTGTGACAGAAAGATCTTCACCCTAAAGGTAAGCAATTATACAGCATGAACTATGAGCATGTTATTATCATGCATAGAAATATAGAATACATGATTAGCATTACTATTAGGAAAAGTTCACTTTCAGCTTTATGCTTTATGTATTGTGTTAAAGAGGGGTAAAGCAAAATATCAACAAATTCAATTCAATAGGTTTAATACAGATGTCATAATGATTATCGTCGTGTCAGCTTAATTCTGTATCATTGTTCCTTTGTTTTTAATGGACTGCAAAAATACTGCATGCCGCATTTTTTATTCGGGTTAAAAACAGAACGTTCTTTGTTCTTTTTTTTTACTCTAATTTAAGATCAACGAAAGATTGAACAAGTATTGCTCATGTGTCTATTTTCCCAATTATTTCCACTGACTCCCCCACTGGGCTCAGGCGTGCATGTTAATTACAATGGGGAGAGGAGAATAAGCTGCTGACCCCTTTGCCATCAGCTTATTTCCCAAAGCATCATTTGTGTTGATATTCAAAATGCCTGATCCTTCTTTCCAACAACATCTGTGTCGGGTAGAGTCGTGAGACTCCCATACATATTATTTTGTCGGCCAATCCTGGTGGGCTGCAACAACTTTTGTCTAATGTGTATGGGCACCTTACAGGGTTTGTGTCACCACACATATACATAGCACATCCACAGACTATGCCATAAATGTCTGATAGATGCGGGTCCCACACCTATATCTCGAACAGGAGTCTCCCGACCCAGTCCCATCATTGGAGTTACGGAAACAGCGTAGCTCGCTTTGCTACGCTGTTTCAGTTTTTCCATTTTGTTGTGCACCTGTGTACTGTACGCGGTAGAAAATCAAAGTTTCAGCCTCAAATTTCTGCTGTGGATTCTTTGAAGAATCTACGTTGGAGTTGCCTATGGCATATCCAACACGCGTGTGAACGGTCTAAATGTCTAGAAAAACATACATTTATTCATGGAAGGTTGTTGTTTTTTTTTCCTTTGGATGGGATTTCATCTTCAGAAAGTCTTGCAGCAGTGAACACTCACTTAGTAAAGGAGCAGCTGTTCAGTAAGGAGAGCAGTGTCCTAGACATGGGACCGAGTAGAGCCGAGACTGGAGAAATAGATTTTGAGAGCAGAAAACACGAGAATTGGAGACATTGCTAAAAAGTAATCTTACTGGTGAAGAAACAAAGGGGGGAAATGTATCAACCTTTCTGTCATAGAAAAGTCGCAAAAGGTCCCAAAAGTCGCAAATTGCCACTCTTGGCCTTTTTACGTTGCCCTCACCCTTTTTGTGAAAACAGGGCACGGCCTTAAAAAAAAGCTGGTGGGGTCACAGCATTTTGACAAATTTATTATATTCTAGGCTAGAAAACTGGCGTAAATTACTGTGGAAAGCTATGACAGCCAGGAGGATTTCACTCTGTGGTATAGCAAAGCAAAGGCCCGTGCAGGGCCCCATACCTTACCCTCCCATCGGACAATTAAATGAAAAAATAAAATATATAATAAATTATGCTCACCTTACCGCTCATTAGCGCCACAATTATGGTGCAGGGCCGCGGTCATGGCTGGTGGGAACATGCGACAGACTTCTTAAAAGGCGAGTTCCTCTTAATAAATCTATTGCATCTAACTCCAGCAGACCAGATGGTTTAGACTGGTGTATGAAACGCCAGCATTAGTAAATCTGCCCCAATAAGCGCATGTGCTGGGAGCTAAAACGTGGACTGAAATTTGCACAAGGCTCCAGTAAATAATAACAGATTTCATGAATGTGATAGACTGTTTAGAGGGGAGATGATTGTGCTTTCTCCTAGACACATATTTAACAAGTCTATTCGATTCTGAAGGTTTAGGTTGGGTTCACATCAGCATTCGCCATTACGTTGTTCTTCTCCATCAGAGGAGCAGAACAAGAGAAAAAACGGAAGCGCCGGTTCCATTGCGGCACGGACACCACCTGCGGCCGATGGAACCCATTGACTCTAATGGGATTCATTGGATTTCCGTCAGGGTGTCTGCGGTTTTACTGGAAGCAATGCTGCACTATTGTCTCCGGTATTCTCGGCCGGATCTGCGAAAGAGGCATCTCCAACGCAGATGTGTTAGGCCTTACAGTTGTATGAAAAACACAAAATTAAAAACATTTAGTAAAAATACTCTAGTTTGATCGTGACCTAAAGCTGGCCGCAGATGTAATCATATCACACATATAATCCACTGTAAATGACGATCACTGGCAATAATCGATATGTCTACAATGCAAAAGCAACACGGTATTTTGATTGGTGGATATTGTGAAATTGTTCCATGATTCAGGGGCTGCTTATGATTTTTCACATTAAACATACTGGTCGAGGATTCTTAACCTCTTCACAGCGGAGGGAATTTTGTATCTTCATTTTTTCTTCCCCGCCTTCCAATAGCCAGAACTTCTTTATTTTTCCATCTACATACCTGTATGAGTGCTTATTTTTGTGTGCGATGATTTGTACTTTTAATGGCACCATTTAATGTACCATATAATGAAGTGAAAAACGTTTAAAAATTAATTTTGGAATGGGAAAAAACCACCAACAGTTCCTCCATTGTTTTTTTATTTAATTGCGTTCACCGTTTGGCAAAAATGACATGTTAATGGGAACCTGTCACCAGCATTTCACCTATTAAACCAGCAATACCTGGTGGTAGTGGGTGAAAAAAACAAACATTTTTATGTAACGTAATTATCTGCTAAGTCGGCTCTGTACCTTTAGTGTTCCGTTTTTTAGTGCACTGTATGCTAATGAGCATAAGAGTCATATTTTCAGTTGAAAAGAGTCTTCATTCTTCAGGCCTTTCCGAGTTAACCCCACCTCCTTATTTTTGATTGACAGCTTACTTTTGATTGACAGCATTCAGGGGGGGGGGTAGTTTTCAGCGGTGGGCGGGCATATGAAGAGGAACGAAAGAGACTGCTGGATTATTACCATAAAAGGCGCAAAATGTTTGCAGACCGTTATTTACGGTCGGAGGAGTTTAGGAGAGGGGATAACGCCAATGAACTACTGACAGCAACGGCCAGCGAGGGGTGAGGAGAGTTCAATAGGTGAAATGCTGATGACAGGTTATCTTTAACTTTATTCTGGTGTTGAGTACAATTATGGTAATACTACATTTATATAGTTCTTTTTTATTGTTTACTACTTTTCCAAACTAAAATCAAATTGTTAAAAAAAATCTATAAAAATTGTCACCATATTCTGATATTTTAAGGTCCGCATAGTTTTGTACATGGCGATACCAATTATGTTACATTTTTTTATTGTTTACATTATTTAACGTAAAAAATAGGAAAAAGTTATTTTTACACATATATATACAAATTTTTTTCAAAACTTTAATTTACTTTTTTTTTTTTCGTTCAACTGAGGAACTTGAACATGTGATTGTTGGATTGATTGTACAATACACTACAATATTTATGTATTGCAGTGTGTTGTGCTTTTAGGATTCTTTTTTTAAGCCATGCCTCTTTATTAGGCCCCCGGCTACCATGACCACCCATCGGAACCCCGTGAATGTGTTGCATGGGGAAGATGAGATGACATTGGGGGTCCCTCGCTCCATACTTCCCCCTCCCGACTATGATGTACATCTACGTCAAATGTCGGGGTTAATCAACCAACCACGATCGGTTATATACAAAGTCATTGGCATGATTTTCTTAAAGACTAACTAAACTTTAAAAAAACTTTTGACATGTCATAGTGACATGTCAGAAATTTTGATCAGTGGGGGTCCGAGCACTGAGACCCCCACCGATCCCTAAAACAAAGCGGAAGAAGAGCTCACGTGAGGGATGTACCGATTAGTTTCTGATCAGCTTTGCTCGGAAAGCCAACAATGCCGTGTACAGACTTATAGGCTTTCTATTGAGCCCGTACACCGCTCAGAGAAAAACCAAGGAAAGTCATGTCAAAAGTTTTTTTTAAAAAAAAACTTTACTTACACTTTAATGGGGCACTCAGTTATTTTGAATTGATTCTGCACTTATCAAAAAATGATTGGATCGGTTACAGTTTTATCATTTTAGCAGCCTTTGTGTACGACTTCCTTCAGTAAAATCATGTACCGCTTTACCCAGATAACACCACGGTGTCTAGCTGGAGACCATGTTTTTAATGCTGTCATGTGTCTCTATCATCAATACATCTCATAACATCCCTATGTCTACTAAGGGCAAGAAATCGGAGTCTCTATTTAGGCAGAACGCAATGCATTTAAGTTGGTTCTGTATGTCAGTGTATGTTTTGTCAAAACTAATATAAAGGAAAATAATATTTAGATAAATACAGTTCATTTCTATAAATACATAAGTTTGCATTAGTTAAGGCAGGGCCGGTTACATCAGCGTTAGCTTTCCGTTCAGGGGTTCCGTTGGAGGTTTCTATCGTGGAACCCCTCAACGGAAAGTTAAACGCAAACCACAGCTGCCGTTTGCATCACCATTGATATCAACGGTGACGGAAACATTGCTAATGGTTTCCGTTTGTCACCGTTCCATCAGGTTTCCGTTTTTTCGACGGAATCAATAGCTCAGTCGACTATATATATATATATAAATAAATAAACACAGGATCCACCATGAAAAATAGGTGATAGAGAGAGCTCCCCCCTCCGCACAGTGACCTCTGCATGCTCACAACACTCTCCCATAAAAGTCAATGAGTGTCTTTCTGACTGCTGTTAATAGTTCAGAGCTGCAGCGCAGGCAAGATGGCTACCTCCATAATTATGTAAAGGAAATGTAATTTAAAAAAATATACAATCAGAAAGTAAAACAGATTAGAAAAAGAGTATGATTCCGTATAATTAGCAAAACAAAAAAAAAAAAAATAAGGTGACATCTCTTTAAGAATTAAAAACTTCCAGTGTATTGTGCACCTCACTGACTTTGTGCACCTGTAATATAGTGTGCGCCGCTCATCTCATAGATAATCCCCCAGCACTAGGCCAATGATACATGTCAGGCTTTAAAGTATCGTTGATATAATCCAGGGGCGTTGACATTCAGGAGCAACTGTTGTATGAAATGACCAATGTCAGTCTGACCCTGGTCTAACCCGAAGTTGGCACATCTTAGGCATGCTTCATTAGTTCTCATGTAATCAGGATGCCTCCCTAGGATCACAAGGGTCCATGTCATTTTATAAACTTGGCTTGCTTCCCAAAAATTCCAGTAAATGGCTAATAGGTAGTTCAGGACATTAACTGTGCTGGTAGCCAGCAGGTGGGCCTTGAGGATTAGTGGAATTTTTATTTTATTTCCAATATCATTGTACAACAAATATTGGTAAACACAGACTTTAAATTATACAAATATCTTTTGGCTAACATAAAAAAAAAAAAGTTATAAAGCCTGACGTTGTGGATTAGGCTATGTTCACACAGAGTTTTTTGCAGGCGGAATTTCCTCTCCCTGCACGCAGATCTTCAGTGCGTTTTTCGCCCGCGGCCATTGAGCACCGCGGGCATAAAACGCAGCGAAATACGCTTTCTCTGCCTCCCATTGAAGTCATTGGGAGGTCAGAGGCGTAAACGCCCGAAGATAGGGCATGTCCCTTCTTTCTCCCGCGAGGCGGTTTTACCGCTCGCAGGAAAAAAACGCCTCCGCCTCCCATTGAAATCGATGGGAGGCATTTTCGGGTCGTTTATGACGAGTTTTGCAGCGCGGTTTCCGCGTCAAAAAACTCTGTGTGAACATAGGTCTATATCAGGATAGAATCCTCAAGCATTCTCCCGGAAATTCTATGCTAATTCACATGCTCCAGGAAAAAAAATGAGCCACGGATTCTACAGTGTGCAGCATTTTTATATCCACATGCCAATCTGCGGCACACATCCACATCGGATTTTCCTGCTGCAAATCCTGACAGTGTAAACACGGAGCAAAAAGTGGAGCAAGCACAAGCACCATTTTTCTAAAACAACTGGCTGCCATTTTTTGCAAACTTTCCTCATGTCTAAGCCCTCATGCACACGACCGTGGCCGTAATCACGGCACACGATTGCGGGCACGGCCGGCCACCGACACCCGCGGGTCGCATTTTTGTGCTGTGCTCCCATATAATGTATGGGAGCACGGCCCGCAAAATCCGAAAAATAGGGCATTCTCCATATTTCCCGGCATGGTTCTACGGCACGGACGCCTTTACGTAGTGCTACGGAAAGGTGTCCACAGCCAATAGAACTGGGCAGGTTTTTTTACGGTTGTTTGCATGGGGCCTTAGGGCCTGTTCACATCAGCATTGGGCTTCCGTTTGGATTTCCATTCATCTGTTTCGTCAGAGGAACAGATGACCGAAAGACAAACAGAAAGTATTGTTTCCGTTTGCATTACCATTGATGTCAATGGTATTTTTTGTTTCAGTTTGCCTCTGTTCCGCTAGGTTTATTTTTTTTTATGGAAACAATAGCGTAGTTTCTTCCCGTTCATATGTTTCTCTGACGGAACAGATGAACGGAAATCCAAACGAAAGCCCAATGCTGATGTGAACAAGCCCTAACAGTTTTCAGTTTGGATGTGTTGTCAGATTTGGCATCCGCCAAATTTAGCCAAAGTTTGGTAATGATTTACTTAGTTATGTTTACTTACAGAGATATAGGCATTGGATGAGAAAACAAGGTCTCACTTCGGTACTGGTGTCACTTCGGGTACTTACAGGGCACAGAAGTTGCCGCCAAGGCAAATTAAAGTGTAGCTAAATGTTCGACAAACTTCTGACATGTCATAGTGACATGTCAGAAGTTTGTATTGGTGGGGTCCGAGCACGGAGACCCCCACCAATCGCTAGAACGAAACAGCTGAAGAGTTCGTGTGAGCGCTCAGCTGCTTCGTTTCTGTTCGGCTTTTTCCGGAAAGCCAATGTATCGGAGTACGGGCTCATAGACTTTCTATTGAGTCCGTACTCCGATACATTTATTTCCGGAAAAAGCCGAACAGAAACGAAGCGGCTGAGCGCTCACACAAACTCTTCAGCTGCTTCGTTCTAGCGATTGGTGGGGGTCTCAGTGCTCGGACCCCCACCAATACAAACTTCTGACATGTCACTATGACATGTCAGAAGTTTGTCGAACGTTTAGCTACACTTTAAATGAAAGGATACACAAAAAAGGGCCTAGACGCTCATGACTAGAACAGTTTTGCCTTTATACAAATCCCTAGTCAGACCGCACATGGCACAGTTTTTGTCACCGGTGTATAAGAAAGACATAGCAGAGCTTCAGTGGGTACAGAGAAGAGCGACCAAGGTAGTTAAGGGAAATGGTGCATTGCATTATCAATAATGACGGCTGAGGTTCAACCCTAGCCCCTTAGTGACCGCCAATACGCCTTTTCACGGCGGTCAGGAGCCTTTTTCTAATGCATAGGCCTTTTTACGGTGCATCGGAAAAAGTCCGGCACGGGACACAGGGCGGGTGCTCGGCTCTGTGATGGCAGCAGGGCTCCTGCTCTAACAGCTGTAATCGCAGGAAACCCTGATCACAGCTGTTTAACTCCTTAGATTCCACCGTCAATAGTAACTGTGGAATCTATATGGTTTACAGAGGGAGGTGGCTCCCCGTATCACCCATAGGTGGCCCGCAAATGCGATCATGGAGCGCAGATGGGTTGCCATGGCCTGCTATGGCTATATATCTATTAGGACGTGCCAGAGGAATGGCCTAATAGACTGCCTATTAGTTTTACACTGACAGGCAGTAATTCTTTGGTATACTGATTATACCAAAGAATTATACAGGTATAAGTGATCAAAAAATTACCTACTGAAGTCCCCTAGTGGGACTAAAAAAAATTATATACAACAAAAAAAAAAAATCTACTTTTTTCCATAAAAAATGGGTTTTATTTGATCAAAGTGTAAAAAACCAACAAAAAAAAGTACACATATATGGTGTCGCCGCGATTGTAACGATCCGAACAATAAAGTTTACACATTATTTAAACCAAATGGTGAATGCCGTAAAAAATTACAGTATTGCTTTTTTTTCCATCCCACTTTCCCAAAACATTTAATAAAAGTTAATTCATAAGTCCCAAGTACGCCAAAATAATACCAATGAAAACTACATCTCAAGTTATGGCTCTTGGAATGCGATGATGCAAAAACAAATTATTTCATTTTTTATTGTACAAAAATAGTAAAACTTAAAAAAACCTCTACATATTTGGCATCGCCGTAATCTTAAATCGACCCATAGAATACAGTTAACATGTTATTTAAGTTGCCCGGTTAGCAATGTAATTTTAAAATGCAAAAAAAAAAAAGTTGACGGTATTGCTGTTTTTCTTCCATACCCTCCTAAAAAAGTTTATAAAAAGTTCATCAATAAACTACATGTACCTCAAAATAGAGCCATTGAAAAATACAACTCATCCCACAAAAAACAAGCCCTTATATTGTTGTTAAAGGAAAAATAAAAAAAAGTTATGTCTCTAAGTCCGACGATAAAAAAAACTGAAAAAAATGCTTAGTCATTAAAGGGATTGTCTGACGAAAATAAAAACTATTTATTACTTTGATTTTGTGAACTAAAGAAACTTTCTAATATACTTTATTCTTCAAACCTGCACGGATTGCAGGTTTCAGTCCCCGTCGCCTGGACACGAAAGATCGGAGCTGCCGTTGTCGCTGTGACGTTTCGACACAGTCTCTGGGGGAAGAAGCTTCCCCTCCTCTCTGTGCGTCAATGAAGTGGATGAAGGGGCTGCCTGCATGGTTCAATTAACCAGCTAAGCCATGCTGATGAATTAAGCCAGGCGGGTGGGTCTACGCGATAGGGACTAAAAAATAAAGTACATTAGAAAGTTTCTTTATTTCATTAAGGCAAAGTAACAATGTTTTTTATTTTTGTCAAATTCCATTTAAGGGCCAAAAGAGACCGGTCATTAAAAGGATAATAAAATATATGAATTGACAGTACAGAGATCTATCTAATAATCTTTTGTACCTAGGCATGTAACCATGACAAGGGGGCATCCTCTACATCTTGAGGAAATAAGGTTTCACCATCAGCATAGGAGGAATCTTTACTGTAAGAGCAGTCACACTATGGAGCCTCTACTGTAAGAGCAGTCACACTATGGAACCTCTACTGTAAGAGCAGTCACACTATGGAGCCTCTACTGTAAGAGCAGTCACACTATGGAGCCTCTACTGTAAGAGCAGTCACACTATGGAACCTCTACTGTAAGAGCAGTCACACTATGGAACCTCTACTGTAAGAGCAGTTACACTATGGAAGCTCTACTGTAACAGCAGTCACACTATGGAACCTCTACTCTAAGATCAGTCACACTATGGAACCCCTACTGTAAGAGCAGTCACACTATGGAACCTCTACTGTAAGAGCAGTTACACTATGAGGCCTCTACTGTAAGAGCAGTCACACTATGGAAGCTCTACTGTAACAGGAGTCACACTATGGAACCTCTACTGTAAGAGCAGTTACACTATGAGGCCTCTACTGTAAGAGCAGTCACACTAAGGAACCTCTACTGTAAGAGCAGTCACACTATGGAACCTCTACTGTAAGAGCAGTCACACTATGGAACCTCTACTGTAAGAGCAGTCACACTATGGAACCTCTACTGTAAGAGCAGTCACACTATGGAGCCTCTACTGTAAGAGCAGTCACACTATGGAACCTCTACTGTAAGAGCAGTCACACTATGGAACCTCTACTGTAAGAGCAGTCACACTATGGAACCTCTACTGTAAGAGCAGTCACACTATGGAACCTCTACTGTAAGAGCAGTCACACTATGGAGCCTCTACTGTAAGAGCAGTCACACTATGGAACCTCTACTGTAAGAGCAGTCACACTATGGAACCTCTACTGTAAGAGCAGTCACACTATGGAACCTCTACTGTAAGAGCAGTCACACTATGGAACCTCTACTGTAAGAGCAGTCACACTATGGAGCCTCTACTGTAAGAGCAGTCACACTATGGAACCTCTACTGTAAGAGCAGTTACACTATGAGGCCTCTACTGTAAGAGCAGTCACACTAAGGAACCTCTACTGTAAGATCGGTCACACTATGGAGCCTCTACTGTAACAGCAGTCACACTATGGAACTCTGTACTGTAAGAGCAGTCACACTATGGAACCTCTACTGTAAGAGCAGTCACTTTATGGAACCTCTATTGTAAGAGCAAGTCACACTATGGAGCCTCTACTGTAAGATCAGTCACACTATGGAGCCTCTACTGTAAGAGCAGTCACACTATGGAGCCTCTACTGTAAGATCAGTCACACTATGGAAGCTCTACTGTAACAGCAGTCACACTATGGAACTCTGTACTGTAAGAGCAGTCACACTATGGAACCTCTACTGTAAGAGCAGTCACACTATGAGGCCTCTACTGTAAGAGCAGTCACACTATGGAACCTCTACTGTAAGAGCAGTCACACTATGGAACCTCTACTGTAAGAGCAGTCACACTATGGAACCTCTACTGTAAGAGCAGTCACACTATGGAACCTCTACTGTAAGAGCAGTCACTTTATGGAACCTCTATTGTAAGAGCAGTCACACTATGGAACCTCTACTGTAAGAGCAAGTCACACTATGGAACCTCTACTGTAAGAACAGTCACACTATGGAGCCTCTACTGTAAGAGCAGTCACACTATGGAACCTCTACTGTAAGAGCAGTCACACTATGGAACCTCTACTGTAAGAGCAGTCACACTATGGAACCTCTACTGTAAGAGCAGTCACACTATGGAACCTCTACTGTAAGAGCAGTCACACTATGGAGCCTCTACTGTAAGAGCAGTCACACTATGGAACCTCTACTGTAAGAGCAGTTACACTATGAGGCCTCTACTGTAAGAGCAGTCACACTAAGGAACCTCTACTGTAAGATCGGTCACACTATGGAGCCTCTACTGTAAGATCAGTCACACTATGGAACCTCTACTGTAACAGCAGTCACACTATGGAACTCTGTACTGTAAGAGCAGTCACACTATGGAACCTCTACTGTAAGAGCAGTCACACTATGGAACCTCTACTGTAAGAGCAGTCACACTATGGAACCTCTACTGTAAGAGCAGTCACACTATGGAGCCTCTACTGTAAGAGCAGTCACACTATGGAACCCTCTACTGTAAGAGCAGTCACACTATGGAACCTCTACTGTAAGAGCAGTCACACTATGGAACCTCTACTGTAAGAGCAGTCACACTATGGAACCTCTACTGTAAGAGCAGTCACACTATGGAACCTCTACTGTAAGAGCAGTCACACTATGGAACCTCTACTGTAAGAGCAGTCACACTATGGAACCTCTACTGTAAGAGCAGTCACACTATGGAACTCTACTGTAAGAGCAGTCACACTATGGAACCTCTACTGTAAGAGCAGTCACACTATGGAACCTCTACTGTAAGAGCAGTCACACTATGAGGCCTCTACTGTAAGAGCAGTCACACTATGGAGCCTCTACTGTAAGAGCAGTCACACTATGAAACCTCTACTGTAAGAGCAGTCACACTATGGAACCTCTACTGTAAGAGCAGTCACACTATGGAACCTCTACTGTAAGAGCAGTCACTTTATGGAACCTCTATTGTAAGAGCAGTCACACTATGGAACCTCTACTGTAAGAGCAAGTCACACTATGGAACCTCTACTGTAAGAGCAGTCACACTATGGAGCCTCTACTGTAAGAGCAAGTCACACTATGGAGCCTCTACTGTAAGAGCAGTCACACTGTGGAGCCTCTACTGTAAGAGCAGTCACACTATGGAACCTCTCTACTGTAAGAGCAGTCACACTATGGAACCTCTACTGTAAGAGCAAGTCACACTATGGAACCTCTACTGTAAGAGCAGTCACACTATGGAGCCTCTACTGTAAGAGCAAGTCACACTATGGAGCCTCTACTGTAAGAGCAGTCACACTATGGAACCTCTACTGTAAGAGCAGTCACGCCATGGAATGCTCTGCCAGAGGAAGTTGTGATAGATCATTTATTGATAGAGTTTAAAATGGGTGTCAACGCCTTTCTTGAAAGAAATATTATGATAAGATATGTGTAGTAGATTTCTGAAGATGGGTCATTGATCCAGGGATTTATTCTGAGCGAGGAGTTTCCCCCCTAATATGAGTTATTTTCTATCCTCTGGATAACACTGGAGGATAATGGGTTGTACTTGATAAACGTGTGTCTTCAAACTTTATTTCAAGCTGAATTGTGTAGGCCCACAAATTGCTTTATAGAAGATCCAATCTCTACCTGTCATTAGTTCAGAAGATATTCCAAAAAGTTAATGTCTTCATGAAACTGGGTTGCTCAGTCATATAAATTAATATGAACTTTTGTATTTTCCTTTCTCTCTGCAGGACTGGGACCTGCACATCAAGGGCAGAATGCATATTCAGAATGTGATGAGTTACTCTGAGAGGTGGGCGCGCTACAGTTGTAGGTTGTATCCTAGAAGTGTCAGTACAAAGCTAACTGTAGTTCTTCTGATCTTTTTTCTTAGTACTGGTATAAACTGTGCTCCCAACTCTACAGATGTGGTACTACCCTCTTCTCTAAATTCTGACTTTCACACCATGAATAATGAAGGTGAGGGACTCTATCCAAGAAATAGTGAACTCTACTACTTGACAAAGTTTGACACTTAGCCCAGAAAATGGCTCTAAGTATATTAAACGTATATAGAACACATAGCAAAACGATTCAACCTTATTAAATATTTTGTTGTGAGACCAGAGTTTATAAATGAGAGGATTGCAGTATCTGCCCTCAAGGAAATGACACAGAGGGTGACTCGAAAACCCTGACCTGATAGTAACCTGATGTACTGAATAAAGAGAACCTCGTGTTATCTGAGAATATGAACCCTATACATTACACACACAAGTATTATTGCATAAAGCAGCCATAGAACTAAATGATAACATTTTCTCTGCCTGCATCACTATGGGGAGCTTAAAGGGAACCTGTCACCAGCATTTCACCTATTAAACCAGCAATACCTGGTGGAAGTGGGTAAAAAAATTATTTTTATGTAACCTATAGTTATCTTGTACCTTTAGCATTCCATTTTTTTCTGTTCCCGTACCGTATGCTAATGAGAATAAAAGAGTCACATCTTAGTTTTGAAAAAGAGTCATATCTTCATTCCTCAAGCCTTTCCGAGTTAACCCCGCCTCCTTACTTTTGATTGACAGTTTCTCGTCTCCCCCAGCACACACAAAATCACTCGCTTGCACATCAATGTCCTGTACTGGTGCGTGCGCACAACGGAACACAAAAACAGGGAAAACGCAGTGACTAGATTTGAAGCCCGGACGAAGCAGGGAAGGGTATAGGACCATACATGACAGGCGCCTGAGCACTATCTCAGATGAGATTTTGGCATTCAGAGCAGACCAGTTTTCGGTGGTGGGCGGGCATAAGAAGAGAAACGAATGAGACTGAAGGATTATTACCATAAAAGGCGCAAAATGTTTGCAGACCGTTATTTACGGTTGGAGGAGGAGTTTAGGAGAGGGGATAATGGCAATGAACTACTGACAGAGGCGGCCAGCGAGGGGTGAGGAGAGTTCAATAGGTGAAATGCTGGTGACAGGTTTATATAGCCCTGTTTTAAAGATAGCCTATCTTCAGTGCGCTCCCCTAGTGGCATGTGCAGGCAGCCGGCATTAAAATGTATAACTCTATGGCTGTGGATATGTAGCAGGGGATTTTGAGTTCTGTATGAGAAAAGCAGCGTTCTTACCCCTAAAATCATATATTATGAGATTAAATATCACAGAATTGTAGACCTACTTAGATTGATATGGGTTACATTACCACTTAATAAGACACATTTGCTGCCCACACTGCAATGGCATTAAACAGGGTATAGAGGAATAAAATATAGCTTTACTTCCAAGTTTGGTCCAATTTAGCAAAAAGAAAAACAGATGGCAAGTGTATGACATATGCACCACTTTTATATGGTATTAATAACTCTAATCTTCATTTCCCAGGCTTTGTATCAGATATTGATCAGCTCTACCCTTCCCCTGCACCAGCTGCCTCATTTCTCCCTTCTGGAGCTCCCTTCTCTGGACCACCCATTGGTGTGAAGGTAGAGTAATTAGTCTGATATATTATCTGTCTGGGCGGTGAATGTTCTCCGTACTCCTGTGTGACTTCAACACGTGTTTTACAAATTTGGGATTATTTACTATAGTGTGCTCTCATGTTGTAGCCATGGTATGTGTGATGGTTTGTCCAGGAGAACAGATGTCCCTCCAAAGTAACTTGCACAACTGTGGCAGGCCAGACCTGTATAATGTGTGTGTAAAGAATGCTCATAGACCTGAAGCTTCATTGCTTGTAATTAACTGTACCGTAAAACATATTTATATTCCGCTGCTTCTATTTCTGAATTTCCTCTACTCGTTATTTGTGTTTTTATATCTGGAATTTGGATGGTATTGGAAAATGTATTGAAGAGGGTGAAGACTCACGTTCATCTAATTAGTCCAGTACAGAGGCGCAGCTAAAGACTCATTGGCTCTAGTTCAGAAATTCAGCCCTGGACCTCCTCCCGCTCCCACCACCTTTGACAAAAAACATCTTGTATAAGAATACGTGCATACATTTTTCGTAGCATTTAAATGCAGTTGCAGAAACCCTATTCACATGCATGGAATGCAGATTGACAGCGCATTTAATGCAGATTTAGGAGCGGAATCCACAGGGCCTTAAGGTAAATTCAGAAAAAGAGCAGATTTTGCTCGGGAGTTGCAGCAGATTGAGTTGTAAAGGGTGAAATGCACGGCAATTCTGCAACATAATAGGCATGCTGCAGACTTGAAAATAAGCAGCATGCCCTAAATTCCATGCAGGTTTTTTTCTGCTACATGTGCATGGGGTTTAGAAGACCCCATTCTCATGTATTGCATTATAAACTGTAGTGAAGTTTAGGTGCGCAATCCAACCGAAAATTTGAGACAAATCCGCACAAATGGCAAAAGTTGTGATTTAACCACACTGTATAAATATAGCCTAACAGATTTTTTCATGTTTTGTACTGTATTGTGCCGCAGTTTTGATAATTGCAGCACATCTAGTTTGCAAAAAACGTCAACATATCATACAAAAGAGTCAGGAGAGAAATGCAAAAGAATGGAGTTGTGGGGGGAGCGCTCACCAGCATGCAGTGTCCAACCAGCTCTGCATAAGGACCTGACTGGTGGATGGGCTTTTTCTCCTGCACGGAGCTGCTGCTTTATGCTCGGGAGGGGCCCCCTGGCTTCAGGGCCCAGTCGCAACTGCGACCAGTGTGACTAATAGCGATGCAACCGGTCTGGTAGCAATCGATTGTCCTAAAGAAGGTTAATAAATATAAATAATATATTTGTTTTACAACATATGTCTGTTTTACTGAGCACTATACGGTCTGCATATTTAGTTTGCAATATATTGCTTGTTGAAGCTGATCTTGGGATTGCGGCTGCAGACTGGGTTTGTGTTAGGCCTAGTTTACATCGTGTTTTGGCCCTACGTTTAGCGTATACATCAGGAATACAGTTATCGCTGGAGCTTCCTGATGGCAGCCCCATCCCCCGAGACCACAAGACCTTTACAGCCAAAGTCCCCAGCTACTATCTCTGCCCGGAGATCTTCCCTAGTATAGCCCAGGTGACGTAACTGCCCAGTTACCTCCAGTGACGTAGCTTCCCCAAGCAGAGATAGCAGCTGGGGACTCAGTAGCAGGTGATAAAGGGTGGGTGGTGTCTGGAGTCCCCAGCCAGATCGCTCCCGACGGAGGTATACATAAGATGGAAGGTAAAAACGCAATGTGAACTAGGCCTAAATTTACAAAGGCATGTCCCTGTAGCAGTGCACATGGGCTGGGTGTAAGTAGTGGTCTCCATGGTGGTCTCTTTGCGATCAAATATAAAGAGACAATATACTGCAAATTTACAGGCCTCTTTAAAGTTTGCTTAACCCCTCCTTAATAAGTAATGGTTATTGTATCTGTCAGCACAGTTATGGCATAGAGAAGATAAATATATACATAGATGAGAAATATAAAGAGAATAGATAAATATAACCTAGAATGAACCTCATGTACGATCACAAAGTATTTCAGGAAGCGAGAGATGAACAGTAGTACAGATCATGACTTTAAGGAAACATAGACATTACTATTCCAGCCAAGACAGTGGCAAGCCTTCTACTTTCCTCTAAGCCTGGTGCTAAGACCATTTGAAGTTCAGCCGGGGGGGGGGGGGGGGGGGTCCTGAATGTTTGCACAGATGTCAGGATACCTGTCAGCGCTAAGGAGTGCAGTAAGGTGACCGGAATATTCCCACATCTCGCTCACACTACCACTGGACCAGTCAGATATTTTGGAATCTACTCACATTTTCTATACTAGTTTCGTTGACATCAAGGAAGTTACAATAGAGGAGCTCAATGACATGAACCTTGACTAAGTGCCACTCAAAAGGCAATCATAAGACGGGCTGTTTCTCAGGAGACCTGTTTTTACAGATAGCATGAAAAGATGCTGAGATTGATTCTTCCGACCAAGGCGATTAATAATAGTGGGAACGTGATCTCCTTCTATTCCATGTTCAGCACTGTTCTCTAGTAATTTCACAATGGACTAGTGCTAGTCTGGCTAGTATGCCTTTTTTGCCTCATGCCCACTTCAATTATCTTCTTCAGGGTGCTATACGTTTTTTAACGGATAGCACACTCACACATTCATTTCTATGGGGCAATGAACACTTCCATTGATTTAACGGCTCCGTGCATCCGTTCTGTCAAAAGTAGACCATGTCCTACTTTTGTCCGTTGTTATGTCTCACCCATTGAAGCCTATGGGTCCGTCAAAACAACGAACGGCACACGCAAGTCATCAGAGCGTGCCAAAGTTCCCAGCATTCAACACACAAGATGGATTTTAACGGACCATTTAAAACGGAAGGCAAACGGAAGCACAAAGTCCGTTTAAAACGGAACGGATGCGGAGTGACAACGGAAACCACACGGATCCGTTTAAACGGATGTGAAAACGGAGAAGAATGTGTGCATGAAGAGTAATAATATTACAAGTTATGGTTACTAGATTACTGGAGATGGGTCGTTGATTCAGGGATTTATTCTAAATTGAATAAAATTGGCTTCCGCCTCATGGGGTTTTTACCTTCCACTGGATCAACATTGCAGGAGAATAGACTGAACTGTATAGACTTTACTATGTGACCATGTTAGTCTTTTGCTATAAGGCCTGGACTACACACAGACTTTTTGCAGCACTACTGATTGATTTAGTCCAGGTTCCCACGGGTCAGATTAGCTGAAAAACTGCGCAGCGTATCCGACCTAGAACCAGCAGCACCTTCCGTCCGAGATGCCACAGTTTTTCGAACGGAATTTCCGCTGCAGGAAGCAGCGCTTGAAGACAACAAAACTTTCATACTTACCCCCGCCCTCTTTTCTGCACGTAGTCCGGCCTCCCAATATGATGTTGCAGGCCATGTGACGCTGCTGCCTGTGATTGGCTGCAGCGGTCACATGGGACGAAACTTCATCCCAAGAGGCCAAACTGCAGGAAGGAGAGAGTTCTGGATAAGTATGATTTATTTTTATTTTCCAGATTTGTTATTTATTTATTTTCAGCGGAATTGCTGTGATTCCGCCACAAAAGTTGCAACACTTGGCTTTCTGTTGCGGGTTTTGTATCCCCATTCAATTCAATGGGGAAAATCCGCAACCGAAAACGCAGAATAAATTGACGTGCTGTGGAATTAAATTCCGCACCGCAGGTCAATTTATTAACGATTACGCTGAGGTTTTCTAGATCTCATCCACTTTGCTGCTACTGTAAATGCTGCGGAATTTGCACACAAAATTCAGTTGTGGAAATTCTGCAGTGTTTACAATGCGTGGGAACTTTCCATGTGGCATCGTTCCTGTTTTTTTTTCTTATAATTTCTTTACCAACTGGTGCGTGAAAAACATAGACAGGACAACAATGTCGTGCTTTTCATACACCCATTGACTTCAATGGGTGACATGGGGTCCGCAAAAGCCGACCAAAATAAGACATGCAGTGAGTATCATAGAACGGACACACGCTGCGTGAAAAATCACGCATGTATGAATAGCCCCATTGATTAGCATGGGTCCGTGTCCTGTCAGTTATTTTAACGGACAGCACAGGGACGTAATTTAATTTGGTCTGAATAAGGCCTTAAACTCATGGACCCAATTTATCAAAACTTAAACTGTATGCGGCTTCACTGATAAATCTGTCACAACATCCCACTGGCTAAAATGACGGCACTTTTTCTAGTCTGTGTGGAGTAGAGATGCAACTTTTTCATTTAAGCCACATTTACTATTCATTATATTTTTACTAACTGATGTGCATGGCACAGGTGGCTCTAAATTGTGACACAAATAGTTTATAAAATTAAAATGTAAATATGTTACACATCATGTAAGATGCAATTTTGGAGTAAAATGCACCAAAAAGGAGGGGAAAATACCTCGATAACTGTTGTGCGCCATGGTTTCTTTGAAACTGTGTTGCACAGAACCTTCCTGCACTAGAGAAGAGACGCAGGAAGGATCATTATGGATGCTTGGTCAAAACTTTATTTAACACAACATTGATCACAAGGTGGAAATGACTTGTGTAGAAAATACAGCATGTGGCGTAGAACTGGGAGACATAGCAGATCTACTTGGCTGTGGTTTTAATCATAAACAAAGTGGTCAGGTTTCTAGAAAAGTCTAGCCATGAAATTAGACATGTACGTGAGTGCACGGAGCACGCCGAATACTGTCCTGACGCATCTTCCGTTGTCTTTTGTTTTATTTCTGCAGAGGATTTTTTTTTTATACATAAAATATTGGACTCAAAGATTAGAAAAAAATAATACTCCATAAACAATCTTCATAATTCTATAACAACTGACATCCGCTAATTCTACATGTTGAATTTGTTATTTGCTCCCAGTTATTTGGCATATGGCAATAAAAGGGTGTTATCGGTCTCGGACCAATTTTATATTTTGGTCCCTCAGAAACAAGCTGATAATAGAGTTTACCCCAAATGGGAGCCCCCCGTGATTAGTTAGGAACTGTACTTTAAATGCTCACTGCTCATCGCTCTCATTCAGCCTTGATACACCTAATGACACTGACTAATAAACATTGAGTCCTAATGCACTAATAGGGCATATTAAAAGGAGTTTACTAAAGAAAACAACATTGTAACAATTTATGTATAAATGGGAGAGATTTATTAAAACTGGTGCAATGGAAAAGTGGAACAGTTTCCCATGGCAACCAATCAGATTGCAGCTTCCATTAAAAAAAAAAAAAGCCTCTTAAAAATGAGACTTGGTAGCTGATTGGTTGCTATAAGAAAACCTTCTACTTTTTCATTGCAATGTGTGTAATGTATAGATTAGGCCTGCTGTTGTGGTGGCACAAATCTTAGAAGTTCTTTGAAAGATTGACAAAGACTGTATAACGAAAACATGTCTCTGAATGAGTATTAGACCTTATTCACACGACAGGGTTTCCCGGCCGTGTGACGGCCGTTCATAAAACGGCCATCCAACGGCCACAGTAGGAAAAATAGACCCTTAATGGGGCTATTCACACGACCGATTTTTTGACAGCCCGGGAAACCCGCTCGTCAAAAAATGGGACATGCCCTATTTTCAGCCGTTCTCCCATAGAAATCTATGGGGCAGGGTAATACATGGCCATCACTGGAATGTGTCCCGAGTGATGGCCGTGACTTCCGTCGCTCGCTCTCTCTCCTTTTCCTCCTCACAGTGCGAAGTGCATGTGAGGAGGCGGAGGGTATTTTTTGCTCCCTGTAGGAGCGGAATCCCCAATCCCCGGCCACAGCTTCGGCAACGCTGTGGCCGGGGATTCCGCTTCAGAAGTGCCTGTCTTCAATTTGTCCATATATGGACATTGAAGTCAGGGACTTCTCCTGGAACGGTGGCGCTTTCTACAGACATGTAGGGGGATTGCCATCTATGGGGGGGGGGGGGGGTGTGCTGTGTAGAACTACCTACAGGGGCCTGTGTGGCATTACCTATGGGGGGCTATGTGGCATTAACTATGGGGGGCTGTGTGGCATTAACTACGGGAGGCTGTGTGGCATTACCTACAGGGGGCTGTGTGGCATTACCTACAGGGGGCTGTGTGGCATTACCTACAGGGGGCTGTGTGGCATTACAAGGGGCTGTGTGCCACTATCTACAGAGGGCTGTGTGGCAATACCTACAGGGGGCTGTGTGGTACTACCTACAGGAAGGCTGTGGCAGTATCTACAGAGGGCAGTGTGTGGCATTATCTACAGAGGAAAGTGTGTGGCAAAAAATTTACAAATGAAATTCATCAGATTTTAAAACGGACAGGGAAAAAAATGGTTGCAAAACGGGTCAAAAACGACGTTAAAAACGGCAACACGGCCCCTGAACGGAATCGGAACCGATGCAAAGGGGCGGAGAAAAATGGTTCAAAACGGCCGACACTCGGACCATGTCGTGTGAATAGAGCCATTTTTTATTTATTGCTATTCTGAAATGAAAGTCTGAAAAAAAAAGGAAAATATGGAACAAATGCCATTACAACACATACAACTGACAATATAGCTTGGATGGCTACCACACAGTGATATAATGATTAGCGATACCGGACCGTGGCTTTTACACCATGACTTTTATAATAAAGTCTGTGCCACATCACCAAAAACAAATCTCAAGCTGGGAGAGATCACTTAAATCCCCTCTCTAGAGACAAGTGTATGTGTTGTTCCCGTCTCTCCTCTCATTCTGCCAGTGCTAAGCTCTCCATCCACTCTAAGAAAATTGTAATGGGAGAGCTAAGCAATATTCTGTCAGCCATCCAGCATTATTTCTTAGGCTTCTAAGTGGCCGCCAACTACAAGTGTACAAGAGTACAAGCAAAACTGATTTTTCTCTCTGGAAATTATAATAAAAAGTTTAGGAGGAAAATATTATGTAATGTAGTACATATTCTGTGAGTGGATGGATATTTTCATCATGAAATCCTCTACAAAGCTCATATAAATATATGTTCACCGTAACAAAACATAGCTAGCCCTCTACAGACCGATGCAGATCAGATATAGGCTCTCTACTTGATAGGACCACCCCCCTCTAGAATGCCATTTTTTACTGCTATTTGGAATGGATGTCTCAAAGAGGTTTTACCCTAATTTGTGCCATCTCATCTCCCGGTTCGGCCTGGACGACCTAATATTGTAACATGCAGCCGTCGTGAGCAGCTCGTGACAAGACCTGCCCTTGTTGATGATTATGCAGAATCTTGGTTGAACAGCATAATAGACCGATGAAATAAAGAGTCAGAGAAAACTGCAACAGGCCATCCCAATAAGCCTGCCCCCTGCTAGTGATAGCAATAATATGATAGTAATGCTGCTACTGTGTTTTCTTAGTTTACACAGAGGAAATCTTCAATTGGCCGGGTGGTTCACATTTGCAATCTCCCTGAAGGAAGCTGCAATGAGAGTGACGTTGTTAACCTTGGTTTACCATTTGGGAAGGTCACCAACTACATTTTGATGAAATCAACAAATCAGGTAATTTTAGAATGTACATTTCTTACTATACAAATGGATATGGATTATGTTAATAGTGATGTCATTTTATGAGTTGGTGCTTGTCAGGTGGTGGACGAAGTTTTCCCACAATCAGAAGTTTTGGTATTTCAGTAGAATATGCCATTACTTTAGAATACGTGGAGGTCCAACACCAAGGACTAGTTCCATCGATCCCCAGAATTAAGTTTTTCCATGCATAGCGGTGCTCCTGTCCACCCGCTATGCAGGGAGCTGCAACACAGCTCTATTTACTGGAATCAACGGGGGTCCCAGAGGTCCGATCCCTACCAATCATAATGTTATGGCCTACCATAGTGATGTGCCATAACATTATTACTTGGTAATACCCCTTTAATAACGTTGTTATATCAGTAATAGAACTGATACACATTTGCTAGGAAAGACCTCAACATGCAATATTATCATAATATCTGGAAAAGTTACATATACAGTATTGTGAGTAGTTGCAGCTCTATCATATTTAGATCAATAGGATTCTGTCTAATGGAAACGCACTTCTTTCTGGTTACATGTACAGGCATTTCTAGAGATGGCATACACTGAGGCTGCCGAGGCGATGGTGCAATACTACAAGGAGAAACCAGCAATGATGAATGATGAAACATTATTGATCCGAATGTCAAAGAGATACAGAGAGCTACAGCTGAAGGTAAAGGACTTATGGGTTACGTAGATACAGGAGTTTCACTGCTTTCAGCAAAAGAAACATAATAGTAGTCTTGCAGAAATTATACCCTTTAATGGCTAACAAAAATAAAAGTTATGTCAAACACCAAGCTTTTGTGACTACTTAGGTCTCTTCATCAGGCATGGTATAACAAAATATCTAAAGTAACACACACATTATATATTGTATTACACATTGTGCAATATCACAAGTGACATATTTTGATGGGATTGCATGTGTACATTATTTTTTTGTTATTAGTGCAAATCACATCTGAATTCCCTCTCCCTTCTTACTACAACCACCATAAACATATCAGAGACGTGTTTGTGTTCTGGTCATATAAAGGGACCACCTTTGTTTGCGTCACTGGAAAGTCCTGTGACATAATCTGGGCCGATACCCTGTATGGGCAGATTACTTAGGGTCCACTGAAGGCCCCTTAGGGCTATCCGACCATATTTTTTGTTGTTAGGACATAGTTAGTTGTGTCCTAACAACTACCTGTGTAATACTAGCACTAATGCACTGGTATATAGATAAATGCCAGTACATTAAAGTTAAGAAATAAAAAATCCCCCAATGAGATTTAAAAAAAGTGTAAAATAAAAAAAAAAATTTTAAGTCCCAAGACAAAGTATTATACACATATTTGGTGTCCTCACAATAGTAACAACCTGCACAATGAATTTCTAACGTCATCTATGATGCTCAGTATATAGCTTAAAAATATATATTTCATAGAATGCATAGGTACCAAGAAATGTCAGAATGCCGGAATGCAAAGAGGCAAAATCAAGGTCACATTCACACGGCTTATTTTCAGCCATATTTCCGAGAATAAAATGTTCGTATCACGCTCCGAAATACACTTGAAATACGCCTACAAACAGCTTCTCAGTGATTTCAATGTGAAATACACAGTGTAGTTGATATTAGGCGTATTTTTACGCTGCTGAATTTAAAAAAGCCTCGTAAAAATATCATTCATAAAAAATAAGTGACATGTTACTTGTTGAAGTGTTTTACAAGCTGTCGTTTTCCATTTCCCATTAACACTACAGAAAAACGCTTTGAAAATACACCTTAAAATATGCTTTAAAAACAGTTGCAAAAATCAAAACGTGCTTTGAAAATCTAAAAACACCTGCAGTCAAAGGCTATGTTCACACGGGGTCTTTTGCCGAGTTTTTTGACGCGGAAACCGCGTCGCAAAACTCGGCAGAAACGGCCCGAGAACGCCTCCCATTGATTTCAATGGGAGGCGTCGGCGTCTTTTTCCCGCGAGCAGTAAAACTGCCTCGCGGGAAAAAGAAGCGACATGCCCTATCTTCGGGCGCTTCCGCCTCCGACCTCCCATTGACTTCAATGGGAGGCAGGAGAAAGTGTATATCTCGCTGTTTTATGCCCGCGGCGCTCAATGGCCGCGGGCGAAAAATGGCGCGATAATTGCTGTTCACACGGAGTATTTTGGGGGAGGAATATCTGCCTCAAAATTCCGTTTGGAACTTTGAGGCAGATATTCCTCCCCCAAAATACTCCGTGTGAACATAGCCAAAATCTGTTTTCTGTTGAAATCAGCCTTGTATTTTTATACCTCAAACATATGCAGTGGTAACCTAAATTAAGAGTGTGTTTTCACTTTGTGGCGGCCGCATGCGGACCAAACCACGCCCACATGGCTTTATCCGCATGCAGCCGCCTCGAACTGAGAATGTACTAAAGGGACTTAGGCCCCATGCACACAACCGTAAAATGTGTCCGTAATTGCGGGCCGTAAAACGGTCCGCAATTACGGACTCATTCTGTTCTATTGGTCGCGGACACCTCTCCGTATTGCTACGGATAGGTGTCCGTGCCGTAGAAATGTTCAGAAAATATGTCAGTTCTTTTGCATTTTATGGGCCGTGCTCTCATACTTTGTATGGGAGCACGGCACAAAAATGCGGGCGGCCGCCTGTGCTCACAATTGCGGGCCGTGATTACGGGCATGGCCGTGTCCATGGGGCTTATACTTCTTTTTTGCATCCAATTCTGACTCTGGGTAAAAAAAATAAAAAACAGATCTATGCATCAAAACTGCTCTTTGACGTAAACATAACGGATTTTGAGTAATTGTGAGGCCTCAAACACACGACCGTAATTTTCATCCGCAATTACGTATCCATAATTGCGGATAAAAAAACTGATCCATTAATTTTTATGGGCCACGGACAAATTCCTGTATATTTACGGGTAAGTGTCCGGGCCGTAGAAATGACCCTCAAAAAATAGGAGATGTCCTATTTTTTGCCTTTACGGACCATGCTCCTATTCTTTATAATGTGGGTGACTGTCCGCGGCCCGTCTGTGCCGTAATCACGGACCGTACACATGCAACAGCCGTGTGCAAGGGGCAGGAGGCCTGATTGATTGTTTTAGTGCCATAGAGATAAACATTACAAAAACCATTACGTCTGTGTCCACGTTAAGGGACGCATGTGTTTACGAAGATCTACAATATTGTATGGCTACAGTCTCCTGCCATAAATCTTCATGATATTTGTATGTAGCAAACAACTTTATTAGGAGAAATACTTACATTCACATCACCGTTGCCCTTCCGTTGAGGGGTTCCGTCGGGTTAACCCCTCAGCGGAAAGGCAAACGGAAACCTCAGCTTCCGTTTCCTCACCATTGAACTCAATGGTGACGGAAACCTAGCTAATGGTTTCCATCTGTCACCGTTATGACAGGGTTCCATTGTTTCAGACAGAATAAAGAGCGCAGTAGACTGCGCTATTCCATCAAAACAACGGAACCCTGTCACAACGGTGACAGATGGAAACCGTTAGCTAGGTTTCCGTCACCATTGAGTTCAATGGTGAGGTAACTGAAGCTGAGGTTTCCGTTTGCCTTTCCGCTGAGGGGTTAACCCGATGGAAACCTCAGACGGAACCCCTCAGCGGAAACGAACGCTAATGTGAACACACCCTTATAGAGCGCCCTCCATACAAATGCTGTTATTGTCTTTATTTGATAATTGCTCAAATGGCAATTCCTAATACAGTGATTCTCAACGTTTTTAGCATTGGGGAAAAAAATATTTTCTTGAGGAACACGTACTAAAAAAAATTCTAAGACAAAAAAGGGCTAATAACAGGTATATGCAAGTAGAATCTCGCTTGTAACATAGCCCCCCCCCCCCTATTCCTTCTCCTAAAGCATAGCTCCTTCATCTCCTACATTCTCCCCTCGCTTGCAGCACAACTTCCCCTTTCCCCTTCCCTTGCAGAACAGCTTCACCCCCCAGACTGAATGGTTTCCCCACCCACCCCTCCTTTGCAGAACAGCTGCAGTTGCCCAGTAAATATAGTGAGGACTCTGGCCTTACCATAAAAGCCCCCTCTAATAGATCAGCTTGTTCATTAGCATCAGAAAAATGACTACCCACTCCCCGAGCATCAAATCATGCAGCCGGCAGCATACAGTGCACAATGTGGTTTCCTCTTACTCTCTTAATCACATATATAAGACCAGTGACTTACAGCTGGGGACCGCCATGGTTAATGTAAACATACTATCATGGAGCCAGACGCATAAGAAAGGGGGCAATATAAAAAAAAAAATCAAAATCATTGTCTGAAGCTGCTGCCTGTACTGCACAGTCACTCACCAAGATGCAGTTCTGGCTGCTGTTTCTGGCTCCTGCAGGCTATACGATCTACCATCATCATGATACACCTGGATGAAGCCTCCGTCCTCCCCATCAAACGTGGAACCCATGTCACTTCCATAGACACCAAACCAGAGGCCAAAAATAATTCACACCCCTGACCAGATTCTTAATTCAGATCCCCGATCAGACTCCTAAATTAATTCAGGCACAGAAAACAGACCCCTAACTAGACCACTAAATTCACACCCCCAAATTAATTCAGACCCCTAAATTAAATAAGTTTTCCAGGACTTTCATATCATATCCTTAGGATAGGTCATAAATTATAAATCGGTGGGGGTCAGACTCCCAGAACCCCCACTCAGAGGCTCCGCTAGCAGCTGCTATGGCTGCTACAGCGCGACGCCACTGAACACTACAGCAGAGCAGGGAGGTATCTCCCCGCTCTGCCATTAAACAAAAGACATGTATCCCCTATCCACAGGATATCCACAGGATAGGGGATACATGTGTGATCGCTGGCAGCGATAAGGAGAACGGGGGACTGAAAGTCCCCTGAAGTTCTCCATCACAAACCTCGGACTTCCGGGGTCTGTGTCGGCAGCTCCGGAGAAATGAATGGAGCGGCGGTCCCGCTTGTGCGCATGCGTGACCAGCGTTCCTTTCATTTTTATTGAGCGTTAGCGCCATACAGCCCCCTCTGTAGATAACGTCATACAGCCACCCTGTAGATAATGCCATACAGCCCCCCTGTAGATAACGCCATACAGCCCCCCTGTAGATAATGCCATACAGCCCCCTTTGTAGATAACGCCATACAGCCCCCCTGTAGGGAACGCCATACAGCCCCCTTTGTAGATAACGTCATACAGCCCCCCTGTAGGGAACGCCATACAGCCCCCTCTGTAGATAACGTCATACAGCCACCCTGTAGATAATGCCATACAGCCCCCCTGTAGATAACGCCATACAGCCCCCCTGTAGATAACGCCATACAGCCCCCCTGTAGATAATGCCATACAGCCCCCTTTGTAGATAACGCCATACAGCCCCCCTGTAGGGAACGCCATACAGCCCCCTCTGTAGATAACGCCATACAGCCCCCACTGTAGATAACGCCATCACAACCCCCCCTTGTAGATAGTGCCTTTTTTACAGCCCCCCCTGTAGATAACGCCATACAGCCCGCCTGTAGATAGCGCCATACAGCCCCCCTGTAGATAGCGCCATACATCCCCCTGTAGAGAACGCCATACAGCCCCCTGTAGATAACGCCATACAGCCCCCACTGTAGAGAACGCCATACAGAGTCCCCCCTGTAGATAACGCCATACAGCCCCCTTTGTAGATAACGCCATACAGCCCCCTCTGTAGATATCTACAAAGGGGGCTGTATGGCGTTATCTACAGGGGGGGCTGAATGGCGTTCTCTACAGAGGGGGCTGTATGGCGTTATCTACAGGGGGGCTGTATGGCGTTATCTACAGGAGGCTGTATGGCGCTATCTACAGAGGGGGCTGTATGGCGTTATCTACAGGGGGGCTGTATGGCGTTATCTACAGGGAGGGCTGTAAAAAAGGCACTATCTACAAGGGGGGTTGTGTGACACCCAGGGGAGGGGGGGGCCCCAGTCAAATGTTTGCTATGGGGCCCAGTCTTTCCTAGTTACGCCCCTGCCCCCACTATCAACTGACCAAAGGAACAGCGGCGATCACCGCGGCCTCTTCATAGTTTATTAGGCACAGCGCCGTACACATCTGTAGAGGCTGTGCTCGGGATTTCAGCTCAGTCCCATTCACTTGAATGGGTAAGGGCTGCAGAGAACTGCAATCTCAGGCTCAGGGGCCCCAGCGGTGGTTACTTTCCCCAAACTAACTACCAGTGGGGAACGATCAGTTTTACAATAATTGTATATGGGCACTGGCCGTGGCCCTGATGGGAGTACCAGTCGTTCTGCCATGATGGCGGTCCTGCTGACATCTCTTAAAATAGATCCCAGTGGTAATGTTGCATGTCTCTCTGTATTGAAAGTAACTTTACACTTTTAACCTCTCTGTCTCAATTATTTCACCCAGCAGGAGTTTTGCTGGAAAGTGTTTACAACTCAGCGGGAGATTTGTTAACACATTACATAATATTCCATGCAGTGTCAGCGAAATATTGGAGATACCTCGATTTAGTACAGCTCTGTAATTTTATAACTCAGTCATAGAGACTGTGATCTGAAAAGCCTTTAAAGAGCTTTGAAGGGGAATATGGAAGCAGCATATGATTCTCTATAAGGTTTTATGAATATTCATCTATGGCTATAACTCACTGCGTAAGGCCTCATGCACACGACCGTAAGGGTTTTTACTGTCCGCAAATACTAATCCAACTGCTATGGATACACATCTGTAGTCGTGCCGCAATTGCGGGAGCACCCAAAAACTTCTATGGGCGAGTCTGTGCCGCAATTGCGGACAAGAATAGGACATTTTCTTTGTTTTGCAGATCATTTCTACACATCCGGAAATATACGGAAAGGTGTCTGTGGCCCATACAAATGAATGGGTCCGCAATTTCATCCGGAATTACAGTTTCCATAATTATGGATGAAAACTACGATTGTGTGCATGGGGCCTAAGGCAATGGTCACAGACTGCTGTGTTGGTGCAGTCTTTAACCCGTTAGTGACCGGCCGATCGTGTTTCTACGTCGGTCACTAACGGGCCTTATTCCGATGCCATAGACTTTTTACGTCGCGGCATCGGAATAAGTAAACAGAGCAGGGAACTGTCAAATCTCCCTGCTCTCGGCTGCTAGAGGCAGCTGAGGGCTGGGGGCGTCCCTGCTCTGCCGTGTGAGATCAATATTAGTATCGATCTCACACGTTTAACCCCTCAGATGCGGTGCTCAATCGCGAGCACCGCATCTGAGTGGTTTTGGAGAGAGGGAGGGAGCTCCCTCTCATCCCACCGACACCCGGCGATACGATCGCCGAGTGTCTGTGTCTCTAATGGCAGCCGGGGGTCTAATAAAGGCCCCCAGGTCTGCCTGTAATGAATGCCTGCTAGATCATGCCGCAGGCATGACCTAGCAGATGCCTGTCCGTGTTAAACGGCCAGGCAGTAATACACTGCAATACAGAAGTATTGCAGTGTATTATAAATGCGATCGCAGAATTACTAGTAAAAAAGTGAAAAAAAAGTTTAATAAAGTTAATTAAAAAAAAATTTGAAAAAAAATGAAAAACCCAGCTTTTCCCCTTACAAACTGCTTTACTATTAAAAAAACAAAATAAAGTTAAAAAGTTACACATATTTGGTATCGCCGCGTCCGTAACGACCCCGACTATAAATCTATTACATTATTTAACCCGCACGGTGAACGCCGTAAAAAAAATACTAAAAAACTATGGAAAAATTGCTGTTTTCTGTGAATACTGACTTTAAAAAAATGTAATAAAAAGTGATCAAAAAGTCGCATCTACTCCAAAATGGTACCAATAAAAACCACAAGTCTTCCCGCAAAAAGAAAAGCCCTCATACAACCGCATCGGCGAAAAAATAAAAACGTTACGGCTCTTCAAATATGGAGACACAAAAACAAATAATTTTGAAAAAAAAAGCGTTTTTACTGTGTAAAAGTAGTAAAACATACAAAAACTATACAAATTTGGTATCGTTGCACTCGTGACAACCCGCTGAATAAAGTTATTGTGTTATTTATATCACACGGTAAACGGCGTAGATTTAAGATGCGAAAAAGAGTGGCGAAATTTCAGGTTTTTTTCTATTCCCCCCCAAAAAAAGTTAATAAAAGTTAATGAATAAATAATATGTCCCCCAAAATGGTGCTATTAAAAAATACAACTTGTCCCGCAAAAAACAAGACCTTACACAGCTGTGTCGACGCAAAAATAAAAAGGTTATAGCTCTTGGAATGCGACGATGGAAAAACATAAAAAATTGCTTGGTCATTAAGGTTTAAAATAGGCTGGTCATTAAGGGGTTAATGCGTTTGTTTTGATCACAAACCAGAAATCTTAACCCCTTCAGGACTGAGCCTCTTTTGGCCTTCAGGCCCAAGAAATGCAACTCAATATTTATTGCCCAGATTCTGCAGTTTTTAGAAATATCCCACATGTGGCCCTAGTGCAGTACTGGACTGAAGCACCGGCCTCAGAAGCAAAGGAGCACCTAGTGGATTTTGGGGCCTCCTTTTTCTAGAATATATTTTAGGCACCATGTCAGGTTTGAAGAGGTCTTGTGGTACCAAAACAGTAAAGACCCCCCAAAAGTGACCCCATTTTGGAAACTATACCCCTCAAGGAATTTATCTATGGGTATAGTTAGCATTTTGAACCCGCAGTTTTTTTGCTAAATTTATTTGAATTAGTATGTGAAGATGAAAATCTACTTTTGTTCTGAAAAAACGTAGAAATTGTAAATTTTTACAAGGAATAAAAGTAGAAAAACACAGTTAACCGCCAATGCGGTGAAGCGCTGCGCGGCGGTTAACTGTCAAAGCACAGACGTAACTGCACGTCAAGGTGCGCGAACAACTGCACACATTGACGTGCAGTTACGTCAAGGTGCGGGAAGAGGTTAAAGAGAGAAAAACAATATAGGAAAGCTTCCTGCTTCTCCTCTTATTCTGAAACCAATGCCAGTTTTGTACATTTTGTTATCAGGTTGTACAAAGAGTTTTCAGGCTACCCATCTATAGGCTCAAAATCATGTTCTTTCGCATTTAGGAGACACAGCTGACTCCTTTCTGAGAAGTGTAGTCTTTACAGTAGCAGGGACTGTATAGTAAATTGACGTAAGAAAGACTAACTGCCCCCCCCCCCCCCCGCCACATCTTAAATGAGCTCGGTTAAGCTATTAGGGGGCAGTTTGTCGTGAAGCTTGCTGATAACTTGCAACAAGAAACAGCAGAAATGTAACTGCAGATCTGGAGTATTATACAGGCGGTAAATTATGATCAGTACAAGATAAGTAATGTCATATATGTACACAGTGACTTAACCAGCAGAATAGTGAGTGCAGCTCTGGAGTATAATACAGGATGTAACTCAGGATCAGTACAGGATAAGTAATGTAATGTATGTACACAGTGACAGCACCAGCAGAATAGTGTGTACAGCTCTGGAGTATAATACAGGATGTAACTCAGGATCAGTACAGGATAAGTAATGTATGTACACAGTGACTTAACCAGCAGAATAGTGAGTGCAGCTCTGGAGTATAATACAGGATGTAACTCAGGATGTACACAGTGACTCCACCAGCAGAATTGTGAGTGCAACTCTGCAGTATAATACAGGATAAGTAATGTATATACACAGACTCCAAAGATGAACATGCGCTTTACATATTATAACGTTTTTATGTTTTTCATGAGCATATATTATATGTTTTAGGCTAAATAAAATTATCTCAATGGTGACGGAAACTTTCCTAATGGTTTCCGTTTGTCACCGTTGTGTAAGGGTTCCGTTGTTTTGACAGAATCAATAGAACAGTCGAGTACGGTATTGATTCTGTCAAAACGACGGAACCCTTAAACAACGGTGACAAACGGAAACCATTTGCACCGGATCCGTCACCATTGAAATCAACGGCGATGCAAACTGAAACCTCTGGTTTCCATCAGGGTTCCGTTCATGGGGTCCCCTGACGGAAAGCTCCGATGGAACCCATGAACGGAGCCCTGACGCAGATGTGAACGAAGCCTCTCAGAGGCAAAGAATTAGATTGTTTTTATTTTCTCCCATATGAAATACAAGAGAGTCACATGCAACATCATTTCATATTAGTGATCTTTACACGTAATGTCAACTAGTTAGAGGGCACTTGTTACACGTTCTATCTGCAGAGGTTTCCATTTAATAGGTCATCCCATGGATGGAGTTGTGTTGTATCTTCATTCTATTGCACCCATTTAGTGGCTTTGTCTATGTGGCACAATTGTATGGGATATAGAATTTTCCATTGCATAGTACATGTCAACTTGTAACCCTGGACTAGCAGATATACCACAATGGGTTGTACAAAGAGTCTAAACTATAACAAACTGATATATTAGGCAGGGTTGCCAACCGTCTGTAAAATTGAGGGTCTTTTTTTCCAGTTTATGTAAAAAAAAAAATGAATGCTTTCCCGAATTTTTGGAAGTTGAATGAGTTTGTGCCAATTATTGAGATTGTAATTATCATTGGTTTAGAGGTCACAGTACATGCTACTAATGTGTACATATCACTATTCTAAGCCATAAACATATATTACTTATAATCTTTATGATTCATTCTGGTTTTCCAAATTGTCCGTAAAAATTTTTTGCAGTCCATCATTTTTGGATAAGTTGTCCTGAAAAAAATAAATCCGTTTGGCAACCTTGATATTAGGTCATACTATGAAATAGATGATAACATCAACGTGGCAGTTTTCCATATTTGTATCCTTTGAACTGTTTTATTGACTGTTCTCCAAACTGTGTTTTATGAGGTTGTGTACTGTAAAATACATGTGGAAAAGCTGCCACATGCCTGTCACATTTTATTGTGCTGCATGCCAGATAAGTCTCCTAGGTCTTGGAAAAACGTGCTGAGCAAAACATTTTACCTAAGGACAGATGTAGGGAATAGTAAATCACTTATGAGCTGAATAGTATTAATAGAGTGAACCCGATACCCTGAAGTGAAATATGCATTAAATATACATTAACCCCTGATGATCAGTAAGACCAAGAGAAGACTTTATTTTTTTAGCTTCTGTGTAGGCTTATATTTTACCGAACTTGCCGGGCAGGGCTGTGCATTCCGCAGCATTTCATTCTGGGACATGGGCTTGTTTGTGGCAGCTGCACAACCTCCTGACCTGAACTTCTCCTGTCCTAAGGGATTAGACTGAACATGTGCTTCTGGTAACAGAGGTACAATGTACTTTTCATGTGAGATAAAAACTGTTTAAGTAATGCTTTACATACTGGTAATACTACTCTGAAATGTGTACGAATTAAAGTACATTATCACATTATAACTTGAGGTATTATATACATACCTCCCAACCGTCCCGGATCCGGCGGGACAGTCCCGGTTTCTCACCGCTGTCCTGCCGCCCCGGGCGGTCTGCAAAATGTTCCGCTGGGCGCTGCAGCTGTATGAAAACAGCTGATCGCTGCTGACAGGTGCCCTGCATGCCAGACGACTGCAGCAGCGATCAGCATCAGAAGAAGGCAGGAGTCTTGCGGCAGTGTTCTGACTGGCATCGATGCCTACCTGGGAGTGGACCAGTCCAGTCACCTGACCTCACCCGACAGGTCAGGTGACTGTACTGGTCCACTCCCGGGCCGGCATCGACACCAGTGAGAACGCCGCTGCAAGACTCTGGCCTTCTTCTGACGGTGAGTGTGGCACTATGTACAAGTGGGGAGGGGAGTTGTGTGGCACTATGTACAGGGGGGTTGTGTGTGGCGCTATCTACAGGGGGCTGTGTGTGGCGCTATCTACAGGGGGGCTGTGTGTGGAGCTATCTACAGAGGGGCTGTTTGTGGAGCTATCTACCGGGGGGCTGTGTGAGGAGCTATCTACAGGGGGGCTGTGTGTGGAGCTATCTACCGGGGGGCTGTGTGTGGAGCTATCTACAGGGGGGCTGTGTGTGGAGCTATCTACCAGGGGGCTGTGTGTGGAGCTATCTACCGGGGGGGGGGGCTGTGTGTGGCGCTATCCACTGGGGGGCTGTGTGTGGAGCTATCTACAGGGGGGCTGTGTATTGAGCGATCTACAAGGGGGCTCATGTGGATGATTTTTCCATTGACCGGTAGCAGAGTTACACAACTGGAAAAAAAATCCCCATCATGTAACTCTGCTACCTGTCAATTGAAAAGTCATCCACCACAGGGTCTCTCTCTTGACTTTCATTGTTCTCAGCCTTTTGGTTTGTCCTGCAGCTGCCGTGATGAGCAAATGTTATACCCAAGATAGGAAAAGTAACACAAAGACATATAACCTGAAATATAATATCTGTGATATCCAGACAGTCTAGAGATCCGCAGTAAGAATGTGCGCTTGTTATTTGAAGAAGGATCTAGCCGTGATTTGATGTGTTTATGCGAGATATTGGGCGTGGTTAGGGGTGTGGCTTACAATGTCCCTCTTTTCCGAATTCAAAAGTTGGGAGGTATGTTATATAGTCTATTGAATAGAATCATCTAGCGATCTATGTTATTGTTACTGTGTATGACAAATTGTCAGTGCTTGGAAGAGTTCAGCACAAAGTCCAAGTAACATGGAAGACTTAAGTATTCAGTAGTCAGCACAGTCTGCAATGTAATCAATACTTCTGTGCATAAATATCTACTCCATTAGATTATTATTAGGGTCAGGAACTTCACACAGTTTTTTTACGCTGATTTTGACGCAGAAACAGCATCAGAATCATCTCCAAAACAAGGTGGAAATCGCCTCCCCCCATTGATTTTAATGGGAGGCAGAGGCTTCTGTTTCCCGGGCGGCTCGCAGTTACAAAAAAGCAGCATGTCGTTTCTTGCTATGGTTTCGGCCTCTGACCTCCCATTGAAATCAATGAGAGGCAGAAAAAATAGTTTCCGAGCATTTTTCAAGGCGTTTTTTGCACGCCTTTCTTGCATTATCTTCAATGGCCGCAGACGAAAAACGCTGCAAAAAATGCGATGACAAAAGGAGTTCTGAGTCAAAAGACTCCGTGTAAACTGGGCCTTAGGCCTTGTTTACATCAGCGTCTGAGGATCCGTTCAGAGACTCCCGTCAGATTTGATGGGAACAATAGTGTTTCCCATCAAAGCAACAGACACCATGACAGAGCCCAACAGACCCCATCATAAATCAATGGGGTCAGTCATGCACCAGTAATATCCGTTATATGAAGGATCTGGCCCTGCTTACTGGTTTCTATCATAAATGGAAACCAGGACGTACACTACCGTTCAAAAGTTTTGTGTTTTCCATGAAAACTCACACTTATATTTATCAAATGAGTTGCAAAATGACTAGAAAATATAGTCAAGACATTGACAAGGTTAGAAATAATGATTTTTATTTCAAATAATAATTTCCTCCTTCAATCTTTGCTTTGGTCTTGGAACGCTCCATTTGCAGCAATTCCAGCATTGCAGACCTTTGGCATTCTAGCTGTTAATTTGCTGAGGTAATCGGGAGAAATTTCACCCCATGCTTCCAGAAGCCCCTCCCACAAGTTGGATTGGCTTGATGGGCACTTCTTGCGTACCATACGGTCAAGCTGCTCCCACAACAGCTCTATGAGGTTGAGATCTGGTGACTGCGCTGGCCACTCCATTACAGATAGAATACCAGCTGCCAGCTTCTTCCCTAAATAGTTCTTGCATCATTTGGAGGTGTGCTTTGGGTCATTGTCCTGTTGTAGGATGAAATTGGCTCCAATCAAGCGCTATCCACAGGGTATGGCATGGCGTTGCAAAATGGAGTGATAGCCTTCCTTATTCAAAATCCCTTTTACCTTGTACAAATCTCCCACTTTACCAGCACCAAAGCAACCCCAGACCATCACATGACCTCCACCATGCTTGACAGATGGCGTCGGGCACTCTTCCAGTATCTTTTCAGTTGTTCTGCGTCTCACAAATGTTCTTCTGTGTGATCCAAACACCTCAAACTTTCATTCGTCTGTCCATAACACTTTTTTCCAATCTTGCTCTGTCCAATGTCTGTGTGCTTTTGCCCATATTAATCTTTTCCTTTTATTAGCCAGTCTCAGATATGGCTTTTTCTTTGCCACTCTGCCCTGAAGGCCAGCATCCCGGAGTCGCCTCTTCACTGTAGACGTTGACACTGGCGTTTTGCGGGTACTATTTAATGAAGCTGCCAGTTGAGGACCTGTGAGGCGTCTATTTCTCAAACTAGAGACTCTAATGTACTTGTCTTGTAGCTCAGTTGACCAGCGGGGCCTCCCACTTCTCTTTCTACTCTGGTTAGAGCCTGTGTGTGCTGTCCTCTGAAGGGAGTAGTACACACCGTTGTAGAAAATCTTCAGTTTCTTGGCAATTTCTCGCATGGAATAGCCTTCATTTCTAAGAACAAAAATAGACTGTCGAGTTTCACATGAAAGCTCTCTTTTTCTAGCCATTTTGATAGTTTAATCGAACCCACAAATGTAATGCTCCAGATTCTCAACTAGCTCAAAGGAAGGTCAGTTTTATAGCTCCTCTAAACAGCAAAACTGTTTACAGTGGTGCTAACATAATTGCACAAGGATTTTCAAGTGTTTTCTAATCATCCATTAGCCTTCTAACACAGTTAGCAAACACAATTATTAATTTAATGTTATCTTCATTGAAAAAAAAAACTGTGCTTTTCTTTCAAAAATAAGGAAATTTCTAAGTGACCCTAAACTTTTGAACGGTAGTGTAGATGTGAACAGAGCCTTACTATAGTATACAGTGAAGGAAATAAGTATTTGATCCCTTGCTGATTTTGTAAGTTTGTCCACTGTCAAAGTCATGAACAGTCTAGAATTTTTAGGCTAGTTTAATTTTACCAGTGAGAGATAGATTATATAAAAAAAAAACAAAAAACTGAAAATCACATAGTCAAAATTCTATATATTTATTTGCATTGTGCACAGAGAAATAAGTATTTGATCCCCTACCAACCATTAAGAGTTCAGCCTCGACTTCCGGTTCCGGCGCTGGGGATGCGAGTGACTGAGCTCCTGCTCCCGTCCAGCCTGTTAGCTCGCAATAGTCGCTAAGGCGACGATAATCAGCAGTGAAGTCACCAGCCCTGCACACGGAAACATCCATGTATGGACAGGTACCTCCTCAGAAGCGCGCAGAAGCCAGCCGTGGAGGAATCAGCCGCGGCAGTGGTAAAGGGAGGTAAGATGGCGGCGCTTCCCGCCACTGCGACCCTGTTATACACACAGGAAGATCAGCTGCAGCACCATCAGTCCCAGCTTTCAAGCCCGACAGAGCACGTAATGTCCGCTCTTCCTGCAGCCATGGATTATGTAGCCCTGGCCCGTGAAGTAGCCAAGCTGATAGCGCCAGAACTACAAAAGGCGCTGGAAAAAACGGTGCAAGATTCCCTAAACCGCGTGCATGCGGAGCTGGCTCAAGTCACTATCAGAGCTGATGAGTTAGAACAGCGTATGACGCTGCTGGAGGAAGAAAATGAGCGGCTGCAATCCAAACTTAGAGGGGTGCTGTCTGTTACTACGCAGTTGGGGGACAAGGTGGAGGATATGGAGAACCGCTCCAGGAGGAGCAACCTGCGACTGGTGGGGTTGAAAGAAGCGGTGATGTCTGCTGATTTGCAACGAGTGTGTGAGAGGACATTGCCGGAAGCTTTAGGTCTTCCCCGTCCATGTCGGGTGGAGAGGGCGCACAGAGTGGGGCCGGACCCCAGAAACCTCCCAGCAACAGACGACCACAGTTCGCTTCGTCCCAGACAAGTAATCTTTAAAGGAATAGTGTCATCAGAAATTATTTTTTTATATGTTAAAGATGTTAGTGCTTTATTAAAAACTTTTATATTTATTTGTGTGTTTGTGTTTTACTTTTTCTTATTTTTACACTTTTTCTTCCCTATGGGGGCTGCCATTTTTTGTTCCATTTCTGTGTGTGTCGATTAACGACACATACAGATATGGAATACGGCAGCCACAGTCCCATAGGGACTGCGAACGGCTCCCGTCCCATTGACTGCAGTGTACGGCGTCTGTGTGGGAACTGCGCATGCGCCGCTCCCACACAGCCCTATTCGAAATTGGCGCCGTCCGGCGCCATTTTCCTGTGGACCGGAAGTCGCGGCCGGACAGTAATATTACTACTTCCGGTCGCGGCTTCCGGATTTCTGCACTTGCACCAGCGGCAGCAAACGGAGCGGACGGGCCGGAGGGAGCCGCGGCGGCAGGAGCAGGTAAGAGATTTCAATGTATGTTCGTGTTTGTGTGTGTTTACTACTGTATGTAAACCTACTACACTGTGAGTTAGCTCAAAAAATGGCGACACACAGTGTAGGAGGTTACACCGTTCAAACCCCTCGTTTATCCCGGCACTAGCCAGGATAAAGGAGGGGGGGATGCTGAGAGCTCACTAGAGCGAGGGCTTTTAACCCAATGTTGCAATGCTGCAATTTTGGGAACAGCTCCATCTAGTGACCAAAAATGGGTAGTATTATAAATTAGAAATAATTTATAATATTTCCTGGACTCGTGCAAAAAAATAAAAAAAATTTGAACAATGTTTAACCACCCACACACTAAATGTTTAATTTTTAAAAAAAAAACATGTTTTTCTGGCAACACATTCGCTTTAAGCTGCTGGATTACAATGACAAGATGGCACTCATGAAAGCATTCCGCAGCAGATCACGTCCCTTGGAAATAATGGGCATGAAAGTGCTTCTTTTTGAGGATTTCTCGGCGGAGGTTGCAAAACGAAGACGGGCTTTCAGCAAGATCTGCACCGCGCTGTTCCAAGCGAAAATACGTTTTAACCTGCAGTACCCAGCCATCTTGCGGGTGTTTCAAGAGAACGGGCGGAACAAGGTTTTCACCACCCCACAGGAAGCGGAGGAAGCACTTGAGGAGCTTTGTAGGCGCAGACCGCACCAGGAGGAGCGTCACAGTCCAGTACATAGTCCAAGTCGCAAGTCGAGAGAGGCCAAAAGGAACCGACTAGATATGGAGCGAACCTGGGCAGAGGCTTTGATCCCCACACCTGGAAGATCCCGGGGGGGTCGAGCCGGAAATGGAGGGGACTCTCCGAAGCCGCAGAGGCGAACGCGGGACCGCACCCGATCCACGTCTACTGATTGACGGACGAAGTCCTTTTTGGAGCAGTTTATTTAAGCTGATGTGATGATGATTTTGTGGACGCTGTAGACCAATTGCAGATTCCGACCAGCTACAGATAAGTTTACAGATAATTTGAAAGTTATTGAGGGAGATATTCGGTGGTCTTATACGGCACTCTGTACCGGTCAACAATTGACCTATTGTTATAATGTTACAATGTTATCAAGGTTGAAATGTATGCATTCTGATATTTCCTTGCATTTTCACTACAGGAGATTAGTGAGGGAGCTAGATTAGGATCTGAGATTTTTCCTTGTGGGCGGGACCGACCGGGAATGATACAATGCCTCCCCCACGCAAGGGATTAGTGTTATCGGTCACAATGGCAGATTGGGGGACATTGTGGTAGGAGATATGGGAAAAGGAGGTAGGGAAACATTGAAGCGAAGCAAGGTGCATGGGGATATGTGAGGATGCAATCCTAAAGGACTCTAGGCTGTCAAAGGGATGATAAGGGCATGTATAAAAGTGTGCACAGGCGACAAAGAGGTACTGAGGGGGCAAGGGCAGGTGTTACTTCTTCATGGAAGGAGTCATATAGGCAGGCTAGGGGGAGGGGGAGGGAGGGGCGCGTTCTGGCATAACAGAAAAAAGTGAAGTCACATACACCAGTGGGTATTAAGGGACTGCTAACCCTTGCCGCAGGTGATTTTATGGTTTTGTTAGATAAGGGCCAGTCGGCCTTGTTGGTTCTGGCTTACAAGCCGGGTTTTGGTTACGATGTTAATGTTTGTACATGGCTATTGGAAAAAGACGGATCTGGCTCCCCGAACTCCGCACGACTTTTAGGCACTTTAGCTCATCTTAAGCACGGCCCAATAACATGAAAATAGTTTCTTGGAACGTTAAAGGGCTGAGATCCCCACAGAAACGGACCAAACTTTTAAGACACATGAAACGATTGCATCCTGATGTGGCCCTATTACAGGAAACTCACCTTACCGAGCCGGAGTTTAAGTATTTGCAAAAGTTCTGGGTGGGTCAGGTTTTTGGCTCGTCGGCAAGGGAGGGAAAGGCGGGAGTTATAATTCTGGTACATAAAAACTTTGCGTTTACACTGGTGTCCCAAGAGCGGGATGACGAGGGCCGTTGGATCCATCTAGTGATGGAGCATGCAGGGGAAACCATCAGTATTCATAATGTGTATGGCCCAAATACGGTTAATACTGGTTTTTTTGGTCATTTGGAAACCCAACTCCAGCAGGATCGCACTAGGTTTTTGATTCTAGGGGGAGACCTTAACACCGTAAGGTCTTCAAAGGAGGATAGGAGCGCAGGGACCAGTTCGCAGAGAAGCAGAGATAGGATCTTGCCCGACTTTTTAAGACACACGGCCCTAATAGATGCGTGGAAGAGTTTACATCCAGATGCGCGGGAATATACACATTTCTCCCATGTTCATCAGTCATGGTCGCGTATTGATTACTTGTTAGTTAGTGACGCACTGTCGCGGCGTTTACGTGAAGCGGCAATTGAAGATCTAGTTATTTCGGACTATGCTCCGGTTACCATTACCTTGGCCGACACAGTAGCTAGAGGAACGGATTTTATCGGAGGTTTCCCGCCTTTCTGGCAAAGGATGAGGGTTTTACACAAAAGGGGTGGTGGATGGAATTTGATGGGGATAATGTAGCGCATCGCTCGGAACCGTCATTGTACTGGCGTACAGCCAAAGCGGTAATAAGAGGGAAAATCATGCAGTATATGTCTAACCTTAAGCGTAAGACGACCGAAGGATACAAGGCAGCGAGCGACAGATTACGGTGTGCGTACACAGCATTCCTACACTCTCCATCACTGTCATTGGGGGAGGAATGGAAGGAAGCCAAGCGACAGTTTGATCAATGGTTAGACAAAAGAGAGAGTATTTACCGGTCCCAATTTGATGCCGATTTAATGCGTTTCGGCAATAAAGCGGGAGGTATGCACCGGCGCATATTTCAACACTTAAAGAATCAAACGGAACTCCTACCTCAGACCCAAAAAAAATCAACACCATATTAAGTAAATACTACCAAGCCCTTTACTCAGAAACACCCATAGATCTCCAAAAAGGGAGGGAATTTTTGGAGAAGGTGAAGCTGCCAGGGCTCACACAGGAGCAGAATGGTCACTTGAGCGCAGAGATTACAGTAGAGGAAGTTTGGAGCACCATTAAGACCTTATCTAACGGAAAGGCTCCGGGTCCGGATGGATTCACAGGGGAGTTTTTCAAATCCCTGAGAGAAGAAATCAGCCCTACCTTGGTGGCATATTATAATATTTTACTAGGAACGGGAGCTTTACCAGCAGAGGCCAAGGTCGCGCATATAAAGGTGTTACCCAAGAAGGGGAAGAATCCTCTTGACCCGGGGTCATACCGTCCCATTTCGCTGATAGACCAAGATCAGAAATTGCTCACAAAAATTTTAGCCAATCGACTGGCTATGTATCTACCCATACTGGTGGGAATATCCCAGGTAGGATTTGTAAAGGGCAGGGCTGCAGTGACAAATATACGCAAGGTATTGACGGTGCTAGAAACAGTCAGGCACGATCCCCAGCCAGGTACCAGGCCGGCACTTTTAGCGCTAGACGCAGATAAAGCCTTTGATAACATACAATGGGAATGGCTGGGGATGGTGCTAGACAAAATGAACATTCAGGGAGACTTCCGGGTCTTCCTGAAGGGAGTCTACAATAGCCCGCAAGCACGTGTTCACTCCTCAGGGTTCCTATCAGATCCCTTCCAATTACATAAAGGAACACGACAGGGTTGTCCCCTGTCGCCCCTGTTATTCAATCTAGCATTGGAACCTATGGCTAGATTCCTGGAGGAATCGGATATGTTCAGAGGCATTCAAGTGGGGTCTGGTGAAGTGAAATTAGCCCTGTTCGCTGATGATGTCATACTTTTCATGTCAAATCCTCAGGAGCATTTAGGGAAGGTTTTTCAATTTTTGCAGGAATTTGGGCAATGCACGGGATATAAAGTCAATATAGCTAAGAGCGAACTGCTGGAGTTGGGCAAGCCATTGCCTAAGACCTTTTGGCAATCTTTGGGTTGCGGGATATCACCGGTTGAGCATTGCATTACTTATCTGGGTATCAAAATAGGGAGGGTACCAGACACTCTGTATGGCTTAAATTATACCCCGTTAATTAAAAAAATACAAGCGGAACTCACTAGATGGGGCCAATTGCCGTTGTCCCTCCTGGGAAGATGCCATCTGATCAAGATGGTTAGTTTCCCTAGATTGCTATACCCCTTTCAAACACTAACTCTCTTACTGAAGCATGTGGATGTCTCGAAACTGACGGCTTCATTCACTAAATTTATATGGGCAGGAAAAAGATCGCGCATTGCGCTCACCAAGTTCATGATGGGTAAACAAGAAGGGGGTGTGAACTTTCCGAATGTCAGGGGTTATAACGTGGTCTGTCTTCTGCGCCATGTAGTAGATTGGCTTCATGAAACGAGCAATTATTCCAACTTGGATTTGGAAAGGGAGTATGCCTCACCCTGGAACCTGAAAGCTTTGTTACATTGTAGAATTGCTTCTCTTCCGTGCCGTCTCAAAACCTCCATTGTATTGAGAGATACAGTTCTAGCTTGGAAAGTGGTACGTAAGCAGTTTGGGTTACCTCACCTAGTATCGAAATATATGCCGTTGAGCGGCCATCCGGAGTTTTTACCGGGAATGGACAAGGGGGACGGAATTGCCTCATGGGGGAGGGTAGGCATTGGTAACGCAGGGGATCTTATGCACACAGAGGAAAAGAGGTGGTTAACTGGGGAGGAAATCAACACTAAACTTAGACCCATAGCAGGTAGGGTCAATTTTTTGCAAGTACTTCAGGTACGAGCATTTTGTACCTCCAGGCTCAGGGATTTGAGTAAGGAAGCTACTTCGCACACTCTGGATGAGGTCATAGGTCCAACAACTGGGCGGGCGACCATTTCAGGAATGTATAGAGCATTGAGAGATGGCTTTGTTCGTCCGCAATTAAGGACTAGTTTTAAAAGCTGGGAACGATGGACTCAGGATCCAGGTATAGGAGAGATCATACTGGGGGGTTGGGAGACGGTACGGAAGAGTGTGATAAATGAGAGCTGGAGGGAAACCTATTTTAAGTTGATGCATGCGGCTATATATGGCTTTAATATCTTGCCCTCACAATCTTTCCCTGACCGCATTACAAGTTGTCCTAAGTGCAAAACACCACTGACGAGCTTGTGGCATGGAGTATGGGGGTGTGTACATACGAAACGATTTTGGGGAATGGTACAGAAATATATTAAGGATCATTGGAAAACGAATCTGTTATGGCAGGAAGGAGGTGAAGGGAACAAGTGAGCCCTAATCTACCCACCGCCCTGTCCCTGCCTACTTGCAACGACCCGCCCTAGGCGACGGGGTACAACTTGGCGGCGGTCCCTACGCTGTCTAAGTGCAAGGGAATACAAACAGGGAACAAGCAAGGGAAGGGGCAGTAGCCCACGGAACGCCGCGAGGAAACGGAGCGGTGAATGAGCCAGTCAGGATCAGGATGTAGTGGAGTATACAAAAGGGAGCACGGAGCAGGAAGCAAGCCAGGGGCAGAGCGAAGCAGGATAAACGGAACTGAAGCAAGGCAGAAGCACGGCAGAAGCAGGCTGGAGCAAGGCAGCAGTGGGGCCAGGAATCCAAGAAGAATAACAAGCAAAGAGGAAGAGAAAACGGCAGGTATAAATGGACAGGGGGCGGAGCTAACTCCGACTGACCAGGCCGCGATAGGCTCTCCCACTCCTGAGCCTGCCACCCTGATTGGTGGGAGCCAGTGTCAGTCTCAGAGGTCTGGCCTCAGTTGTCGACTTATTAATCCTGGGAGTATACCCAGACGTAGTGCCTGGCAGATCCTTTACAGTACTCCCCCTTTTATGAGGGGCCACCGGACCCTTACTAAGAGGACCCGGTTTAGTGGGGAAGAGAAGGTGGAACCTCCTGATCAATACCCCAGCGTGAACATCTCGAGCAGGTACCCAAGTCCTCTCCTCCGGCCCGTATCCTCTCCAATGGACCAGGTACTGGAGGGAGCCCTGGATCATCCTACTGTCCACAATCTTGGCCACCTCGAATTCCACCCCCTCAGGGGTGAGAATGGGAACAGGAGGTTTCCTCGAGGGGGACCAGGACGGGGAGCAGCGTTTAAGGAGGGAGGCATGGAAGACGTCGTGTATGCGAAAGGATGGGGGCAGCTCCAGACGGAAGGATACAGGGTTGAGGACTTCAATGACCTTATAAGGTCCAATAAATCGGGGAGCAAACTTCCTGGACGGGACCTTAAGGCGCAAGTTCCTCGACGACAACCACACCAGATCCCCGACGACAAACCGGGGGTTAGCAGAACGTCTACAATCAGCCTGAATCTTTTGTACGCTCTGGGACGCCTCTAGGTTCTTCTGAACCTGGGCCCAGACTGTGCACAGTTCCCGATGAACGTCCTCTACCTCGGGATTATTGAAACAACCAGGGGAAACGGAGGAGAACCTTGGATTAAACCCGAAATTACAGAAAAACGGGGAGACCCCTGACGAGTTACTGACCCGGTTATTCAGGGAAAATTCGGCGAGGGGAAGGAATGAGACCCAATCAAATTGACAGTCAGAGATGAAGCACCTTAAATATTGTTCCAGGGATTGGTTAGTCCTTTCCGTTTGGCCATTAGTTTCGGGATGGAAGGCGGAGGAGAAGGACAGATCAATCTCCAACTTTTTACAAAAAGCTCTCCAAAATAAGGAAACAAATTGTACCCCTCTGTCAGAAACGATATTGACTGGGGCCCCATGGAGACGCAGAATGTGTTTAACAAACAAAGAAGCTAACGTCTTGGCGTTAGGTAGTTTCTTAAGGGGCACAAAGTGGCACATCTTGCTGAAGCGGTCTACTACCACCCACACCACCGACTTGCCCTGAGATGGAGGCAAATCGGTGATAAAATCCATGGAGATATGGGTCCAAGGTCTCTGGGGAATGGGCAAGGAACGTAGTAAGCCCGCAGGTCGGGACCTAGGGGTCTTGGACCTAGCACAGACCTCACAAGCGGCGACGTAAGCCCTAACGTCTTTAGGCAACCCAGGCCACCAATAGTTTCTGGTAATGAGGAGTTTGGTACCCAAGATGCCAGGATGACCAGATAGTGCGGAGTCATGGTTTTCCCTGAGTACCCTTAGCCGGTATTGCAGGGGGACAAACAGTTTGTCCCCAGGGAGGTTCCCGGGAGCTGAACCTTGATCAGCCGCGATGTCAGAGGCTAAATCAGAATCAGTGGCAGAAACAATTATACCAGGGCGTAAAATACAAGCAGGATCCTTCTCAGAAGGAGGATTGGCCATGAAACTACGTGACAGTGCATCAGCCTTAATATTTTTGGACCCAGCCCTATAGGTAACCAAGAAATTAAATCTGGTAAAGAATAGTGCCCAACGAGCTTGTCTAGGATTAAGCCTCCGGGCAGATTCTAGGAAAACCAGATTCTTGTGGTCAGTAAGGACCGTTACCTGGTGTCTGGCCCCCTCCAGGAAGTGACGCCACTCTTCAAAAGCCCATTTAATGGCTAAAAGTTTGCGGTTGCCAATATCATAGTTACTCTCCGTGGGCGAAAACTTCCTAGAGAAGTAAGCACAGGGGCGGAGATGGGTGAGGGAGCTGGTACCCTGGGACAAGACGGCCCCCACGCCCACCTCGGACGCGTCAACCTCCACAATAAATGGCTCCCTTTGGTTGGGCTGAACCAGCACGGGGGCCGAGATAAAGCACTTCTTGAGGGTCTCAAAAGCCTGGACGGCCTCAGGGGGCCAATGGAGGACATCAGCACCCTTGCGAGTGAGGTCCGTAAGAGGCTTAGCGACGACCGAGAAGTTGGCAATAAATCTCCTGTAATAGTTAGCGAACCCCAAAAAACACTGTAGAGCCTTCAGGCAGGCAGGTTGGACCCATTCCGCCACAGCCTGAACCTTGGCAGGGTCCATGCGGAATTCATGAGGAGTGAGGATTTGACCTAAAAATGGTATCTCCTGTACCCCAAACACACATTTTTCGGTCTTCGCAAACAGATTATTTTCCCGGAGGACCTGGAGGACCTTCCTGACATGCTCCACGTGGGAGGACCAGTCCTTGGAAAACACCAGTATGTCATCAAGGTACACTACAAGAAAATTACCCAGGTAATCTCTCAGAATTTCATTAATAAAATTCTGGAAGACGGCAGGGGCATTACACAACCCAAAGGGCATGACTAGGTATTCGAAATGACCTTCGGGCGTGTTGAACGCAGTTTTCCACTCATCCCCCTCTTTGATGCGGATAAGGTTATATGCCCCCCGTAGATCGAACTTAGAGAACCATTGGGCCCCCTGAACCTGATTAAAAAGATCCGGAATCAAAGGAAGGGGATACTGGTTCCTTACTGTGACCTTATTCAAGTTCCGATAATCAATGCACGGCCTAAGACCACCATCCTTCTTCCCCACGAAGAAGAAGCCAGCACCTACAGGAGAAGTCGAGGGGCGAATGAAACCCTTGGCCAGGCATTCTTGGATATACACCCTCATAGCTTCACGTTCAGGACATGAAAGATTAAATATCCTCCCCTTAGGAAGCTTGGCACCAGGCACCAAATCGATGGCGCAATCGTAATCTCTATGAGGGGGCAACACCTCGGAGGCCTCCTTAGAAAACACATCAGCGAAGTCCTGAACAAACTCAGGAAGCGTGTTTACCTCCTCCCGGGGAGAAATAGAGTTAACCGAAAGACATGACATCAGGCAATCACTACCCCATTTGGTGAGATCCCCAGTATTCCAATCAAACGTGGGATTATGCAGCTGCAACCAGGGAAGACCTAATACCAGATCGGACGATAATCCCTGCATCACCAGTACAGAGCACTGCTCCAAATGCATGGAGCCAACAAGGAGTTCAAAAACAGGAGTATGCTGAGTAAAATAACCATTAGCAAGAGGAGTGGAGTCGATACCCACTACCGGGATAGGATAAGGTAAATCAAAAAAAGGCATTTTTAGAGACATAGCAAATTCCACAGACATGATATTAGCAGATGAGCCAGAATCCACGAAGGCACTGCCAGTGGCAGACCGGCCAGCAAACGAGACCTGAAAGGGAAGCAAAATTTTATTGCGTTTCGTATTAACGGGAAATACCTGTGCGCCCAAGTGACTTCCCCGATGATCACTTAGGCGCGGAAGTTTTCCGGCTGCTTATTCTTGCGCCTGGGACAGGTGTTCAGTAGATGCTTGTCGTCCCCACAATAGAAGCAGAGACCATTCTTCCTGCGAAACTCTCTACGGTGTCGAGGGGACATGGAGGCCCCGAGTTGCATAGGTACCTCCGAGTCCTCCGTGGAAGAGCGAAGAGACGGGACCTCGGGGGGAATCGCAGGGAAGTCAGAGGGGAAAACATTGAAACGTTCAAGCTGACGTTCCCTGAGACGTCGGTCAAGTCGTACTGCTAGGGCCATAACCTGGTCTAGGGAGTCAGAATTGGGGTAGCTAACCAGCAGATCCTTCAGGGCGTCAGATAATCCTAACCTAAACTGGCACCTTAGGGCCGGGTCGTTCCACCGAGAAGCTACGCACCACTTTCTAAAATCAGAACAGTATTCCTCAACAGGTCTCCTACCCTGACGTAAGGTCACCAGCTGACTCTCGGCTAAGGCAGTCCTGTCAGTCTCGTCGTAAATGAGTCCGAGGGCAGAGAAAAAACGATCAACGGAGGAAAGTTCAGGGGCGTCAGGAGCCAAGGAGAAGGCCCACTCTTGGGGCCCTTCCTGGAGTCGGGATATAATGATACCCACCCGCTGGTTCTCGGAACCTGAGGAGTGAGGTCTTAGGCGGAAATAAAGTCTGCAACTCTCCCGGAAGGAGAGAAACGTCTTACGGTCCCCTGAGAACCGGTCAGGTAACTTGAGGTCGGGTTCTAGAGGTGAGGTGAGGGGTACTACTAAGGCAGCGTCAGACTGGTTGACCCTCTGAGCCAGGGCCTGGACCTGTAGGGAGAGGCCCTGCATCTGCTGGGTCAGGGTCTCAAGGGGGTCCATGATAGCGTCAGCGTAGAAGAAATGGTAGACTAGGTATGGGCTTGTTATTATGTTATGGCAGGAAGGAGGTGAAGGGAACAAGTGAGCCCTAATCTACCCACCGCCCTGTCCCTGCCTACTTGCAACGACCCGCCCTAGGCGACGGGGTACAACTTGGCGGCGGTCCCTACGCTGTCTAAGTGCAAGGGAATACAAACAGGGAACAAGTAAGGGAAGGGGCAGTAGCCCACGGAACGCCGCGAGGAAACGGAGCGGTGAATGAGCCAGTCAGGATCAGGATGTAGTGGAGTATACAAACGGGAGCACGGAGCAGGAAGCAAGCCAGGGGCAGAGCGAAGCAGGATAAACGGAACTGAAGCAAGGCAGAAGCACGGCAGAAGCAGGCTGGAGCAAGGCAGCAGTGGGGCCAGGAATCCAAGAAGAATAACAAGCAAAGAGGAAGAGAAAACGGCAGGTATAAATGGACAGGGGGCGGAGCTAACTCCGACTGACCAGGCCGCGATAGGCTCTCCCACTCCTGAGCCTGCCACCCTGATTGGTGGGAGCCGGTGTCAGTCTCAGAGGTCTGGCCTCAGGTGTCGACTGATTAATCCTGGGAGTATACCCAGACGTAGTGCCTGGCAGATCCTTTACAGAATCTCCCAATGACGCCTCAAGCGCTACTTTTCCATCAGGCGCGGCCGCCGGAGGAAGAGGGTGCTCGAGGAGTGAGATCACCTCCAGTGCTGGTGCACACGATTTTACTGGTAGCCTTGAGATGCCTCCTGAGTAAATGGTTGGAAGCAGACACGCCGGGGTTAGAGTTGATTGTGTCACGGCTGAAACAGTTATTGGTTCTTGAGAGGGTGGAGGTGGAAAGGCGGAAGGAAACGGGAACCAAGAAGCTATTTGATAAGTGGCAAGCATTCATAGAATCGCAATGTACAGCAGCCGAAATAGCGGAAATTGTTAGGCCTTTCCAGTACACAAAGTGGTACTGCACACAGCTCTTGGCAGGCACTTTAGGGGGGTTGCAACTTTGAACCGGCTGGGGGAGAAAGGATAAGTAGAAACTCATTGATGATCTAGGTCGTGCCGGGGTTGGGGGAGTCATGTTCTCGGTCCATCTGAAGATCGACAATTATGCCATGTTTTTATTTTTATGTTTATGTGTTATATGTTATGTTGAATTTAATTCAAAGTTAATTCCATGACAGTTGAGTGCTGTATGTAAGAAAATGTGAAAACTGACAATAAAAAGGATATTTAAAAAAAAAAAAAAAGTGTTCAGCCTCCTCCAGACCAGTTACACGCTCCAAATCAACTTGGTGCCTGCATTAAATACAGCTGTTTTCAATGGTCACCTGTATAAAAGACTCCTGTCCACAGACTCAATTAATCAGTCTGACTCTAACCTCTACAACATGGGCAAGACCAAAGAGCTTTCTAAGGATGTCAGGGACAAGATCATAGACCTGCACAAGGCTGGAATGTGCTACAAAACCATAAGTAAGACGCTGGGTGAGAAGGAGACAACTGTTGGTGCAATAGTAAGAAAATGGAAGACATAAAAATGACTGTCAATCGACATCGATCTGGGGCTCCATGCAAAATCTCACCTCGTGGGGTATCCTTGATCCTGAGGAAGGTGAGAGCTCAGCCGAAAACTACACGGGGGGAACTTGTTAATGATCTCAAGGCAGCTGGGACCACAGTCACCAAGAAAACCATTGGTAACACATTACGCCGTAATGGATTAAAATCCTGCAGTGCCCGCAAGGTCCCCCTGCTCAAGAAGGCACATGTACAGGCCCGTCTGAAGTTTGCAAATTAACATCTGGATGATTCTGAGAGTGATTGGGAGAGGGTGCTGTGGTCAGATGAGACTAAAATTGAGCTCTTTGGCATTAACTCAACTCGCCGTGTTTGGAGGAAGAGAAATGCTGCCTATAACCCAAAGAACACCGTCCCCACTGTCAAGCATGGAGGTGGAAACATTATGTTTTGGGGATGTTTCTCTGCTAAGGGCACAGGACTACTTCACCACATCAATGGGAGAATGGATGGAGCCATGTACCGTCATATCCTGAGTGACAACCTCCTTCCCTCCACCAGGACATTAAAAATGGCTCATGGCTGGCTCTTCCAGCACGACAATGACCCGAAACATACAGCCAAGGCAACAAAGGAGTGGCTCAAAAAGAAGCACATTAAGGTCATGGAGTGGCCTAGCCAGTCTCCAGACCTTAATCCCATCGAAAACTTATGGAGGGAGCTGAAGATCCGAGTTGCCAAGCGACAGCCTTGAAATCTTAATGATTTACAGATGATCTGCAAAGAGGAGTGGGCCAAAATTCCATCTAACATGTGTGCAAACCTCATCATCAACTACAAAAAACGTCTGACTGCTGTGCTTGCCAACAAGAGTTTTGCCACCAAGTATTAAGTCTTGTTTGCCAAAGGGATCAAATACTTATTTCTCTGTGCACAATGCAAATAAATATATATATTTTTGACTATGTGAATTTCTGTTTTTTTTTAATATATAATCTATCTCTCACTGGTAAAATTAACCTAGCCTAAAAATTCTAGACTGTTCATGTCTTTGACAGTGGGCAAACTTACAAAATCAGCAAGGGATCAAATACTTATTTCCTTCACTGTATATATGACTTTTACACTGCTGCTGTATTCTGTTCCATCTAGTTTCTGTTGCTTTTTGTCTGCAAAAATAACCATGTCTGCAGCGCTATTCTTGCTGTAAAAAAAAAAAAAAAATGAATCCCTGACGGACCCCGTTAAAAGGAATTTGGATCCGTCAGGTTTTTATTAAAATCCTTTTGAGAGCGAATTGATCAAAACTGCCATGACTCCTTTACCCATTCCTGCCACAAACATTTTTAATTTTCATTTTTTCCTCCCCACATTCCAAAAGCCATAATTTTTATATTTTTATGTCGATATAGCCCTTGATTTTTCCGGGATGAGTTGTTGTTTTTCGTGGCACCATTTATTGTACCATGTAATGTACTAGGAAACAGCAAAATATTCTTTCAGGAGTGGAAAATGAAAAAAATAGCGAATCCTCCATTAGTTTTCACAGCGTTCACCCGATAACAAATTTATATATTTTTTTATATTTTACTACTTTTACAAGGAAAAAAACGAACTGTAAAAAATAGAATTTATTTTGTGTCGCCAAATTCTGAGAGCCATAATGTTTTTATTTTTCCGTCGATTGAACGGTATGAGGGCATATTTTTTGAGGAACGAGCTATAGTTTTTAATGGTACCATTTTGAGGTACTTGCAAGATTTTGATCACTTTTTATTCATTTTTTTGTGGGAGATAAGGTGATCAAAAAACAGCTATTCTGGCAGTTTACTTTTTAGGGGTACAAAGTTGGCAGACCTGGTGGCCTTCATTAGGACCCCAGGCTGCCATGCCAACCATCGACACCCCGCGATCGCGTTGCAGAGAAGCAAGGGGCTGTTAGAGGTGGTCACCCTCTCTTTTTAACGTTTTTAATGCGGCATCTAAGGGATTAAATGAGAGCGATCCCGCTCGTCACATACAGTTGACACCCACATTGTACGGAGCGGGCTCAGCCCGTGAGCATGCTCCATACTTCCCCCTACCCGACTATGACGTAGGTATACGCAATGCATGGGAAGAGGTTAAGAACAGCGGCCATGGCGCCAATTCTGTCTATACACAGCCAGATTGATAGTCACTTTGAGTGACCTTTTCAGCAACCAGCAGTCCCATGTCATTACAGTACAGGCTGAGAAAGTGATCATTTGCCATCAGTTGCTGGACAGCTAACTCAAAAGTCACTTTTGCAAAAATGGCAGCCACAACAGAATAGAAAAATACCTAAAAGTAAAAAACATTAACTTTTCTTATTGTACTAACTCCTCATGTATTACGGTAATATATGTTATAACTTTTGTTTGAAAATTGTATTAGGAGTTGTCTGATTCGGACAACACCTCAGCAGAAAACATCCGATAACTTGGAGTTCCCCTGTCGGGACACGGTCCCCACTTAAATCGAGGAGCTGTCCGTGTAATGCATAGATAAGCAGGGTCATCCAAAAGTTGAGCTGCTCTCTGCCTAATAGGGCATATGGTATAGGCAGGGGCTGTCCCGACCAGACAACCCCTTTAAGCTCATCAACATGTGCACAGTTTCATATATTTGGCAAAATACTATTATCACATAGAAAGAAGTATGCTGTGTGATCTGCTTAGCAGGGTGAGTACAGAAAAATTACTTCTATAAGTAGTTTACATTGTGTGCTCATCATATTTCATATGCAGAGGAGTGTTGCCTATAATACTAGTCACAGTCACCAATCACATATCTAATAGTTCTCAAGTGGGGTCCGTGATGGAAGATTACATGGCTGTCTGTTGGTAGATATCAATCTACTATTGCAGGTTATTCCAAATATTAATTATATTATATTATTTTTACTTTGTAGAAGCCCGGTAAGACTGTTGATGCCATTATCCATGATTTACATTCGCAGAGGGATAGGGACTTGTTTCATGATACAGACAGGTAAGTTCAAACTTTATATACAGGAAAATAAAATTGGGGTAGTTTGGATTTCTGTGTTTGTTGTGACACATTTGTTTTTACGTGCAGATATCGAAATGAAAGGCCTAGGTCACGCAGTCCTGTGAGCCGCTCCTTGTCCCCAACGTCCCACACGCCAAGCTTTACATCATGTAGTTCAACCAATAGTCCATTAGGAGCATCTAGAACAGAGTGGGGAAACGGAAGGGATTCCTGGGATCAACAAGGATATGGCAGGTGGGAACATGACCGAGAACAAGGTACATGGAGGGAAGGTGGGGAAGAAAAAAGGGACAGGACAGACCACTGGGTACATGATCGAAGGCATTACATGAGGCAGACTGATAAGCAAGAGATTGATGAACGGATAGATTCATCTAGAGGACACAGGGACAAATATGGCAATTCTCACTCGTCATCCAGGTACAAGAGCAGAGAAGGGGAACACTATAGAAAGGAGTCCAAGCTAAAACCTGAGGCAAAGGTCTCTGAAACATCTGGAAAAGTGAAACGGAAAGAAGAAGGCAAATCAAGAGACGACAAAGAAAGTCAAGAGGAAGATGTAAGCAAAAAGGACACATCCGAGTCTAAGCCGAATACAGAGACTGAAGGCAGCACGGAGCAGAATATGGATCCAAAAATTAAAATGGACGAAACAAGTGAGGACGTTAAAGAAAATAAAGATAATAAACAGGTGAGTTCGTTATCTATTTAAGATCTAGGATGAATTTGTCATAAAATGAAGACTATCACTGTAACTCCTTCACATTACAGGTTTACTATAAAATTTATTTTAAATATTTGTCATGTTGATTTTCATAATTTTCAGAATGCAATTATGACACATATCAATTTTATCTATGCTCCCAGATCTGTCTAAATGTTCTATATCATTTTGTCCAACCACGTCTTAGGCTTCGTTCCCAAAACTTCCTAAAACTTATTGGAATTTTAGCTAATATCCCACTTCTATATATTTATACTGTAGCTAATATTCTTTGTATAATTTATCAGACTGACATAAAAGAAAAGGGAATGAACCATAATCATGCATCGGGCAAAGCTGGAAATGGGTTGGAAGAACCAGATATCAATCCAAAAACTAACAATAAAGTAAGTATAATTTAATTATAATGAAAACATTTAAAAAAAAATGTGTTGACCATGAGCAGACTTCCCTGCTAAGATCTCAGTTGGGTACATATCATTCTTTCAAACACCTACTAAAACTAAAAATGAGGGGGGGGGGGGGGTTAAAATCAAAGCTTTCTGTATGCTGCAGGAACAGTTTTTCAGAACATTGGTAGAAAAAAAAATAGGGTTGTTAATTTCCGGGTAGTCTAAATGTTCAGATATCATTTTGTAAGGGAGAGTGGGGAGGTTTCTGTGGCAGCAAGCTGCGGTGCTGCCACTGGCAAAGTAGCACAAGCAACATTTCTGTTTTTTGTTTTTTTTAGTTAATGCCTTTGAATTGCGATCTCAAACAGAGCAGAATCTAGGAAGTTGTGGATATCATGCCAAGTATTGTTGGAAAATCGATATTTTTTTTAATTGAGTGTCCTTTTAATGGCTGCTCTTTTGATTATGTATAATATGGATAGAACAACAGACAGGAGTTAAAAATGAAAGCAGTGCGTCTGTGATCCTTTAATTTAATCCCACAATCCTTTAACAGAGCTACTAATGTGCCCTTTAATCTAATAATAAATCAACAATTTGCCGTGTTAACCCACCAGTCATTAAGAGATGGTATTGCATGAACCTAAGCATTTAGAGCCTAAAAAAGAACTGTACCCATTGATGAAAATGATCCGTTGACTTGTGTCCCTGGCCTATGTTATTTCATCTGTAGCAGTCGAATTTGATATATAGCTGACACTGGTTTGCATAGCTGTTGTGTAAGGAAATTGCCCTGCAATGACCTTGCCTTGTAGCTTTGCTTTACAACGTTTTTTTTTTTACGTGTTTGCTCCATGTATAAATTACTTTGCATGACTTTCCTTGGCAATAGTAACTCAAAGGCACATGTGTCAGATATATATCAGATGGTGCACAGACGTAACATGGTCTACGCTAATTATAACTATATATGTCCCTCTTCTGCCCTTTTTCTGTCATGGACATTGAAGTGGGACTTTGCCACTTATTTCAATATCTTCAGGTAGCAAATGATACACGATACATTGTGGTTAATGGATATTTGTGTTGGAAAAAATGTTCTGGGAATACCTCCAGATCTATCCCTTTCTAATTATGAGCTAATGCTATCAATATCTGTGTGGGCAGACAAACAGGTCCTGTAAGCACGGACGGCAGCTATTATAGCACCACTAACTGTCCTTCAGGGCACTGAAAAATTGTTATTAGACAGTAAGATCTGATAATACTGCAAAAACCAGTTAAGAATACTTACATTTCAAGGCTACACTATACAAATGTTTAATATTAATTGACTAGTAAACTCACTTTAATCTGGTGATCCCCAACCAGTAACCTCATGTTTTATAGTATACGTGGTTTTGAAAACATGCCAAATTTGATAGCACATTGACCTCTTTTCTGAATAACTGTTTTGTGTTGTAGTTACAACCACAGGCCATGAATTTCATTCCGTTTTACAAGCGGAACTTTTTATCCACATACCTATTCACCTAGCTCTACTGTGGTTGTCTGGGATTAAAAAAAGGGTGCAGTTTTTAGCGCCGCTCTTGTCCAAGGGATGTGTCTGGTATTGCATCCCTATTCGGTGAATGAATTTTGAAATCCTGCAGTTACTCAGTTTATAGATCATGTTGTTAAACAGAACATACCTGCAAATGAACATAAATTAGGAAGGTGCTATAAAACTATATCCAAATATGTTGTGTAGTTTAAATATAAATAAAACTAGGTCTAGAAACTAAGTAACTAAATCTTCTATTGTCTTTCTGTATTTATACTCTTCATGGTTTCAGATTTGCAATACTGTATAACTCTATATGCATCTACCCCAATCACAGGAGCAGGAATGGGACAGTGGAAGTGAACTGGAAGGCGAGAGCTGGTACCCAACTAACATGGAGGAACTAGTGACGGTAGATGAAGTCGGAGAGGAAGATTTAATCGTAGAACCAGACATTACAGAGCTTGAAGAAATTATTCCAGTAATCTCTAAGGACAGAGAGAATTGTATTCAGATGTGTGCACTTGATATTAACACTGTGAATTTACAATGTCGGCTCAGTCAAAGAACCAGGAGTGAATGCTCCTCTACAGAAATGAGTTGCACATCACTTAAAGGAAGTGCAAGTCCTGACAGTAGCTGCTGTGGTCCAGTTGCAAGTATGCCTAATTTAAATGTGAATTCTAAGGATAAATGTGATAAACTGGAAGAAAATGTCAAAAGTCCTAATGGGCTCCATAGACAAGAACCCACAACAGAACATATAGGTGACATCACAGATTCTGGTACAACAGAGCATAAAGATAATAGCAGCTCCGATCTGTCTACGAGAATGGACCCTCCTGCAGACAGTAGTGTGACAATGGTGGACGTACACCCCCAAGGGGAAAGGCAAAATAAAAGGGAAAGAGAGATCTCAATTTCCGGTAAGCCACATAAAGGTTGATCAATTTAGATTCTTCAAATGTACGTGTGAAGCTAGAATTTTGCATTTTAGTCATCTTGTTGTTATGGTGTTACTCAGCGTCGGACCGACCCACCAGAGAACCAGGGATCCTCCAGTGGGCCAAGGCTCTAACACAATAATAGGTCTTAATGGTCCAGCAGAAGACAACCCTATTTGGAGGCAATAACTTGCCACTGGGGTCTATTTCTTGTGGGAGAAATGACAAATTAACCGTTAGACCTTATTGATGATTTGTGCTGTGTGCACAATGATAACAACAAGGACTAAGATTAAATAAAAAAGTAGACATGTACATGTTTTACATAGATGAAGGGTAAACCCTCAGAATAATCTCCTCTGGTGGGCCCAAAGAATCCCAGTCCGATGCTAGTGTTACTTGTATGCTCTAGCAATATACAGTAGTAATACATTGTATATGTAAGTGTGTGTGTGTGTATATATATATATATATATATATATATAGGTACACAAAAAAAATGTCAACCGCACAGTCCAGGTCTCATAAAAATGAGGGTGCAAGCTCGCCAGGGATACGGCCAGTCTCCCAAGGTATATATTTTTCCAAAAAACAGGCAGCACTCAAAAAGTTGTAGCAAAATTAGAAAAGGTACTTTATTCCATCAATCCAATACAGCAACGTTACAGCTCTTCAATAGAGCCTTTTTCAGCTTAAAAAAGGCTCTATTGAAGAGCTGTAACGTTGCTGTATTAGATTGATACAATAAAGCACCTTTTCTAATTTTGCTACAACTTTTTGAGTGCTGCCTGTTTTTTGGAAATATATGTATATATACACACATACACATACGCGCGCGCACACATACATACATTTAGTTGCAAGAGAGCATATCTGTACCAAGTACGGGGGAGCAGTGTATATTCATTTTCTGAACATTGTACCTGTAATTGTAGAGAACAACTATTAAAGTGTAGGATTTTGCAAAATTATCATTTTTCTATATAACTTGTTTAGTGGATTCTACTTCTAAATAGCTGAGGGCTATTTATTAGGCCATGTTCACACAGCGGAATACTACGCGGATTTCGTGGCAAAATCTGTGTGAAATCCTTGTCCTATTGTATTCAATTGGGAATCCAAGTTGCGGAAAAAAAAGGTGACATGTCACGTCTTAATGCAGAAACCACGAAGATCAAACTGCAAATCTGCGGCAGAAATCCGAGGCACAGCCCCGGATTTCTGCCGCGGATTCCCTTGCAAATCCGCCCTGTGAAATAAAAAAATTTATACTGTCTTTTTCACTACACTCTTTTATCCTAAAAGCTCCTAAAGTGGTATACATGGTCATAACACCTGTCAAATGTATAACTTTCATAATATATACTTTTTTTGTATCGTTCATGTATCTTCATTCCCCCTTCGTGCCGCGCCGAATCGGAGAGATTGTGGGAGGGATTAAGAGCAGGCGCACGTGATGGCACTGGAGAGACTGTTTACTGCAATCCCCATGATGCCTTGCGTGTGCCTCTCCTACTGCTCGGCATTCTTGCTGAGAAGCAGGGAGAAAGTGGAGTATGGGTTAAGAAGCAGAAAACACTTTGTAGATCAATGTCCCGCTGTAGATTCAGCCTCATAGTTAGTCTATTTGCACATGTATGACCACCAGCGGAAGGATCACTGGAAGGACACGCAAAGCGCCGTACACTAGAAAAAGCCTGGGGCCACAAACTAAGGTGATAATTGGTATATCTCCCGATCTATACATTAAATTATAGGTACCTTTTCCTGTCCTAGACCACTTGCATTAAGCCCTTCAACATTCCATCCAAATAAACCAATTGTATTTAAATTCCTGTACCATCTACAGATTTAGTGGGTGTTGTGGCATTTTGCTTGGAAAGCTCCCTTTAAAATATTAATAATTGTTACATTTCCCCATTTCTTATTATATGTATATTTTTTAAGCACTTTTGTTAAAGTTTACAGAGAAATGGATCACCTACATTGAATATCCAGTGGTATGTTAATGTAACTAGCGTGCGTAATTGAATACGCGCAATCTATACTTTTTCAGACCACACATCAGGTGTGTCTCTTCCAATCCAGTATTCTTTTCACATTTGCCATCATTGATGGACTGAAGAGAGCAGCTGATTTCCAGTGACATTTCTCTTACTAATATCATCTATTTCAGTGTGGTCCGGCCATCACAGTTGTGTGTGTATATATTTCACCTCTCTTATAACCTTCACGAAAACGTAGGATCTCTTGTCACTGAACAAACACAAATATATTATGAAATGCTCAAATGGCAGCATACATTTAACATAGTTTTATTATTCGGATTTCTCCTGTTAGCAGTCAGATCATTTTGATGACACATACGCCGGGCTTCCAGGAATATCAATGCTATGCCGTTGTCCTGTAAATCCATTCGGCCGTCTTTTTTGTACGGCACCCTGTAGTCTTGAGTTCATTGACAGACTATAGGTTTGTAACTTGAAGGAAATGTGTCATCAGAAAATGACCTATTATTTAAATCAAGGTTTTATGTTAAACATATATCTTAAGAATTTTTGGTGATTCCTTTTTAATTTTCTATGTTATTATCTACATTAAGAAATAGTTTTAAAATCTTGCAGTTTTCACTCTGGCCACTAAGCCTCACAATAGACTGATCCTTCCTGTTCTGTAGAGATTACACTAACAGGTACAGATCACACCTATATATAGATAACACAGGATCCACCATTCATAATAGACTGAACCTTCCTGTTCTGTAGAGATCACTTCTCATCAGTCATCTTATTATCATCACAGGTAGGATTACACAAAGGCTTCGTTCACATCTGCGCTAGGGCTCCGTAGGTTTCCGTTTCCATCACCATTGATTTCAATGGTAACGGATCCCGTGCCAATGTTTTCCGTTTGTCTCCGCTGTGCAAGATTTCCGTCATTTTAGTCGACTACGATATTGATTCCGTCAAAACGACGGAACCCTTGCACAACGGAGACAAACGGAAACCATTGGCACTGCATCTGTCACCATTGAAATCAATGGTGATGGAAACGGAGACCTATGGTTTCCGTTTGTGTCGGTCAGAGCTCCGTTCTGACGGAAAGCTCAGACGGAATGTCGGAACGGAGCCCTAGCGCAGATGTGAACGAAGCCTAACCGGTACAGGTAACATCTATATATAGACAACACAGGATCCACCATACATAATAGACTGACCCTTCCTGTTCTGTAGAGATCACTTCTTAGCAGTCACAGGCAGGATTAAGGTATGTGCACACACAAAATCAAAAAAGTCTGAAAATACAGAGGTGTTTTCAAGGGAAAACAGCTCCTGATTTTCAGAAGTTTTTTAAGCAAACTCGCGTTTTTTACGGAGCTGTTTTTCTATAGAGAATGAAAAACGGCTCCAAAAACGTCCCAAGAAGTGACATGCACTTATTTTTCGCGGGCGTCTTTTTAGGTGGCATTTTTTGAAAACGAGGCGTAAAAAAACGCCCCGTTGAAACAGAACGCCGTATTTCCCATTGAAATCAATGGGCAGATGTTTGGAGGCGTTCTGCTTCTGATTTTTCAGCCATTTTTCGGGACGTTTACGGCCCAATAAACGGACGAAAATAGCCTGTGTTAACATACCCTTACACTGACAGGCAACACCTTTATAAAGAGAATACAGCATCCACTAATAATAATAGGTGATGGACACAGCTCCCCTCGTCACCCTACATGTTAAATTACCTCTGCACAGGTCACAGAGCATGCCTAGAAAACTCTCCCTTCAAAGTCAACGGGTCCCCCCCTGTTCATATGTTCCTAAGGTCCATATCGCTGCTGTAAAGCAGATCAGGAAAGATGGCTGCCCCATAATCATGTACAGAAAACTGAATAAAAAATAAAAACAGAGTAGAAAGAAATATTATGTTTCACTATAAGGTTTTAATTAGAAAAAAAATATATAGGTGATACATTCCCTTTACATAGCTCTCTAGTTCCTTTATTTGTCTGTATATGTCTACTAATGGTGTCATTAGGCATTACAAAATCACTAAAGACCTTTCTGGGTTGAAAGATTTTTTGCGTCTTATCTAACCAACTCTTTATCAACAGAAGGAAAGTCTCCTGAAATTCCAGAATTAGAAACAAAGGAAATTCATTCTTTGCCTTCCTGGGAGCAGGATGACGTCTTTACCGAGCTGAACATCCCTCTAGGTATATACAGAGCACTTCATTCTGCCAAGTCATTTTCATTCCTTCAATGTGTGCATTTCACTTTACTAAATGAAAATATTAACTAATAATTGACCAACTGTGCAATCACAGAAATAAATGATATTAGGAACAAGGAGTGCAAGGCATAAAGTGTAAGGACCACTTGTGGATAAAATAGATTTTAGTGTGTTTTTACACATTTCACTCTTGTGTTCTTCATAGGTTTAGAATTTGTGGTTCCAAGAACTGGATTCTACTGTAAACTTTGTAGTCTCTTTTACACCAGTGAAGAAGCAGCAAAAACATCTCACTGCAAGAGCCAAGTACACTACAAAAACCTGCAGGTATTTATTATATTGTAATGGCACTTTTTATAACAGAAAAACTAGTTATATATGATTGAGTAATCACAGACCAGAGAGTCTGAAACTTCATAAACGTATTGCGACATTACCCCTGTAAATAATGACAGTCCCTGAAAATATATGCACCAATTAATCATGTAAAACTTGATGTACACGTATGATACATTTGAACTGTTAAACAGCCTTCTTTTCACTTCAAGTTTCAAAGTTTTGCAACTATTTAAAAATGTCACAGACACAACAATCTTAAAGCGGTTTTCGAGTCCTAAGAAATTGATGGCTTAGCCTCAGGAGAGGCTATCAATACTTGATCGGTAAAAGTTAGACTGCCAACACACCCACCAATCAGCGTTTTTTTAAAGGTGCCGCTCGTGCGAGGGCTGCTACTCCTTTATTCCTTACCTGCTCGTACTGTGAATCGCCGACAAACTTTTAGCAGCGGTTCACAGTATTACAGCCTCCTCTCATTCACTTGAATTAAGGTTAAAATGAAGAGGAAGCAGCGCTCGTACGAACGCCATGATCCCTTCAAAGCAGCTGATCGGCGGGGGTTCCAAGAGATGGACCCCCACCGATTAGATATCTTAGGACTGGAAAATCCCTTTAAAAGGAGTTGTCTGGTTTAATGAACCCATTTTTAAACACCTTAATAAAGAATTAGGAGTTAACAGAGGGGATGGGGTCTACCATTTAGTTGAGGAAACTCACCCTCTTCTCTTAGCCAGAGCAGAGGGCAACCACAAAGAGTTTCTTGCACTGCAGGACCCAGTATGTCCGTGCATTACGGGGACATCCTATTAATTTAAATTTCCCCTGTGGTGGCGCTGCAGGAAAATTGAGCACTTGCTGCCATGATCCCCCACAGACTACAGCTGATTGAGGGGTTCCCAGAAATTACGCACATTGTGATAAGCCCATCATCAGCGGACCCTGCTAACAAAAAGAGATGACCCCTTTTTGCAGCCTTAACTCAAGAATATTATACAAAAGAGATAAATGATACATGCCCCCTCCCCTTATCCCAGACTGTAAATACCATTACCAATGTCCACTTATTTTTTAACATGTATCTAATCTGACATATGTGCTTTGTTTAATGGAAAATCTCCTTATTTGGAGATGATAATTGTTTAACCCAGAAATATGCATAAAAACACAATTAATTATCTCTTCTATATTAGCAATTTATAAAAGTTTATAAGAGAGTGAATTCATGTGGTATATGTGGATCTTGTGGCAGATTTTACCCTTTGCACTGAAAAGCGTGAAATCCGCCAAATAATGGGCAGGCTTCCCTCAAATCTGCAGCGGAAACCCGATTCACATGTGTTATACTGTACTTTGTTGCAGATTTATTAGATGTATAAGTCTCTATTGTAACTGTTGCTTCTATTTACAAAAGTCCTCTACATGGTTACTAAAGTTTACACATGTAATATAGTGTATTTGTATATCTACTATAGACTAGAGAGTCACATGTATGACCCATGGAAGTGGCAGTAGCAACCAGAATGAAAACCTACTTATGCTGCTGGATGCAGAATAGAATAAGGATTTTATTACAGTTTCTTCACTTTTCATTTTAGGACTGGGCAGCTTTTATTTACTCTATTTTTTAGACTATAAGACGCAGTTTTTAGCCAGAATAAATCTTGCTAAAAAGTCCCTGCGTCTTAGGCCCCATGCACATGAACGTATGTTTGCGGCCGCAATTCACCCACAAATCTGCGGGTGAATTGTGGCCCCATTCATTTCAATAGGCCCATGCACACGACCATAGCTTCCATGGTCCGTGCATGGCCCAGGTGCCTGGACCACAAAAAGAACGGACATGTCTTATTACGGCCGTGTTTTGCGGTCCAGGCTCATAGAATTAATGCACGCAGCCATGTGCACGGCCCACGATTTGCAGGCGGCCCGCGGGTGACACTCCACGGCCGTCCGACCCGAAAATCACGGCCGTGCACATTGCTACGGTCGTGTGCATGAGGCCTTATAGTCGGCAGTCCAGGGACCCGGCAGCACCAGGCCCCCTGACCTCTCCTTACTTAACCCCTTCCCGACCCGTGATGTGACAGATGGTATTTTCAGGTGCTACGGTGTTAATTGTATACTACAACATTCTAATATACATACATAAAATAGAAGTTTGGGTTTCCACAGGGCGTGTTTATTGATTTTTAGGGGAAGTTCACATGCGGCAGATTTATTGCAGATTTGGTGATCTGAATGGGGCTCGCAAAAATCTATTCAACTGCTGCAGAAACAATCCCATTCACATGTATGGAACTCCGTTCACACATTGTGTAAATCCTGCGTTTTTTTCGCAAGGGAATTCGTTGCAGAAAATCGGCAGCATAATACAGCAAAGTGGATGAGAGAGAACAAATCTCATCCACATGCTGCATAAATACTGAGCGGAAAAAAACGCTCAGAAATTGACCTGCGGTGCGCAATTTTATTCAGCAGCGTGTCAATTGTATTTGTGTAAATGCTGCTTATTTGTTGCGGATTTTCCCCATTGAATGCAATGGGGAAGTAAATCCCACAACAAATAGCAGTTGTTGAGTTTTTTTGCAGCGGATTCACAGCGAGGACGCCGCAAAAAACGCATCTCTGAAAAAAAATTAAAAAAATATCATACTTTTTTTTTAAACTCGTTTTATTGAAGATTTGTAGTACAAATGCAATAATACCATACACATAGTACAGAAAATAAGGCAGAGATGTGAGTGATACATAATACACCAACATTGCAGATAAAGGAGAAATACATACATGTATTCAGACATTTAACGTGTATCCCATGGTAAATAAACAAAATAAAACAAAACACTGTTTCATGAAATACGTAGATCCACAACCCAGTAACTCATTTATGTCTCAGTGAATGGCGGAGGTTATCATACCTGTGTGGGGTATACTGAGTCACCGCAGAGGCACACCATGCTTCCCATATGTTATAGAATTTATCAAGGCATTCTCTCTGTTTATACATTATCCGTTCATAAGGAATGATCGAATTCACAAGTGATTTCCATTTAGCCACAGTGGGAGGACGCGGATCCATCCATCTAAGAGCGATAGTCTTCTGTGCCATAAACAGTATTTCCCGGAGGAATATTTTCAAATAATGAGGCCAGTATTCATCTTGTAGAATACCAAACAGACAAACTTGGACTGGGATATGCAGAATTGCAGTAGCTACCCCAACTACCTCATCCCAAAAAGAGGAAATATATGGACATGCCCAGATCATGTGCCAAAATTCTGACCTAGGAAATCGGCACCCGTGACATTCCGTGTTCGGACATCTACCCATTTTGTGTAGCCTAACAGGAGTAAGATAACTTTGATGTATCATGAATATTTGTATCATCCTGTTATTAGTGGCTGGAGACACATATAGCGGAGAGGATAGGATCTCCTCCCAATCCCCCTCTGTAAGGTCGGGTATCAGTGTAGTCCACTTGTCTTTTACCTGTAGTTGTGAACTGGCTAATCTGGCCGATATGAGGGACGTGTATATGGCAGATATCAAGCCTCTGGGACCTTGGGATCTAAAAATTCCTATCAGAGGAAATTGTGAGAATACCGTGTCAGAGGAAGGGTACTGGGCCCCGAGAGCATGACGCAATTGTAGGTATCTGTAAAAGGCAGTCCTAGGTAGTGTAAAGTCAGACTGCAACTGTGTAAATGACTTAAAAGTCTATGGGCCCGTAATTACGGGCGTTTTTTACGGTCGTGTGCATGGGGCCTCAGTGGGGAAAAAAAACATATTCAAAAGGTTTACATAGCCTTTAAGTAATATAACGTTTATGTAGGTATCATACAATGATTAAGCTTTTACTTACATAAAATCGAAAACTTTTTGAACATATTTCAGCAAAGCTAATTTAATTAAGAATAAAACCTCACTCCCATCAACAGCTTATGCAGAACATTACTCCCAAATTGACCCCTCCAGAAACATAAGAATGTTAAATAGTAAATCTATAGCCTGTTGAAACTTTTTAGACACTCCACTTTAGCTATTACTACTAAACTGTTGTCAATGCCCAGTAAGCAGCTACTAGCAATGGATGTCACTAAGCTGGTGAATGTCATAAGCGTCATTTCTATTATGTAACTTACACTATTTTTGGCACAAAATTTTAATAAACGTATCTCCATTTTATCACGCTGCCTACATCTTGTGTGTTATACCAGTAAGGTGAAGCCGATCTTCACTAACTATAAATCTGTTTTGACACGTGTTTAATATTTAAAATGCAAAATACCAGCAAATATTTCTATGTAATCTCATTATGGATAGCAGTATATATTACTTTAACACATGACACACCAGCTGGATTGTGATGTTCCAAGTTGTTTAGTGATTGCTTTGTGTCATTAGAAAGGCTAAATAAAGTCTGGCACTGTTATATAGAATGATATATGATACCAATAGCAGAAAGCTTTTTGTATTCCCAAAGGCTTGTCCTCTAGTGATACACTTGATTAGTCAGAGGCAGTTCTAATATCCCACCTTCTGAAATGTTGTTTCTCATTAAATGCATAAGCCCAGTGCTAGTGAGACTGTAGACAGATGCTTTCACTTGAAAGGTTTAAGTAGCTGACATTAGCTGGGCTTTGCCCCAGAAAGGGATGGTACAAGACAGTTGGCGTACTTGTCATATTTTAATAGGTTTCTGCTCTGTGCTGTCATTATCCCTTGGTAATATTCGAGGCTCGGAGTAGCAGACGACCTCAGCAGCCAACATCTAAACTGAGAAGACATATATCATGGTGACATCAGAGAGGTTGGCCGTTTCCTTTTACACACCCATGGTGTCATCTGAAAGGTATTGGTAACTCTGTCAGTTGAGGAGGGACTTTATAACTCAAAGCCCTTTTCCTGAATTAGCATTTCAGGTTTTGTACACAGAATATTGCTTCACATTATGTATTTTCCAATACTAAGATTACGTGTTTCCCATTTAGGCCTTTACAAAACTTTTCTTTAGCACTAAGGTGTGTGTGTGTGTGTGTGTGGGGGGGGGGGGGGGCGCATTAGGATGTTATTTAACAAATACTCAGTAGGTTAAAGTGAAGCCCCTGCTTTCCTGAAATTATTTCTACTGTAACACCTACGTTCCAGACCTTTTTTTTTAGCTTGAGAACCATAATGAAAGATAATAGATTGTGTTGAGTCCGTAGCGTCCATGGCCGCGGACCGCCGGGTTTACTCACCCCTCGGCGGCCGCAGCCATGGATCTGTGAGCGCTGGCTCGCATCTCATTCCTAGGAGACGCCAGCGTTCACTTCCGCTCCATGTCCCATAGGGTGCGCGCACACACTCGTGCCCGGCCTTAAAGGGCCAGCACGCACAAATGGAATCATCAACCCATGGTTCCCTGGAAGAGAGTCCTGCCCTTCTGATCCTTGGCGGAGCAATGTCAGTCTTGCAAATGGTCCCTTAGTGTTATCCTGTTCCGGTTACCCGTGCCCTGTATCCTGTGCTGTGTCCTTGTTCCAGAGCCTGTGAGTGAGTCGTGTCCCTCAGCACCTGCTGTCGTCTGCCACGTCCAGTGTCATTTGCCACGTCCAGTGTGATCACTTCTGGCGCAACCTGCTGTCATCCGTGTCAAAGCCTCGGCCACTGTCTGGACTATTCAGGTACCCTAGTGCGGGACATTGTATTGCTGGGGTACTCTGTTGTTTGACCAGCTGCCTCCCTGATACGGCGGTGCGGCCTAGTGGGTTCACATACCCACAGACCGTGACAGTACGCTCAGGCCATGGACCCCGCTGGTCAACGTGAGACCTTGACGATACAAGCCATGCTGGCCGAGATGCAAGACCTTCAGTCACGGCAAGACCAACTCCTCCTGTCGGTGAACACCATTGCACATCTGCTGGTTGCCCAAACCACAGTCGTCACCGCACCTATTCCTTCTGTTTCTCCTGTTACACTTCCTGTCTGTACCAGTGCTGATCCCCTATGCTTCTTGCCGCTACCTCCTCGCTAGCACGGAGACACAAGGTCCTGCCGGGGATTTCTGAATCAGTGCCAGACCCACTTCAGACTACTTGCTAGGGCCTTCTCTTCTGATGACGCAAGGATCGCCTTCATAATCTCTGTCCTTACTGGCAAAGCACTGGCATGGGCAAACCCTCTGTAGGAACATCAGGGACCAGCTACCCATGACTTGCAGTGCAAGGGAGAGTTTCTTCTACTGCTGCATCCCTGCTGACCCTACACCAGAGAGACCTCTCCGTGGTCTCCGAGTATTCCATTCAGTTTTGTATCCTCGCTGCTGAACTGACCTAGAACAACGAGGCTTTGGTGGCCACATTCTGGCAGGGACTGTCTTCTGGGATTAAAGACGAGCTGGCCCCTCACAATTTGCCACCTACCCTGGATGATCTCATGCTACTAGCCACTCGGTTTGACATGAGGATCCGGGAGCGTTCCCAAGTGGTTCTCCGGGAGGGAGGATTTCCTAGGCTGGCTTCTACTTTCCAGCAGTTCCTACTGTCGTCTTCAATTGTTCCACCAAAGAAGCCTATGCAGATGGACCAAGTCAAATTGTCCACCCTGGAGAGACAACGCCGACGCACTTCAGGACTTTGCCTGTATTGTGGCCCCAGAGGCCATGTTGTGCAATTGTGTCCCCAGAGGCCAGAGAGACCCCAGTGCCTAGGATTGGTTGGAGAGATGGCCCTACGCGGAATGGCACCAAATGAAAGATTCAATTCCAAGCTGACCAGTCCTGTGACTATAGTATCCGGCAAGAGAACGCACCAGGGTTTCTGCCTATCTGGACTCCGGGTCCGTGGCAAACTTCATCCAAAAGGTTCTAGTGGATCATCTCCAGTTGCCCACAGTTCCCCTGGAGACATCTTTGGCTGTTGCCTCGGTGAATGGATTGCTTCCCCCTGATCCGATTGTATCTAAGTCCAAGCCGCTGAAGCTCCAAGTTGGAGCCCTTCATTCGGAACTAATTTTGTTTCTTGTTTTGCCCAAAGCCATCAATCCTGTTCTGCTGGGCCTGCCTTGGCTTCGACTGCATGCCCAAATCCTAGACTGGAATTCCGGAGAGGTTCTCCAATGGGGCTCAAAGTGCCTCGGTCACTGTCTGTTGCAGATCCATCCTGTCCAGCCTCCTCTGCCTCAGTCATTGGCGGGATTGCCCCCTCATTTTGCTCAGTCTGCGGATGTCTTCAGCAAGAGGGAGGCTGAGACGCTGCCTCCACATCGGACTTATGACTGCCTCATTGCACTGGTTCCAAATGCCTCTCTCCCCCATGGACGGGTATATCCTCTATCCATGCCAGAGACTCTATCCATGTCGGCCTATATCAAGGAGAATTTGGAGAGGGGTTTCATACGAAAGTCTTCCTCCCCAGCCGGTGCCGGGTTCTTCTTCGTGAAAACAATAAAATACGGATCTCTTTGAATCTGCATTGACTACCATGGTCTAAACCAGATCACGGTCAAGAACAAATACCCGTTGCCACTTACATCCGAACTGTTTGACCGTATACAAGGAGCAAGGATTTTTTCAAAACTAGACTTGAGTGGAGCTTATAATTTGATCCGAATCCGTCAATGTGACGAGTCGAAGACGGCGTTCAACACCCGAGAATGGCACTATGAATACTTGGTGATGCCCTTTGGACTGTGTAACGCTGCCGCGGTGTTCCAGGAATTTGTCAACGATATCTACCGAGATCTCCTCTATGTCTGTGTTATGGTCTATCTCGATATTTTGATTTCCTGCCCACATACGACGACTTATCGGAGGCATGTCCGTCAGGTTCTACTTCGATTAAGTGAGAATCGTTTATATGCCAAGCTGGAGAAGTGAGTCTTTGAAAATAATTCTCTGCCCTTCCTGGGATACATCATCTCGGATCAAGCTCTCAAGATGGATCCTGAGAAAGTAAAGTCCATTCTGGAATGGCCACATCCTCAAGGCCTGATGTCCATACAGCGTTTCCTGGGATTCACCAATTTCTACTAGCACTTTATCCCAAACTTCTCATCACTGACAGCACCAGTCTCTTCCCTTAGCAAGAAGGATGTGAACGCCAATGTGTGGACTCCAGGGGCAGAATCTGCGTTTATTAGCCTCAAGAAAGCCTTCACTTCAGCCTCGATCCTCCATCATCCTGTCATGTCTCGACAGTTTTCATTGGAGGTGGATGCTTCTTCTGTTGGGGCAGGTGAACTTCTCTTCCAGAGGAGCTCCAAAGAAAAGCAGTAGTATGTGGCTATTATTCGAGACTTTTTTCTTCTGCAGAGTGCAACTACTCTGTTGGGGATCGGGAGCTACTGGTCATCAAATTGGTTCTGGAGGAGTGGAGACATCTGATAGGGGGCGCAGCTCACCCCATCCTGATCTACACAGACCACAAGAACCTCAACTATCTCCAGTCGGCTCAATGACTAAACCCCCATCAAGCCAGGTGGTCGCTGTTCTTCACCCGTTTCCAATTTGTGCTCCACTACCGTCCCGCTAACGAGATTGTGAGCGCCGATGCCCTGTCCAGGTCATTTGAGACGGATGACACGGTGGAGTCCCTTCAAAGTATCATAGACCCATCCTGCATAGTCACTGCCAATCCTTTGCAGGTTAGGGACAGGAGAAGAATTCTCCGCTGGGAACACAGCTCTAAACTGGCTGGGCGCACTGGTGTTCGTAAGACCCGAGACCTGATTACTCGTCACTTCTGGTGGCCCACGCTACCCAAAGATGTTGTGGACTTTGTCTCTTCCTGCACGGTGTGTGCTTCTAACAAGATTGCCCACTCCAAGCCTGCCGGCCTGCTCCAACCTCTGCATGTACCCAATGCCCCCTGGCAGAACATTGCGATGGACTTTATCACAGACCTTCCTCCCTCAGCAGGATGTAACACTGTCTGGTGGTGGTGGACCGGTTTTCAAATATGGCACATTTTATTCCGCTGACCGGCCTACATTCTGTTCCCCGACTGGCGAGTCGCTTCATTCAGCATACTTTCCATTTACATGGCTTGCCCCTTCACATCGTGTCTGATCGGGGGGTTCAATTTACCTCAAAATTCTGGAGAGCCCTCTGTAAACTCCTGGATGTGAGATTGGACTTTTCCTCAGCCTATCGCCCCCAGTCCAATGGGCAAGTCGAGAGGATTAACCAGATCATGGAGAATTATCTCCGCCACTTCATCTCCTTGCAGCATGATAACTGGGTACAGCTTCTTCTATGGGCCAAATTCTCGTATAACAACCACACCAGTGAGTCCACCACTTCCACACCATTCTACATTGTGTACAGTCAACATCCTAGAGTTCCTCTTCCTGTGTCAGCTACATCTCAGGTACCCGCTGCTGACTCTGCATTTGGGGACTTTCTGGCAACAGACCCGGTCCTCTATTTTGCTGGCAGTCGATCACATGAAGGGAAAAGCGGATATAAAGAGAAGAGAGCAGCCTCCGTATCATCCAGGTACCAAAGTCTGGCTGTCCTCAAGGAACATTCGTTTAAAGGTGCCTTCATGCAAGTTTGCTCCCAGGTTCCTCGGTCCTTTTGAGATATTGCAACAGATAAAGCCTGTCTCCTATAAGCTTTGGCTGCCTTCTACCCTCAAAATCCCCAACTCCTTTCATGTGTTCCTCCTGAAGCCTGTGGTCCTAAACCGCTACAGCAAGACTCCCAGTCCCGCAATTTCTCCCAGCGGTTCATATGATGTGTTTGAGGTGAGGGAGATCCTGGACTGCAAAAGGGTAGGAGGAAGGACTTTCTATTTGGTGGACTTGAGAGGGTTTGGTCCTGAGAGTTCCTGGGAGCCGGAAGAGAACCTCAGTGCCCCTCCTCTCATTAAGAAGTTCCTCTCTCGCTCTGGTCCAAAGAAGAGGGGGCGTAAGAGGGGGGATACTGTAGCGTCCAGGGCCGCGGACCGCCGGGTTTACTAACGCCCCGACGGCCACAGCCATGGATCTGTGAGTGCTTGCTCGCATCTCCTTCCTAGGAGATGCCAGTGCTCACTTCCACTCCGATCCGCCGTGTCCCATGGGCGCACGCTCATGCACGGCTTTATAGGGCCAGCGCGCGCACAAATGGATTCATCATGATCAACTGCCCATGATTCCCTGGACTATAAAAAGGGCGCTGCCCTACTGATTGTTGCCTGAGCGTTGTTAGTGTTCCTATGTCAGTCTTGCAAATCGCCCCTTAGTGTTATCCTGTTCCTGTTGTTACCCATGCCCTGTATACCGTGCTGTGCCCTTGTTCCAGAGCCTGTTAGTGTTGGAGTCGTGTCCCTCAGCACCTGCTGTCGTTTGTCACGTCCAGTGCCATCTGCCACATCCAGTGTGATCCTCCATGTCTGGTGCAACCTGCGGTCATCCGTGCGGTCATGCCCATGGCCGCGGGCCGTCAGGCTCACTCACCTCCTGACGCCCGCAGCCATGGATCTGCGAGTGCTGGCCCCAGTCTCCTCCTCAGGAGACGCCAGTGCTCACTTCCAATCACCTCGGCCGGGTCCTGTAGGGAACTGGGAAACGCTATGGCCAAATTAATCATGAAAGTCTTAAAGGGGCAGCGCGTGCATCGGACTTTCATGATTAATTTGGCCATAGCACCCTGGACTATAAGAAGGGCTCAGCCCCTTCCTTCCACGCCTGAGCATTGTTGTCATACCCTAGTTTGTCTATGCAAATTGTCTCCTAGTGTTTCCCAGTTCCCAGTGTTCCCTGCTCCTGTATCCAGTTTCCTGTATCCAGTGTTATCCTGGTCTAGTACCGTGCTGAGCTGAAGTTGTGCTGAGCTGAAGTTGTGCTGTGCTGTAAATCATGCCTGTCCTGCTTCACCACACCTGACGTCTACCTCTGCCTAGTCCCAGCCGAGCCTGCCTTGCTACTGTCCGAGCTGCCACAGGTACCCTATACGAACTATAGACTTTAACCTGCGCCCTGTTGGCCAGCTGCCATACCGCCAAGGTGGTACAGCCCAGTGGGTCCACGAACCCAACGTGACAGTACGCTCAGGCCATGGACCCCGGTGGTCGATCCAAGACCATCACGACGTCGCAGGAGATGTGGGCGGAGACCTCCGGTCTCGACAGGACCAACTCCTCCAAGATTTGAACATTCTCGCACGTCGGCAGGAGGCACAAGCTGCCATTCCCCCTACTACTCCTCCTGGCAGTACTGTTCCTCAGACTACAACTCCTGGCAGCGTGGATCCTCGTTTTTCTTTGCCACTTCCTGATCGCTATGATGGAGACGCAAGTACCTGTCATGGATTTTTGAACCAGTGCCAGATCCACTTCAGCCTGTATCCAAAGGCATTTTCGTCTGATGGCGCAAGGGTCGCTTTCATCATCTCTCTTCTTACTTGCAAGGCTCTTGCGTGGGCGAAACCTATTTGGGAGAGACAAGGACCAGAGACTCGTAACTTCCAGGGCTTCCTCAAGACTTTTCGCATGGTGTTTGAGGAGCCTGGTCGAGTCTCATCTGCAGCGGCTTCCTTGCTAAACCTGTGCCAAGGAGACACCTCCGTGGGCGAGTACGCCATCCACTTCCGCACCTTGGCGGGAGAACTGTTATGGAACAATGAGGCCCAGGTAGCTACATTCTGGCAGGGTCTGTCTCCTAAAATTAAAGACGAACTTGCCGCTCGAGATCTACCATCTACCCTGGATGACCTCATCCTTCGACCCGCCCGGATAGATATGAGGATCCAAGAACGGCTCCAAGAGGCTCGTTGGGAGGGAGGCCATCCTAGTCCAGTCCCATCCTTGCAGCAACCTCTGCTGTCCTCAGGTGCCGACCCTCCTAAGGAGTCTGTGGGGATGGACCAGTGTAAGCTATCCACCCAGGAGAAAACGCAGATGCACTTCGGGACACTGTCTATATTGCGGCCTCGGAGGCCATCTTGTGCGTCTGTGTCCTCAAAAGTCCCAAAGCCTAGGGTTGCTAGGAGAGACAACCTTGGATAAAAAGGGACTTCCGTCTAAATTGTCCATACCAGTGACCATAGTGTCCGGCGAGAGAACGCATCAGGTCTCTGCATATCTGGACTCTGGATCCGCTGCTAATTTCATTTGTAGAGACCTGGTGGATCTTCTTCAATTACCCACTACCCCTCTGGAGAGGCCGTTGACGGTTGCATCTGTGAATGGACTACCTCTGCCAGATCCAGATATTGTTCTTCACTCCGAGCGGTTATCATTCTTTGTCTTGTCCAAGGCCGTTAACCCTGTGTTGCTGGGCCTACCTTGGCTCCGATTACATGCCCCAGTCCTGGACCGGAACTCTGGAGAGGTTCTCCAGTGGGGCCCTGAGTGTCACAACCGTTGCCTGGGACAGATTCGTTCGGCTCAGCCTCCTCTGCCTCAGTCATTGGCAGGATTGCTGTAAAGGATTTGCCAGACACAACTTCTGTGTCGAAGCACGTGGTTAATCAGTCTGCATCTGCTCCTAGGTCTGATAGAGTGACTCGAACTTCTACCACTGAGGCTGGTAGGCTGAGGAGTGGGAGAACCTATCACAACATGGCCAGACGGAGCTAGCTCCCGCCCTCGGTCTATTTATACCTTCATTTCCTGCTCCTCCTTTGCCTGTGATTCTGTCTTGTTTCCTGGCTCTGCTGTTCCTGCTAGCACTATTGACCTCTGATTCAAATTGACCCTGGCTTTACTGACTACTCTCCTGCTCTGCGTTTGGTACCTCGTACACTCCTGGTTTGACTCGTCTCAATCACTACTCTTGTTGCTCACGGTGTTGCCGTAGGCAACTGCCCCATTTCCCTTAGCTTCTGTGTACCCTTGTCTGTTTGTCTGTTGTGCACGTATTGAGCGTAGGGACCGTAGCCCAGTTGTACGCCGTCGCCTAGGACGGGTCGTGCAAGTAGGCAGGGACTGAGTGGCGGGTAGATTAGGGCTCACCTGTGTGTCTCCCTACCCCGGCCATCACATAATCACAGGCTCATATACCTTTTCTACCCTGGTTCCTACTACTATGGACCCCCTTGGGACCCTGGCTCAGCAAATGCAGGGTCTCTCCCTACAGTTTCAAGCCCTGGCTCAGAGGTGCGACCAGCTTGATGCCAACCAGCTAGTGCCCTCCACCTCACCTCTTGAACCCCATCTCAAGTTGCCTGACCGGTTCTCAGGGGACCGGAAGACTTTTTTCTCCTTTCGGGAGAATTGTAGACTCTATTTCCGTCTAAGGCCCCACTCAGGTTCTGAGAGCCAACGAGTGGGTATTATTGTCTCCCGGCTCCAGGACGGCCCCCAAGAATGGGCCTTCTCCTTGGCTCCTGATGCCCCTGAACTTTCCTCTGTTGACCTTTCTTTTTCGCTCTCGGGCTCATCTATGACGAGACTGACAAGACTGCCTTTGCCGAGAGTCAGCTGGTGACCTTACGTCAGGGTAAGAGACCCGTTGAAGAGTACTGTTCTGACTTTAGGAAGTGGTGTGTATCTTCTCGCTGGAATGACCCTGCCTTGAGGTGCCAGTTTAGATTGGGTCTCTCGAACGGTCTGAAGGACCTGTTAGTTAGCTATCCCTCTTCTGACTCTCTAGATCAGGTTATGGCTTTAGCGGTATGTCTTGACCGACGTCTCAGGGAACGAAGACTTGAACGTTTTTGTGCCTTCTCCTCTGGCTCCCCCATGATGGCTCCCGAGGTTCCGTTGCTTCGTTCTTCCACGGAAAACTCGGATGAACCAATGCAACTTGGGGCCTCCGTGTCTCCCCAACAACGTAGAGAGCTCCGCAGGAAGAATGGTCTCTGCTTCTACTGTGGGGATGACAAGCATCAAGTGAACGACTGTCCTAGGCGAAAGATTACTCCAGCCATAAAAGTTCCGCGCCTAAGTAACCATCAGGGAGGTCGCTTGGGCGCACAGGTATTTCCTGTAAATATGAAACCTAATAAGATCTTGCTTCCCTTTAAGGTCTCTTTTGAGGGTAGGTTTGCCACCGGCAGTGCCTTCGTGGATTCAGGTTCTTCTGCTAACATTATATCTGTGGAATTTGCTATGTCTCTATATATGCCATTGATTGAATTGCCTAAACCTGTCCCGGTAGTGGGTATCAACTCCACCCCACTTGCTAATGGTTATTTTACGCAGAATTCCCCTGTTTTTGAACTCATTGTTGGCTCCATTCATTTGGAGCAGTGTTCTGTACTGGTGATGCAGGGATTATCGTCCGATTTGGTTTTAGGCCTTCCCTGGTTGCAGATGCATAATCCCACGTTTAACTGGAGTACTGGGGATCTTACTAAATGGGGTAATGAATGCATGACGTCCTGTTTTTCTGTTAATTTTATTTCTCTCCCTGAGGAGGTGAACACTCTACCTGACTTTATTCAGGACTTCGCTGATATTTTTTCTAAAAAAGGCCTCCGAAGTGTTACCTCCTCATAGAGAATACGATTGCGCAATCGATTTGGTACCAGGAGCTAAGCTCCCTAAAGGTAGGATTTTTAATCTCTCTTGTCCCGAACGTGAGGCCATGAGAGAATATATCCAGGAAAGCCTGGCCAAGGGTTACATTCGCCCCTCTACGTCTCCAGTAGGTGCTGGCTTCTTCTTCGTAGGGAAGAAGGATGGTGGTCTTAGGCCGTGAATCGATTACCGAAACTTGAATAAGGTCACTGTAAGGAACCAGTATCCCCTTCCTTTGATTGCTGATCTCTTCAATCAGGTTCAGGGGGCCCAATGGTTCTCTAAGTTTGTGTAATGCTCCTGCGGTCTTCCAGAATTTCATAAATGAGATTTTAAGAGACTACCTGGGGGTATTTCTTGTAGTGTACCTTGATGACATACTTGTGTTTTCCAAGGACTGGTCCTCCCACATTGAGCATGTCAGGAATGTGCTCCAGGCCCTTCAGGGAAAACAAACTCTTTGCTAAATCCGAAAAACGTGTGTTTGGGGTGCAGGAGATACAATTTTTGGGTCAAATTCTCACTCCTAATGAATTTCGCATGGACCCTACCAAGGTTCAGGCTGTGGCGGAATGGGTCCAACCTGCCGCCCTGAAGGCTTTACAGTGCTTCCTGGGGTTCGCTAATTATTACAGGAGATTTATTGCTAACTTCTCGGTCATCGCTAAGCCTCTTACGGACCTTACTCGCAAAGGTGCTGATCTCTTCCACTGGCCTCCAGAGGCGGTGCAGGCTTTTGAGGTCCTTAAGAGGTGCTTTGTCTCGGTCCCAGTGCTGATTCAGCCTAACCAAATGGAGCCATTCATCGTGGAGGTTGACGCCTCCGAGGTGGGAGTGGGTGCTGTCTTGTCCCAGGGTACTAGGTCTCTCACCCATCTCCGTCCCTCTGCCTACTTCTCCAGGAAGTTCTCCCACTGAGAGTAACTATGATATTGGCAACTGCGAACTCTTAGCCATTAAATGGGCATTTGAAGAGTGGCGCCTCTTCCTGGAGGGGGCTAGGCACCAGGTAAGGGTCCTTACCGACCACAAAAATCTGGTTTTCCTAGAATCTGCCCGGAGGCTAAACCCGAGACAAGCTCGATGGGCGTTGTTTTTTACTAGATTCAACTTTATGGTCACCTATAGTGCTGGGTCTAAGAATATTAAAGCTGATGCACTCTCGCGTAGCTTCATGGCCAGCCCTTCTCCTGAGGAGGATCCTGCTTGTGTTTTGCCCCCAGGTATAATCATATCCTCTGTTGATTCTGACTTAGCCTCTGAAATTGCGGCTGATCAAGCTTCAGCTCCCGGGAACCTTCCTGAGAACAAGCTGTTTGTTCCCCTGCAATTCCGGCTAAGGGTACTCAGGGAGAATCATGACTCTGCACTATCTGGCCATCCAGGCATCCTGGGTACCAAGCACCTTATTTCTAGAACATATTGGTGGCCTGTGTTGCTTAAAGACATTAAGGCCTACCTCGCCGATTGTGAAACTTGTGCTTGGTCCAAGACTCCCAGGTCCTGACCAGCGGGCTTACTATGTTCTTTGCCCATTCCCCATAGACCTTGGAGCCATATCTCCATGGATTTTATCACCAATCTGCCTCCATCCCAAAGCAAGTCGGCGGTATGGGTTGTAGTAGACTGCTTCAGCAAGATGTCCCACTTTGTACCCCTCAAGAAACTACCCAATGCCAAGACGTTAGCTACCTTGTTTGTCAAACACATCCTGCGTCTCCATGGGGTTCCTGTCAATATTGTTTCTGACAGAGGGGTACAATTTGTTTCATTGTTTTGGAGAGCCTTCTGTGAGAAGATGGAGGTTGATCTGTCCTTCTCCTCGGCCTTCCATCTTGAAACTAATGGCCAAACTGAGAGGACTAATCAGTCTCTAGAACAATATTTAAGGTGTTTTAACTCAGACTGTCAAGATGATTGGGTCTCCTTCATTCCCCTCGCCGAATTTTCCCTTAATAACCGGGTCAGTAACTCGTCGGGGGTCTCCCCCTTTTTCTGTAATTTTGGGTTTAATCCACGGTTCTCCTCCGTTTCACCTGGTGGTTCCAACAATCCCGAGGTAGATGTCGTTCATCGGGAACTGTGCACAGTCTTGGCCCAGGTTCAGAAGAACCTAGAGGCATCCGAGAGCATACAAAAGACTCAGGTAGTTAGAAGACGTTCTGCTAACCCCTTGTTTGTGGTCGGGGATCTGGTGTGGCTGTCTTAAAAAAAATTGCGTCTTAAAGTTCCATCAAAAAAATTTGCTCCCCGGTATATAGGGCCATACAAGGTCATTGAGGTCCTTAACCTTGTCTCCTTCCGGCTGGAGTTACCCCAGTCTTTTCAAATACACGACATGTTTCATGCCTCCCTCCTGAAACGCTGCTCCCCATCCTTGGCAACCTCGAGGAAACCTCCGGTCCCTGTTCTCACCCCTGAAGGGGTAGAATTCGAGGTGGCCAAGATTGTGGACAGCAGGATGGTCCAAGGCTCCCTCCAGTACCTGGTCCATTGGAGAGGATACGGGCCTGAGGAGAGGACTTGGGTACCCGCCCGGGATGTTCACGCTGGGGTATTGCACAGGAGGTTCCATCTTCAGTTCCCCAATAAGCCAGGTCCACCTAGGAAGGGTCCAGTGGCCCCTCATAAAAGGGGGGGGGGGTACTGTAAAGGATTTGCCAGACACAGCTTCTCTGTCGACGCCCGTGGTTAATCAGTCTGCATCTGCTCCTAGGTCTGATAGAGTGACTCGATCTTCTACCACTCAGGCTGGTAGGCTGAGGAGTGGGAGAAACTATCGCAGCCTGGCCAGACAGAGCTAGCTCCCGCCCTTGGTCTATTTATACCTTAATTTCCTGCTCCTCCTTTGCCTGTGATTCTGTCTTGTTTCCTGGCTCTGCTGTTCCTGCTAGCACTATTGACGTCTGCTTCAAATTGACCCTGGCTTTACTGACTACGCTTCTGCTCTGCGTTTGGTACCTCGTACACTCCTGGTTTGACTTGGCTTGTTCACTACTCTTGTTGCTCATGGTGTCGCCGTGGGCAACTGCCCCATTTCCCTTAGCTTCTGTGTACCCTTGTCTGTTTGTCTGTTGTGCACGTATTGAGCGTAGGGACCGTCACCCAGTTGTACGCCGTCGCCTAAGACGGGTCGTGCAAGTAGGCAGGGACTGAGTGGTGGGTAGATTAGGGCTCAGCTGTCTGTCTCCCTACCCCGGCCATTACAATTGCCTGGTCATTATTCTGCATTTTTGGATGTCTTCAGCAAGAGGGAGGCAGGGACGCTGCCCCCACACAGAGCGTATGACTGCCCTATTGAGCGGATTCCTGGTGCATCCCTTCCCCCGTGGTAGGGTATATCCTCTCTCCTTTCCAGAGACTCAGTTCATGTCCGCCTATGTTAAAGAGAACTTGGAGAGGGGCTTCATACGGAAATCTTCCTCTCCAGCAGGAGCCGGGTTCTTATTCGTCAAGAAAAAGGATGGTTCTCTATGTCCCTCTATCGACTACCGGGGTCTCAATCAGATCACTGTGAAAAATAAGTATCCGTTGCCACTGATCTCAGAACTGTGTGATCGTATACGTGGTGCCAAGATATTTTCCAAACTAGACCTGCGTGGGGCTTACAACCTAATCCGGATTCGCCGGGGTGACGAATGGAAGACTGCATTTAACACCCGTGATGGACACTATGAGAACCTAGTAATGCCCTTCGGCCTGTGTAATGCTTATGCGGTCTTCGAGTTTATTAATGACATCTTCCGTGACCTCCTCTATTTTTGTGTTGTGGTCTATCTTGATGACATCTTGATTTTTACTCCAGACCCTATGACATGTCCATCTAATTTTTCTGCGGTTAAGGGAGAATCGTCTGTACGCCAAGTTGGAGAATTGCGTGTTTGAGAGAGATGCTCTACCCTTCCTGGGCTACATCGTCTCGAATCGAGGGCTCGAGATGGATCCTGAAAAGGTAAAGTCCGTCCTGGAATGGCCACGTCCTCAAGGACTGAGGGCCATACAGCGCTTTCTGGAATTCACCCAAATTTTACAGACAGTTTATCCCAAACTTCTCCTCACTGACTTCTCCCATCTCTAACCTCACCAAGAAGGGCATGAACGCCAAGGTGTGGACTCCTGAGGAAGAGTCCGCATTCAATAGCCTGAAGAATGCCTTCACGTCAGCCTCTATCCTCCATCATCCAGATATTTCCCTACAGTTCTCGTTGGAGGTGGACGAATCCTCTGTCGGTGCTGGCGTACCCCTGTTCCAGAGAGGTTCCAAGGGCAAGTCAATGGTATGTGGATATTTCTCTAAGCTCTTCTCTTCCGCAGAACGCAACTGCTCGATTGGGGTTCGGGAGCTACTGGCCATCAAATTGGCTCTGGAGGAGTGGAGACATCTATTAGAGGGCGCAGCTCATCCTATTTATGGACCACAAGAACCTCACTTATCTCCAAACGGACCAACGACTGAATCCTCATCCGGCCAGGTGGTCGCTGTTTTTTTTACCAGGTTCCAGTTTGAGCTCCATTATCGCCTGGCTGCCAAAAATGTGAGGGCCGATGCCTTGTCCAGGTCTTTCGAGACAGAAGACACCATGGAGATTCCACAGAACATTATTGATCCGTCTTGAATTGTCTCAGTTAACCGCCTGCAAGTTGGGGACATTCCTCCAGGGAAGGCTTTTGTGCACCCTGCTAACAGAGGGAGAATCCTCCGCTGGGGACAATCCTCTAGACAGGCAGGTCACGCAGGTACCCGTAAGACCCAAGATCTGATTGCCCGTCATTTCTGGAGGCCCACGCTGCCCAAAGATATTATGGACTTTGTGTCTTCCTGTTCATTGTGTGCAGCTAACAAGGTCGCTCACTCTAGACCTGCTGGTCTGCTCCAGCCATTGCCTGTGCCCGATGCTCCCTGGCAGCATATAGCTATGGACTTCATCACTGACCTGCCCCTCTCTGCGGGATGCAGTACTGTCTGGGTGGTGGTGGACCGATTTTCGTTCCTCTGACCGGTCTTCCTTCTGCTCCTCAACTGGCCAAGCTTTTCATCCAACACATCTTCCGCTTGCACGGCTTGCCACAGCATATTGTGTCTGATCGGTGGATTTAATTCACCTCGAAGTTCTGGAGAGCCCTCTGCGGACTCCTAGGTGTAAAGTTGGACTTTTCTTCAGCCTACCATGCTCAGTCCAATGGTCGGGTCGAGAGTATCAATCAGATCTTGGAGAACTACCTGTGCCATTTCTTCTCCAAGCAGCATGATGACTGGGTGCAGTTGATCCCGTGGGCTGAATTTTCCTACAATGATCATACCAGCGAGTCCACATGGAAGACACCGTTCTTTATTGTCTATGGCCAATACCCACGAATTCCTCTCCCGGTGCCTGATACGTCCGAGGTACCAGCGGATGACACTGCTTTTAAGGACTTTTTGCAGATCTGGCAGCAGACTCGATACTCCATCCTGCTGGCGGTTGACCGCATGAAACGGAAGGTGGACACAAGGAGAAGAGAACCGCCTCAGTTTCTCCCCGGCATGAAGGTCTGGCTGTTCTCCAGGAATATCCGACTGAGGGTGCCATCTTACAAGTTTGCTCCCAGGTTCCTCGGACCCTACGAGATCCTGCAGCAGATCAACCCTGTCACCTACAAGCTTTGGCTGCCTCCTACCCTCAAGATTCCCAACTCCTTCCATGTCTCCCTCCTGAAACCGGTGGTTCAGAACCGCTCTACCAAGACTCCTAGCCCTGCGGTTGCCTCCAGCTTCTGACACCTTCGAAATTAAGGAGATCTTGGACACCAAGAAAGTAAGAGGAAAGATTTTTTATTTGGTGGATTGGAGGGGGTTTGGTCCTGAAGAGAGGTCCTGGGAGCCAGAGGAGAACCTCAATGCTCCTACCCTTCTGAAGAAGTTTCTCTCTCGCTCTGGTCCCAAGAAGAGGGAGCGTAAGAGGGGGGGGGTACGGTCATGCCCATGGCCGCGGGCCGTCAGGCTCACTCACCTCCTGACGTCCCACAGCCATGGATCTGCGAGCGTTGGCCCCAGTCTTCTCCTCAGGAGACGCCAGCGCTCACCACGGCTGGGCTCGTGCCCACTCTTAAAAGGGGCAGCGCGCGAATCGGACTTTCATGATTAATTTGGGCATAGCACCCTGGACTATGAGAAGGGCTCAGCCCCTTCCTTCCACGACTGAGCGTTGTTGTCATACCCTAGTTTGTCTATGCAAATGGTCTCCTAGTGTTTCCCAGTGTTCCCTGCTCCTGTATCCCGTGTTATCCTGGGCTAGTGCCGTGCTAAGCTGAAGTCGTGCTGTGCTGTATACCATGCCTGTCCTGCTTCACCACGCCTGACGTCTACCTGCTGCCTAGTCCCAGCCTGCCTTGCTACTATCCGAGTTGCCACAGGTACCCTATACGAACTACAGACTTTAACTTGCGCCCTGTTGGCCTGCTGCCATACCGTCAAGGTGGTACGGCCCAGTGGGTCCACGAACCCAACGTGACACGTGCCAAAGCCTCGGCCACTGTCTGGACTATTTAGATATCCCAGTGCGGGACTTTGTATTGCTGGGGTACTCTGTTTTTTGGCCAGCTGCCTCCCCGCTACGGCGGTGCGGCCTAGTGTGTCCACATACCCACAGACCGTGACAGAGTCACATTACATATGAAATAGAAAATAAATTGTTTACAAAGAATTTGACAAATCTAAAATCGCTGTTAATTGTTTTAACAATTTACAGCTATTTTCTAATAAATACAAGTAAAATTTCCAAACAAAAAACTTGAGTGTGTGGCAGTGATGTTGTACTTGGTCAAAGTCTAGCTTTGTTTATAGCCCTGCCAAGAATTTGTTATACAATTCTGACCCAAGAGACACATAGTATGGTTCTTAGGGCCTGTTCACCTCAGCATTGGTTTCCGTTTATGGTTTCAGTAGCAGCTTTCCATCGGAGGAACCCATGAATGGAAAGCCAAACGGAAACCAAGGCTTCCGTTTGCATTACCATTGATTCAATGGTAATGCTTCCAAAGCAAATAGTTTGCGTTTGTCTCCGTTCCATAAGGTTTCTGTTTTTTCGCAGTCGACTATGCTATTGTTTCCGCTTAAAAAACGTAAACCTTACGGAATGGACCAAGCAGAAACCATTTGCAACGGAGGCATTACCATTGAATCAATGCAAACGGAAGCCTTGGTTTGCGTTTGGCTTTCCGTTCATGGGTTCCTCCGATGGAAAGCTGCTATGGAACCCATGAATGGAAACCAACGCTGATGTGAACAGGCCCTTAGCCATTTATTTATTTAATTAATTTATATAGTGACAACATATTCCACAGGGCTGTACAGAGAGTAATCATGTGACATGCATGGAGTCAATGGTGCACAGTAGTATATGCAGATGCCAACAGCTGGGCAGCCACAAGCTATAACACAATGACCCGGTTTAAAAATAAATAAATATTTCTTCCGTTGGGATAACCCTAGGAGGTCCTATCCTCAGCTGCAAGTGGGCATGCACACTAACTGGGAAATGGACAGCTCTTATTCACAATTATTCTAATACATAGTTAGAAATATTACATTAGAAATGAAAAAAAAAAAAAAAGTCTTTTTACCCAGGTTTATAGAACTAGAGATGGGTGAAATAAGTACTGTAAGAGCTTATGATTTGTAAGGCCATGTTGATATGATGTGGATTTTTCACCCAAAACGTACAATTAAGGTTCTGTTCATATCAGCGTTGTCCTTCCGTTGAGGGGTTCCGGAGGTTTCTGTCGGGTTAACCCCTCAATGGAAATGCAAACTGAAACCTTAGCTTCAGTTTCCCACACCATTGATCTCAATGGTGACGGAAACGTTTGCTAAAGGTTTCCGTTTGTCACCATTGTGACAGGGTTCCGTTGTTTTGACGGAATCAATAGTGCAGTCTATAGCTACGCTATTAATTCCGTCAAAAACAACGGAAACCTGTCACAACGGTTAGCAATGTTTCTGTCACCATTGAGATCAATGGTGATGCAAACGGAAGCTAAGTTTTCTGTTTGCCTTTCCGTTGAGGGGTTAACCAGACGGAAACCTCAGACGGTACCCCTTAACGGAAGGGCAACGCTGATGTGAACAGGCCCTAAGTTTAGTATAATTTAGAAAACCCCATTCACATGCCGATTTGAGGTTACGCCGCAAATTTTCTGTGAATTAGCCACGGATTGTATTTAAATGAGAAGATCAAAATCAGCATGTAAGTTCATGCAGAAAGAATCTGCAGCATGTGAACCTCACTCGTACAGTATTTTAATAATAATATATTGTTCAGACATCTGAGACAAGAACATTTTCTTGCTTGCTCCTCAAGGTGGTTTTACACGGGCAGATTTTCTGCCTGATAACGTGCACTGATCAACATTAACAGCATGTCGATCTGCAGTCGTTTTCTCCATTTATATTATTAAATGATCAGGAGTATGGGGACAAACGATCAGTAATATGATTGTTCGTCCCTATACAGTTTGCATATTGTCCACAGTATATCCTGCTTACACGGGGAGATGTGCTGCTGACAAATTACTATTTTTATATTGGTATAAAAGGATGCAATCAGCCGACAAATTTTTCTGTGCTGGCGTCTGTCTGTCTCTGAATGAGTCTAAGGCCCCATGCACACGACCGTGCCAGCAATCACGGCCCGCGATTGCGGGCACGGCCGGCCGCTGACTGACAGCCGCATTTTCGGGCCGTGCTCCCATACAAAGTATGGGAGCACGGCCCGCAAAATGCGAAAGAACGGACATGTTCCATAATTCCCGGAACATTTCCACGGCACGGACACCCTTCCATAGTGCTACGGAAAGGTGTCAGTGTTCAATGAAAGTGAATGACTCCGTTTTTGCGGACCGCAGTTGCGGTCCGCAAAAACGGAGGTTTTTTACGGTCGTGTGCATGGGGCCTTAAGGCTTCAGTTTTGCAGTTTACGTGAGATCACATTATGGACTGGGCCAATCAACTGTAAACATGTAGAGGGAGCTACAAAATTAAGATATACAGATTCATTTCAGGAGGATAACATTTATGAAGAAAAATGGCAATAACCTCATGTAGTGCAGAATACATTGATTATATCCTACTAAAACGATTTGTGCAGAATCATAGAATAAAGAGCATTTTATGGCGTTGTGGCAGGCTTAGAGACTAACATAACATATACATAGTTACATAGTTGATGAGGTTGAAAGAAAAAAAAAGACACAGGTCCATCAAGTCCAACCTATAATCCTACCATCTTAATCCAGAGGAAGGCAGAGCCCCCATTAGGTTTATGCCAATTGCATCATTAGGGGAAAAACTTCTCCCCGACTAAAAACATGGGAATCAGAAGAAATCCCCAGATGAACATCCCATCTGCAGAATCTTATACTCATAACCTGTAATATTATATTTTTCAAGAAAGGAATCAAGGTCCTTCTTGTAATTGCTCAAAGAATCAACGACCACAACTTCCTGTGGCAGAGAGTTCCATAGTGTGACTGCTCTTACAGTAAAGAATCCCCGTCTGTGGTGATGATGGTGAAACCTTCTTTCCCCTAGACTTAGAGATGCCCCCTTGTCCTTGTTACAGGCCTAGGTGTAAAAAGATCATTAGAAAGATCTCTGTACTGTCCAGTTATATATTTGTACATTGTAATTAGATCGCCCCTATACCGTCTTTTTTCTCAACTGAATAGCCCCAAGTTTGATAACCTTTCTTGGTACTGCAATCCACCCATTCCCATAATTACCTTGGTCGCCTTTATTTGCACACGTTCTAGTTCAGCCATGTCCTTCTTATACACAGATTCCAAAATTGTGAACAATATTCCATGTGTGGTCTGACTAGTGATTTATATAGAGCCAAAACTATGCTCTCGTCATGAGCATCTATTCCTCTTTTGATGCACCCCATATTATATAACAGTAGTGGGTAAATAATTAGATCTACACTTCAACTGTTACCTTCTTTTATTGATATTTTTTATGTGTTCTCTGGAACTATAACATCAATGACCTATCCTTAGATTGATGATATTTTTACTTTTCCCACAGAGTTATTTATCAAGGTTGGCTAAAGAAGGTCCAGATATGAATGACAAAGAAACTACTAATTCACATGAAGATGTTGGGATTGTTCCGCAGTTTCAGAAAAGCAAACCCTGAGGAATTAGCAAGCTGCCTGGTGTAGAAGACTTATTGCCATGGTCTGTACGGACATACAGGTCATTTGAATTGTGAAATAATTCTGGAAAAGGAAAGAAGAAATTTGTGGACAAGGGTTGTGAATGTCAGCTTGTTAAAGAGCCCTTCTAGAAAACATTGTGGAGAACAAGACCAAGTTATAACTCCAATATACAGGCTGTGAAGCAGCAGTCACATCCAATGTTAGATCGGTTTCATAAACATTTCTTCACATATGAAGACTACATGATCAGTTTATGAAGTAAGGAAGGTTATGTTTATGCACCCAGAATAGATAAAGGAAACCAAACCAAGTCCAGAACACTGGGACTGAGTCATTTTCCTTGTGATTCATTATAGCTAGTTTAAAACTACAAGCTGTAATTTAAGAAATACCGTTCAAATTGCCCCCAAGAAAAGAAAAATTATCCTTGGAATTTCAGTGCAAATGTTTTAAATAGAAATGCTAAATAGTATAGAAAAAGCTATAGACTGTAACATGGGTGATCTTAATTGTTGTTATAAACATAGTGCCTTGCATACATTTGCAGATTTTAATATGCAGAAATGAGCCCCTGTGTGCCTTAGGTTTGTAAATGCATATTTTACAATTGAGGATATTTTATAAGATTCTGATTTCTCAGGGATATTTTTTCTTACAGAATTATAACTCATCCAGATTATAATGTATTATTATGACCAGTACCTCAGAGCGAAAACACAAAAGAATTCAGATGTTTCAATGTGATTATGTCTCTAATATTAATGAAACAATGCTACTACTACTACAAATGTTACATTCACTATATCAGATTCTCAGAACGGCAATGCACTGTTTTACTGCTGTTTTTAGTTCTTGTTTTGAGAGACTTACAATAATTATAAGTTCTTCTGAAATGTCAAAGTATATTTATGAGCTTGAAGCGTGCAGTGTAATGCACAGAATTCAAGAAAGTTAACGTAGGGCCTGTTCACATCAGCATTCGCTTTCCGTTCAGGGGTTCTGTCGGAGGTTTACGTTGTGGAACCTCGCAATGGAAAGTCAAATGGAAACCTCAGCTTGATATCAATGATGATATCAATGATGATGTAAACGGAAGCTGTGGTTTCCGTTTGACTTTCCGTTGTGGAGTTCCACGACGGAAACCTCAGACGGAACCCCCGAATGGAAAGCGAACGCTGATGTGAACCGGCCCTTAAATGTGGGCCTGATATGTAGTTACAACAATTTTCATATACATTGTAGAGCCTAAATAAATGACTAATAACAATGCACATTCGTAAAATATGTACAGCAACTAATAAAACGTAAGAATTACTGAGATGTTAAGAGACGTTACAAATCTAGATATTTTAGATAAGATCGTTTACATGGGCGTAGGGGGTGCAGAGGTAAAAGTTGCACCCGGGCCCTGGAACCTGAGAGGACCTGAAGGCTTCTCTGTCACATAAGAGAAGAATATTATAAATGGCACATGGCAGGTGGAGGCCGTTTTACTGTTTTAGCTTTGGTGGCCAAGTTACCCCTTTGGTTGTACATTGCTGTGGATTATATTAATGCTGTAAACAAAGGGTAGATAACAAGAGGGTAGGAAGATAATATTTTTTTAAGAACGACATTGAGAAACTAAGTAGAAACTTTTTTTTTTTTTAGAAGACACTTTCATCAGAAAGTGATTTTTTTTAATACTTTTAATCACCTCATTATCACTAAAGTGAAAGTAATAATGCTTGAGCCAAGATAAGCCGCTTTCACATTGAAAAAGGGAAAGGGAAAATTGTAGACAGCTGACAGAGGAGAGTGAGGGCCAGGATTATGTTGTGAGAGCTGGTGATGTTACAGCTCATCTCCAGACTCCATTATATCTGCTGTAAAGCTTACCCTCTCATGCTCTGTACAGAGGGTGTTTCTCCGTATTTCAGGAAAAGTTCACACACTTCATTGAATGATTTTAATGCACTATTTTTCTACAAGTTTTCCTATGAAAATAAGCAAGTGACGTAGAGGGAATGAATGAAACACAACACTGGCCACTATTAACAATAATTGTGGTCGCTAATGTTTTCTAGTAGTCTGTTTGCAAACCAATGATTTGCTTCTTGACACTTCATACAAAACACTTCTATAGTTGACTGTAGTATGAATGTGTGCACAGTTCAGGCCACGTCACTTATACTGAGCTTTCAGTCACCATTTACTAGAAACATGCTGTGTGACACAATATGGGTTTTATTTAATAAATGTATTTGATTCCTAAGGACGATCCTTAGCATTCCTTCCCTAAAAATAAAGTAGTGCTCACTTCTGATATGTGCATGTTAGCCCACCCTGGACATGGTGAAATGTATTCCGATAAGCTCACTGGTCAATATGTATATAAGATATTACAATTTTAACAAGCTTTTTAAGTTTGATAACTTATTTATAATGTGAATTTTAACTTTTTACTACTTTTAAATATCTGGTTCACCAGTAATCTATCTGAAACACAAAATACAAAGAATATTTATTGAAATTTTATATTTTTGTGCTTGTGTAATTTATAGTTTAGAGTGTTAGTTTTTCTGATATAAGATTTGTTACATGTAGAGCAGCACTGGTATGAGCAGTGATGGAGATTACTGCTAAACTTTTAACATGAGGGAGTGTCCTTAATAATTGCAATATAACAAAGTTGCTTTAGGAATTTAAAACAAAGAGAACAGTGCAACTACAATTACACACCTCTCTAAAAGAAAATATTTGCATACATTTGGAGTGTTTAAAGAGGCTCTATCACCACATTATAAGTGCCCTATCTCCTATATAAGAAGATTGGCGCTATAATGTAGGTGACTGTAATGCTTTTTATTTAGAAAAATTATCTATTTTAAACCACTTTATGAGCGATTCCAGTAAGGCAAGCGTAATCTCGTTTGAAATGACAGGTTACATCGTAATCTCGCGAGATTACTCTTGCCTTGCTGGAATCTCACAGAAAAGATTCAGAAGTGTCAGGATTCTGAATAAACATCACGTCCAGTCTGATAGTGATGTATATTCATTATCAGGACACTACAGTAATGTTAGTGTTTGTGTATGTAGCTGCACATAGCGATAGAACTATATCGCTAGTGCAGTGTAAATGAATGGAGAGGAGTGCATGAGGCTGATTGGTCAGCGTCATACACTCCTCTGTACAACGCCCACTTGGACAAACGTAAAAACACGCCCACTTGGGCATTAAGAAACTCATTAGCATAAAGCTAAAAATCGCTCATAAAGTGGTTTCAAATAGATCGTTTTTCTAAATAAAAAGCATTACTGTCACCTACATTACAGCGCCGATCTCCTTATATAGGAGACAGGGCACTTATAATGTGGTGACAGAGTCTCTTTAAGGCCCTTTTTTCCTGTAGCCACCATTAGATTCTGATCTGTGTACAATGGTACATAACTCCTATTGACCTAAATGGGAGGTTCATACAGTTTGGTCCACTATTGATGGCAAGAGGCAGTTGAGGTTTTAGGGCTTATTCAGATGAGAGAGGGAAAGTCGGAAGTGCAACAGCATTTTGTTTTTTTTAACGGACGTCACATAGCTGCATTAAAATTAATGAATGTCTTAGGCGCTATTCACACGGCCGTTTTTTTTTTAACAGACTGTGTGAACGGCCCGGGAAAAAATAGGACATGTCCTATTTTTGCACGTGTTCCCGGATCCCTCAATAGACTCAGGTCTATGAGGGATCCGTGAAAAAGGCCCCGCACGGGTGCAAATCGGCCGTGAAAAACTGTCATTTTTCATAGCCTATTTGACACCCGGTCGTGTGAATATAGCGTGTGTGCGGAGGAACAGTGCTCTCCATGAAAGGAAGAGAACAGCAAACTCTCATCAAGTACATTGGAAAAACATTGCAAAATCATTTACACTGTTGATTACCAATGGTAGGTACATTTATGTAATACACATGATGCAAATATATAAACATCTGTAAGTATTTCAGTAAGAGTCATTGTTCTCCATTATATGCAAGTGCATGCCTGCCCAATAAATAAAAGCCCAACCACGGAAAGTATGAAAGAACCCATTTGGATATAAGGAGTAAAATTAGATCTCTGGATCTGCAATGATGCGTCTGAATCATAGAGTGAGACTTTACCATATAGCAAACTGACTGCTGTGACAGATTCCCTTTATATGATCACCTTCATCTGCCAAGGAAAGGTACAGCAAATAAAACACTGCAGATCATAACAGTTTATGGAGCTCTCTGCAGACATAAGAGGTTTAAGTAAATAAAACAACCAATTAAATGATACAAGTTTATATAACAATACAATTGTGTGCCAGCTTGATTGTGAACTGAAAATCAACAAGTATGTAGACAATGACTCGCAGTGAAATATAGTATTAAAGATTGTCCGGACTAATATAAACGAAGCTTAAAAGTGTTTTCCCACTTTATTTGCCATAAATGTCTGAAAGATGCGAGTCCCACACCTATGTTGAGAACAGCGATCCCCTGATCCCTGTCTGGTGAGGTGGCCGCCGGCTGTAGAGACTTTCTAATTTCACTTCTATAGGAGTTATGGACTCAGCGTCTTCTATCAGACATTTATGGCATATCTTGTGGATAGGCCCTAAATATCTGTGACGGCATTACCCCTTTTTCATTGTATAATTAAAAGTTCTGAAAATGTCTAATATAATTTGATTTTTAATTGATCACTGTTCAGCATCTCTACTTTTTGGAAGTGAATGGAAACATTATTGTTTACATCCGAAGGCTGAAAACCCCATGCAGACTTAATAGGGTTTTCCGAGTTATTTAAAAAAATGGCCACGGTAGGAGGAATGCGAAAAAAACCCAAAAAAAACATTGTTCACCTCACAGATACCGTCGTTCCAGCGCGGAAGCTTCCGGTCCTCCCTGCCGCTATGTATTGACACCGCTGCAGTGATGATGCGCTTGTATACCCACATGATCGCTGCAGCCAATCACTGGCCTTAGTGGGCAGACGGCACAGGATCGCTGAGGCCAGTGCTTGACTGCAACGATTATGTGGGTATATGTCAATAAACAGCAGCGGGGAGGAACGGAGCGGCGGCGATCTGTGAGGTGAATAATGGCTTTTTTTTGCATTCCTCCTACCTTGGCCAATTTTTTTAATAACTCGGAAAACCCCTTTAGTATTTCTCACAGCTGTGGGATTGCTACAATGTATGCAGTCTAGACAATCCTCTATGAGCTAGGCAATGCAACAGTACAAAACTCTCTATTGTCCAGAGGGTCTGCCACAATGTATCAGAGTTGTGTAAGTAAGGGCCTGTTCACATCACCGTTCGCTTTCCGTCGGAGGTTTCCGTCGTGTGAACCCCGCAACGGAAAGTGAAAGCACAGCTTCCGTTTCAGTCACCATTGATCTCAATGGTGACGGAAACATCGCTAATGGTTTCCCTTCACTATTCCGGCAGGTTTCCGTTTTAATGACGGAATCAATAGCGCAGTCGACTCCGCTATTGATTCCGTCGGAAAACCGGAAACCTGCCGGAATGGTGACGAACGGAAACCATTAGCGATGTTTCTGTCACCATTGAGATCAATGGTGACTGAAACGGAAGCTGTGCTTTCACTTTCACTTTCCGTTGCGGGGTTCACCCGACGGAAACCTCTGACGGAACCACGGAACGGAAATGAACGGTGATGTGAACAGGCTCTAAGAGCTATAAACTTGCAGTCTAGACTGTTTAGCTTTTCTTGGATTAAACTTGATACCTTCTTGCAACGCCTCAGTATAACTAGGTCTGCTTGGGTTTTTCAGCCTCTAGGTGTAAACCAGAATGTTTTCATTCATTGACAGCAAGTGAGAATCTGCAAACATTGTAAAATGATACACAAACACATTACACAATGATTATGCTTAGTTTATTTAACAATGGACAACCCCTTGAATGATCAAATACATGTAAACCTCTTTACCTTAGAAGCCGTATACATTTTAATCTTTAATAAACAGTATTTTGGTGATGTTTCAATTACACATTACTGAGTAAATTATGTTTGTGATTATTTACAAAATTATAGTTTCCTGTGCCTGTGGTATACAGAGACAGCGGGAACTGTGGTTTAGTAAGTAAACTGAAAGGGATAGAAAGCACCCAAAATTATCTGTCATCCTAAACCTGTCACCAGAATATGACAGTGAGACTGGTAACACACTGACTGTGTATAGAAGTGAGAGTGGTTCATATAACACCCTTTCTGAGCACAATTATACCTGATAAAAAAAACTGCTTTGAATCAAATCCGCATATTACAATCATTTGACTTAAGCAGTATGGTTCACGTGGAACAGACTGAGAAAAAAAAATTTGGATTAAAATAAATAAACAATGAGCCAAAGTTATATTATAAATCGGAAGCCTAATAATGGTTATTAGTACTATGGACACTGGGGGGCGCTGTGTCACTTAAATCGCCACAACCTTCAATCAGACGATGTGATCAAATCGCTGACCCCTGAGGAAGCCACGTTGTGGCGATACGAGTGGGGCGTTTCATACCTCCATTACCCCTCTGTCAGGACACTTCACAACGCTGACTTCATTTACATGGTCTGATGCAATATTCTCCTTACCTGTGTCCTTACTTTTTGTTATCATTTCTTGAGGGCTATCGAGGTAGGTTCTTGTTGTTGGGAGGATCACATATTGGACTGCTTATCAGAGTAGTATGCCCCACTTGAACCAGTCATAGCAGTATTCAGCTTTCTTTAAGTGTTTTTATCTTGTCTTTGTGGAGTATTTTTTTTTTTTAAATAAATGTATACGCTTTACTATATTTCCTGTGTCTATAGACCTTTTTGCCATATACATACCCGCGTGTGTTCTCTGTTCTCATCAAATCGCAGATAATTGCTACGATGATCGCAAAACTGCAGCAAAATGGCATGGTTTTTGCGAAAATGCGATTTAACCGCACCGTCTGATTACACCCGAGAATACTTGGAGAAATAAGCAACACACAATCCCATTAAGATATCTCTGTTTTGCTGCTATGAGGGGAAGAGTTTGATTGCTACTGTCTAATTCTCTTAGGTACCTCTGGATAAGTCTTGCATACATAATTGCCTCTCTAACCACTCCTATAAAAGGATTATTAATAGATATTCATGGAATTTCTGTCCTTAAAATCCTGAGGTTGTGACTGGTAAATCATACTTGAACTGGACCAGAGAATCTACTTTTTGAGGCTTATGATATCATGTTAATTTAACTTATGGCTTGTAAACAATAGGACTTTTAAGATCTGTCACAAGTTTTCTTCACTTCTGTTTCATCACAAAATATTTAAAATTGTGTTTGATAATTATTATTTTAATAAAGAGAATTTTCATGCATCACAATCTTCTCTTTTTTTTGTGATTAGTTTATCAAATCGAACAATGAAAAAAAGAGTATAAAACAAAACAAGAATGAAATTGGGGGGAGGACAATTGTGCTCATCATGCTCCGACACCTACAGCATGATCAGCAGCATGATCAGCAGCATGGTGGCAGTGCCCATTCGGTTGTACAAATACTCACAGCATTTTTCTTAACAAATGATGCCCCTTTCATCTCAATGGTCCTCTGACAAGGACGTGGAAGCGACATTTAGCATCCTCAAACTCCAGTTCAGGGGGTCTGTACAACAGAAACTTGGTGTATCTGCTGTTTTCCCACTGTATGGTCGTGACCTGCATGCAATACAGCAGATTCCAGATCAGAACTAAGGCTATGTTCACACTAGCTTCATGGCTTCCGTTTATAACAGAAGCCATAGCGCTGTGATGGGTTTCTATGATGGATATTTGACAAGTTTTGATGGCAAGAATAGCGCTGTATGTTGTACTTAATTTTGCCATTAAAAGTGACAGATTTAGACCCTCCCACTATGGAACAGTGGATTGATAAAGTAACCCAAACCTCGAGATTGGAGGAGCTGGCCAGTTGGGAGATGGTAAGCCATGTCAAATACATGAAATTATGGAAACCTTGGTGTGACTTCCGAAGCACCCGTCGGCCATCCGTTACATCTTAACACTAAATTATAAGTATTGCTTTAGTTAAACAGGTCCACTGGATACATGTTTTTCGCTCATGAGATTCATTGCTGATATTGTTACTCTATTGTAACTGGGTTGAGAATGCAATATGATGCTTATTGCCACTCTTGTCACTGTATATTTCCTCCTTTATGTATATTTTGTATAACATTTATGACATTTGTATTACAAGCTTTATGTACTATATTGTAACTCATTTGTCTTTGAATTTTGGGCTAATGTGCCCCTGTTTCAAATAAAAACAGATTTGAGAAAAAAAAGTGACAGATTTACGAATACTGTCTTAAATTTAGACACCATAGAATTAGACTAAATGCGGCAAATTTATCACAGTGGCTCATTCTGGATGATGAATTTGGCACATGTTTAGACACTTCTGTCTAACTTTATACCACCTCCTGGTTGGCTTACTTTAGACCACTAAGCCAGGCCCCCTTGGCCAGCAAGTTGCAAACATGTTCTTTTTGGTGCATTTCATTGATGAATTTGTTGAAAATGATTTGCGCCAAAAAGAAAGTGCAACTCAGGCCAGAATTCTGCTGCAGCACCAATAGTAAATCTGCCTCACTGTCCTAAAAGTTTAGTTTAAGGTTATCCTCCCTAACTTGAAGTAAAAGTTGCAAACTTGTGGCCTGTTCATACAGACTGTTCTATGGTAAGTATGCAATTACACCCACTCCAATTCATCCACAGCTTTGGGAACAGTAAGTTAGAAAGTTCTACTCATCTTTACTTTGGAAACTTTTGCTCATACACAGAGGCATAGAAAAATAAAGGTATATTGTGTTATATATTTATCAGGGGCGGACACACACACAGTAGAGAACCAACGTGCAAGAACCAACTAAGGGCCCTTTGCTTTCAAATAGTTTAGCAAAAAGCAGTCCCATTAAAGAGCATCTGTCAGGTTTTTATGTTGCCCTGTCTAAGGGATAAAGTAGTGACAGACATGATCATTTTAGCAGTCTCTCACTTAGTTGTTCAGTAGTTTAGGAAAATGTACATTTTATACTGGCGGTGCGCGGCCAGCGCTGCAGCTCTTGGGTCCAATTATATGTGTGATATTCACGCTCTCCCCGCACTCCACGTGATGATTGACACATTTCACCGTATTGCTGTGCATTGGGAGAAATGGGTCCTTCACCGGCTGGAGGGCGCGGGGTGCGCGCATATCTTTGGACACAAGAGGTGCAGCACTGGGTGCGCACGCCGCAAGTATAACCTGTAAGTTCTCCTAGACTACTAAACATTACTGACTGACAGGCTGCTGTATTCAGTGTTTCTGTCACTACTTTATGCTGGACTCAAGACAGGGCAATGTAAAAACCTGACAGATCCACTTAAGTCTTTCTAACAATCCGCCAGTAATTCTGAGCCATGAAATTAATTAGCTCATTCCTTTACATCTAACAGATACGAGTAAGCTGCACAGGTTGCAACTATTGTATTTCTACCCCTGATCTTGACTCTTAAATTGTAAAAAATTTTTGCTGTCCGTTCCTAATGAAATCAGGGACTGGCAGCAAAAAAATGTATATGTATCTAAAGTGCATGCTGATAAACCACAGTTAGCAGGGACTGTCATGCTTCTCTTCACAGCCGGGAGGAGGCTGCACCTACATAGAAGGCTCAAGTAAAAGCAAAAACAAAAGCCATACACAAACCAAAGTCCAAGAGGCTAAGATGAAACTAAGTATGAACAGGTGACAGGTTTAAGAATCATACATACTTTAGAACCAGTTTTCCCTACAATAGTATATAGGTGCCACGTAATAATTTTCTATGTAGATTTATCAGCGTCTTAAATAATTACCTGGTAGGATTTGACAGCATTATTACAGGACACGGAGTTACTTGTTGCTTTCTCCACACATAATAAACCATCACCTTTATATCTATGCAAATACTTCTGCCAGCATCAAGATACCTCATTACTCCTTGCTAGTCTCAAAAAATCTCTCTATGTTTATTTATTTCTGTTACAGGATATAGCGCAACCATATTCTGCAGCGCTGTACAGAAGTTGTCTTTACTTGCTATCCCCAGTGGGGCTCACAGTCTAAATATCCTATCTGTATATTTTTGGAGTATGGGAGAGAACCGAAGTACCAGGAGGAAACCCAAACAAACTCGGGGAAAATCTTATTGCTGCTATCTTTTGCTTCACACTGGTGATCCCCCCCCCCCCCGTATAGTTCATAGTTCATGAGACTAAATGACAATTAACTTAGGCTAAAGATACATCGCTAAATCTTAAAACAATTGCTACGATGGTTTTCGTAATATAAAGTAGTCACAACCAAAAAAATATTTCTGATTGTAGTAATTCTTCCAGTGCATCTTAAAGAGGCTGTCACCACATTATAAGTGGCCTATCTTCTACATAATGGGATCGGCGCTGTAATGTAGATTACAACAGTGTTATTTAGAAAAACGATCATTTTTGACTTATTTTAGCTTTATGCTAATGACTTTCTTAATAGACAATTGGGCGTGTTTTACTTTTTGACCAAGTGGGCATTGTGGAGAGAAGTGTATGACGCTGACCAATCCGCATCATACTATTCTCTCCATTCATTTAGTCAGAACATAGTGATCTTACTAGATCACTATGTGCAGCCACATACACACACACTAACATTACTGAAGTGTCATGAGAGTTAATAGACATCACCTCCAGCCAGGATGGGATGTCTATTCACAATTCCGACAATTCGGTAACGGTTTTGTGTGATTTACAGCCCAGCAAATTGAGATCACGCTGTGCTGTCATTTACAGCGTAATCTCACGAGATTACGCTTGCTGTGCTGTAAATCCCACACAAACTTTACCGAAGTGTCGGGATTGTGAATAGACATCCCGTCCTAGCTGGAGGTGATGTCTATTAACTCTCAGGACACTTCAGTAACGTGTGTGTGTGTGTGTGTGTGTGTGTATGTGTGCACATAGTGATCTAGTAAGATCACTATGTGCTGACTAAATGAATGGAGAGAAGTGTATGACGCTGATTGGTCACTGATTGGTCAGCGTCATACACTTCTCTTCACAACGCCCACTTGGTCAAAAAAGTAAAACACGCCCAGTTGTCTATTAAGAAAGTCATTAGCATAAAGCTAAAATAGGTCATAACTCAGTCGAAAATGATCGTTTTTCTAAATAACACTGTTGTAATCTACATTACACCGCCGATCCCATTATGTAGAAGATAGGCCACTTATAATGTGGTGACAGAGCACCTTTAAAGAGAACCTTACACCTGCCCATACATGTACAGCGGAGTGCAGCATGTAATAGGCAGAGCTTCAGAAACACTGTCTCATATTTTTTTTTCCTATCTTCCTCCGTTATTTACATATTGGTGCTGTTATATTTGGCGACCGATATGTAAATAAGCCCCTGTACTGTCAATGGGGCATTTCTACCTAACTAAATGGAAAGGGGGCGTAATCTCTTCGCTCTGATACTTATAACTTGATCCGACTTTTCTTCTGCTTATCACCCACAATCTATCGGCCAAATTGAAAGGATTAATTAAGCACTAGATAATTATGTTCGTCATCTTATATCTGTTCAACATGACAATTGGGTGCATGTTCTTCTATGGGCCGAATTTTCTTACAATAATCACACGAGTGGGTCTACTGCTTCTACTCCATTCCTTATTGCAACATCCACGTGTTCCTCTTCCTGTACCAGCTACATCTCTAGTGCCTGCAGCCAATTCTTCTTTCGGAAGATTTCTTCACATCTGGCAGCAAAACAAGTCCGCGATTCCGCAGGCAGTGGATCGTATGAAGAAATATGCCGATAGGAAGAGAAGACCTCCTCCTCAATTTCTTTCTGGAGTCAAAGGCTGGTTATCTTCAAAATAGACTTGTCTAAAAATCCCCTCCTACAAATTCGCTCCCAGATTTCTTGGTCCCTTTGGAATTCTACAACAAATCAACCCTGTGTTGTATAATCTACGGCTACCCCCTAATCTCAAGATTCCCAACTCTTTCCATGTATCTCTCCTGATGCTTGTGGTCCTGAACCAATATAGTAAATCTCCTGGCTCTGCATTTACTCCCTGTGGTGTTTCCGATGTCTTCGAGGTAAAGAAGATCTTGGACTAGAAGAAGGTAGGAGGGAAGACCTTCTACCTGGTAGATTGGAATGGTTTTGGTCCTGAGGAGAGGTCTTTGGAGCCAGAAGAAAACGTGGATGCTCCAGCTCTCATAGAAAAATTCCTCCTACGCTGTAGACCTAAGTGGGGGCATATGGATGGGGGTACTGTAGCGCCAGTGGCCGTGGACTGCTGGCAACTCCCCTCTTACCAGTGTCAGCAGGACTGTCTCTCTTCGCTGGCGTTTCCCTCCTCAGGGACGCCGTCGCGCTGTGCCCTCTGCCTTCTCTCCCTGGCTGTCCCATAACGTGCACGCATGCTCACGCCAAGAATTAAAGGGCCAGCGCGCACCAGTAACATTCCCAACCAATCCCTGAGCTCCCTGGCCTTTAAAATAAATCCTGCTCTTTTCTCCAGTGTCTGAGCAATGTTGTGTCTTCCCAGTGTTTGTCCTGCAAATAGTTCCCTAGCTGTATCCAGTATCCGTGCCAAATCAAGTGTCCGAGATGACTGCACTATACGTATCTGGAATCCTTGTCAAGTCCAGTGTCCAAGACGACTTCTGTGTTCAAGTCCAGTGTCTGTGACGACCAAAGTTCCTGTGTCCTGTATCCGAGACATGTCCATTTATCCAGCACAAGCCAGCTCCCAATAGCCCGGCACAAGCCAGCATTCCGGGTACTCTCGCCTTAGTGACTGTCATTGACATTTTGGTTGACCAAAGCTACTTTGCTACGGTGGAGTGCCCCAGTGGCTCCACATACCCCACAGCCATGACACACATTTACATAAAATAAGAATGCAGGAACTGGAGAAAATATGTGTACCAACCATTTATGCAGCACAGTATCAAATGCTTTGGAAAAGTCAAGATATATGGCATACAATGATTCATCCAGGCCCAGTCTAGGACTTCCCTCCTCATTGAAGCTGATCAGATTAGTTTCACAGAACCGATTCCTTATAAAAACTTATGCTGATATGGAGTTATACCTTCATTCTCATTGAGATACTCCAATATAGAATCTTGCTTTGGAGGTTCACAGTGTTGTCATACAGATACTGTATGTAAACAAATCATGATTCACATGTGCACATGCTTACAAGTACTATTCATTTGCATATCTGCATGTATTTTATCATGAAAGTCCACAAGTCATTGGTCAAGTTTCGTTATCCAGAGTTAAGTACTGTAGAGCTAATTGATGACTCACCATAACGAGAAATGTACAACGTATGCACTATCCATTTATAAGGTACTAGACTCAAGCATGACAAGAATGTAATGAATACCACAGTTTTTACCTACCAAAATTAAAGAAATACAGTAAGAAAGTAAATGGAAGGAATAACAAAAGCAGGTTCAGTTTCTTATTTACAAATGCAGAAGAACATGTGGATTTTGCAGGGGATTTGCTTTCGAATTAAAACCATATCTGCAGTACATAGTTTCCAACTAAGCCAGCACTGGAATGGGAGGGCGGGGGTGGTCACGGTAAACTAAAATGTATGTTTCAAATGAACCCAGTTTGTGCAGCGAAACGCCCCATTGAAAAGAGAGGAATAGTAACACCCAATTTTGAATTTATTTATATATTTCCAGGAGGAATAACAGAGGAATGCCACAAATAGGAGTTTTAAAAGATCCTCTAAAATTTTTATTTTAAGGGGAATGCAAGAATTTAATGAAACATACATAACTGGAGAGATGACCTGTCCTCTTTTTACCGCAGCAGCCATTTTTTTTCCTCCCCACCTTCCAAAAGCCATAACTTTTATACATTTTTCATGAACTCTTAAATGGATGAATACTGCAGGATGTAGAGGAAAAATTAAAACTACAAATAAAAAAGTATGGCATACAGACATGTAGGGTAACGCAGTGCCTCAGCATATCAAAGTCAAATTCAGGGGGAAAGCCGTAACTTTTTTATTTTTCCGTCCATATAGCCGAATCAGAGCTTTATTTTTCAAGACGAGTAATAGTTTTTATGGCACCATTTATTTTACCATATAATGTATGGGGAAACTGAAAAAAATAAATATTTGTGGGGTGGTATGGGGAAAAAAAAACAGCGATTCTTCCTATGTCTTTTGGTTTTCATTTTTACAGAGTTCACCGTGCAGTAAATATAAAATGTTACCTTTATCCTGCGAGTCAATACGATTATGGCGATACCAAATTTATAAAGTATGGAGTGGGTTTAGGCTGTGAGCCTGCTCCATACTCACTCTTCTTGTAAGCCCAATGTTGGGAAGGGGTTAAGCACCCCCTTTTACAGAATTTTATCATGTAATACTATGGCTTTGTAAAAGTTTATATGGAAATTAGAGCTCTGTATCAGAAATAAGGGGAACCTGACCGCTGTAGTAACTATATTACTCAGACATAACTAGATGCAAATAATTTGGTTGACTTAGCTTCCCTATATTAAGATAAATTACATGAAAAAACTGTTAATCACTGACCTGTTTCGATGCTTCTTTTCGGTCTTGACACCATAGAAGAAAAGGAAATGGATCAGTCTGTAAGGATCAAAAACACCTTTAAGTCATTACATGAAAAGGAATTATAAACCTTTTACTTATGATTTCAGGTATTCAGTACAACTTGTTATCTAATTATAATTACTTAAATAACTGCGAAATTATGCAGGGGCGTAGCTAGGGGGGGGGGGGCAAGGGAAGGGGGGGCGCCGAAGAGCAGTTGATCGCTGCTGACAGGCGCCCCGTATGTCGGACACCTGTAGCAGCTTAGGAAGAGCCAGGAAATTAGGGCGTTCTGACTGGGGTCTGTGACGGCCAGGGAGTGGACCAGTCCAGTCACCTGACCTCACATCAGTGACATGAGGTCAGATAACTCAGGTCAGGGGACAGGTCCACTCCCGTGCTGCAGCCTCCCAGCATCTGAAGTTACACATGCCGAGAAGCAGAGAGGAAGCTCCTCCCACAGCCCATCCTGACCTGCCAGCAAGGAGACATGGTGAGTGTCTGTGTGTGTAGTGTGAATACAGTGTGTGTCTCTGTGTTTGTATGTGTATATGTTACAGTGTGTGTCTGTCTGTCTGTCTGTCTGTGTCTCTGTCTCTGCATGTGTTTGTCTCTTATATCTACTACATTATCTGTACTCAGAGTTATCAGTGTGCTATCTGTAGTGTTACATAGGACCGCAGGTAACATCTACTACATTATCTGTACTGTGTAGCAGAGCTGAGATTGTAATTTAGCACAATGTGTTATCTGTGGTGTTACATAGGACTGCAGGGGACACAACTACATTATCAGTACTCAGAGAGTTATCAGTGTGCTATCTGTGGTGTTACTAGGACCGCAGGTAACATCTACTACATTATCTGTACTGTGCAGCAGAGCTGAGATTGTAATTTAGCACAATGTGTTATCTGTGGTGTTAAATAGGACTGCAGGGGACACAACTACATTATCAGTACTCAGAGTTATCACTATGTGTTATCTGTGGTGTTACATAGGACTGCAGGCAGCAGTTACTACATTATCAGTACTCAGAGAGTTATCACTGTGTTATCCGTGGTGTTACATAGGACTGCAGGTAACACTACTACATTATCTGTGCTGTGTACATATGTGCCTGTGTGCGTATATATGGGTCTGTTTGTGAACGTTTCTTTGTGCTTGTATATTTGTGCCTTTTATGTATTTGTTCCTGTCTGTGTATGTGTGTGTGTGTGTGTGTGTGTGTGTGTGTGTGTGTACGTCTATATATTTACCTGTATGTGTGTATGTATATTTGCCTGTATGTCTAAATATCTGTCTTTATGAATGTACAGTATATATGTTCCAGAGTGTCCATATATGTGGTTAATTTTTGGTTTGTGTAGGGGGCGGCAATAGAGAGTCCCGCACAGGTCACCATCCAAGCTAAGGCCGGCCCTGGCTGTCACCAACCCTAGTCAGAAGGAACTCCGCCGCTGCCTGCGCCGCATGACCTCCTCGGCTTCTCTGGTAAGTCACACCAGGCAGAGCGGAGAGTGGTAGCGGTAGGCTACCGCTCACCGGTCTGTTCACAGTGTGGCGCTAAGTACAAGGGGTGGGAGTGTGGCGCTATTTAAAACGGGGGAATGTGGTGCTATTTACAAGGGGGGGGTGTGGCGCTATTTACAAAGGGGCAGCGGGTTGTGTGTGGCGCTATCTGCAGGGGGCTGTGTGTGGCCTCTTTAATTTATTTTTATGTTAATTACATTATAGAACTATATCGCTTGTAAAATGTAGAAATGCTT